>NC_068441.1:51928872-52023299 GCF_023373465.1 Oncorhynchus keta
CCTGACAGATTCCCCACAGCTTCCTGACAGATTCCCCACAGCTTCCTGACAGATTCCCCACAGCTTCCCCACAGATTCCCCACAGCTTCCTGACAGATTCCCCACAGCTTCCTGACAGCTTCCCCACAGATTCCCCACAGCTTCCTGACAGCTTCCCCACAGCTTCCCCACAGCTTCCCCACAGATTCCCCACATACGGTGCTGGATCAAGGATGATTGTTCTCCCCCAATTAATAAAGCAGCTTCGCTCCAAATGTGGACTACATGTGTGACATTTAAAGCCTCAGCCTGTCCACCGGAAATAAAAAATAGTTTTGTGCTGTCTGATGTAACGTTAAATTATCACTATGGCATCCAGTCACAACACAGCAGGCTTTTCCCAGCATGCATCCAGTAGCTTGCTAGTTAAAAGGCACAACACAGTCGAGAAGGTGTTAGTTACCAGTATCGTTCTGCCTCATTCCCCTTGAGATGTCTAATATGTTAAATGTACAGTTGAAGTCGGAAGTTTGCATTCATCTTAGCCAAATACATTTAAACTCAGTTTTTACACAATTCCTGACATTTAATCCCAGTAAAAAATGTCCTGTCTTAGGTCAGTTAGGATCACCACTTGAGTTTAAGAATGTGAAATGTCAGAATAATAGTAGAGAGAATTACTTATTTCAGCTTTTATTTCTTTCATCACATTCCCAGTGGGACAGAAGTTTACATACACTCAATTAGTATTTGGTAGCATTGTCTATAAATTGTTTAACTTGAGTCAAACGTTTCGGGTAGCCTTCCACAAGCTTCCCACAATAAGATGGGTGAACTTTGGCCCATTCCTCTTGACAGAGCTGGTGTAACTGAGTCAGGTTTGTAGGCTTCCTTGCTCGCAAACGCTTTTTCAGTTCTGCCCACAAATCTTCTATAGGATTGAGGTCAGGGCTTTGTGATGGCCACTCCAATACCTTGACTTTGTTGTCCTTAAGCCATTTTGCCACAACTTTGGAAATATGCTTTGGGTCATAGTCCATTTGGAAGACCCATTCAAGACCAAGCTTCCTGACTGATGTCGTGAGATGTTGCTTCAATATAATCACATAATTGTCCATCCTCATGATGACATCTATTTTGTGAAGTACAACAGTCCCTCCTGCAGCAAAGCACCCCCGCAGGATGCTGCCATCCATGTGCTTCACGGTTGGGATGGTGTTCTTTGACTCGCAAGCCTCCCCCTTTTTCCTCCAAACATAATGATCATTATGGCGAAATTGTTCTATTTTTGTTTCATCAGACCAGAGGACATTTCTCCAAAAAGTATGATCTTTGTCCCCAGACGCAGTTGCAAACCGTAGTCTGACGTTTTTTATGGCGGTTTTGGAGCAGTGGCTTCTTCCTTGCTGAGCGTCCTTTCAGGTTGTTGATATAGGACTCGTTTTTACTGTGGATATAGATACTTTTGTACCTGTTTCCTCTAGCATCTTCACAAGGTCCTTTGCTGTTGTTCTGGGATTGATTTGCACTTTTCACCCCAAAGTACGTTCATCTCTTCCTGAGCGGTATGACAGCTGCCTGGTCCCATGGTGTTTATACTTGCGTATTATTGTTTTTATAGATGAATGTGGTACCTTCAGGCATTTGTAAATTGCTCCCAAGTATGAACCAGACTTGTGGAAGTCTACCATTTTTTTCAGACGTCTTGGCTGATTTCTTTTGATTTTCTCATGATGTCAAGCAAAGAGGCACTGAGTTTGAATGTTGGCCTTGAAATACATCCACAGGTACACCTCCAATTGACTTAAATTACATCAATTATACTATCAGAAGCTCCTAAAGCCATGAAATAATTTTCTGGAATTTTCCAAGCTGTTTAAAAGCACAGTCAACTTAGTGTATGTAAACTTCTGACCCACTGGAATTGTGGTACAGTGAATTATAAGTGAAATAATCTGTCTGCAAATAATTTTGGGAAAAATGTATTGTGTCTGTCACACCCTGACCATAGTTTGCTTTGTATGTTTCTATGTTTTGGTTGGTCAGGGTGTGATCTGAGTGAGCATTCTATGTTGGATGTCTTGTTTGTCTATTTCTATGTCTGGCCTGATATGAATCTCAATCAGAGGCAGGTGTTAGTCATTGTCTCTGATTGGGAACCATATTTAGGTAGCCTGGGTTTCACTGTGTGTTTGTGGGTGATTGTTCCTGTCTCTGTGTTTGCACCAGATAGGACTGTTTAGGTTTTCGCACATGTATTGTTTTGTTAGTTATTTAATGTCTAGTTCCTTTATCAAAGAACATGAATAACCACCACGCTGCATTTTGGTCCTCTTCTCCTTCACCACAGGAAAACCCTTACAGTGTCATTCACAAAGTAGATGTCCTAACCAACTTGCCAAAACTATAGTTTGTTATAGTTTATAGTGGTTGAAAAACAAATTTTAATGACTCTAACCTAAGTGAATGTAAACTTCCGACTTCAACTGTAAGCAAAGTCACATGACACTCACATGTGATGACGGCTATATTAAGGAGCTACGTATTTAAATGAGTTAAGGTTATAAAACACTTCCACTGGTGGATAATATTTCGGGCTTTAAGTGAAGTTGCATGAAGCCCGAAGTAATTCCTTTTTTTTGGTGGGAGGGGTTTACCCACTTTTTCTCCCCAATTTCGATCTTGTCTCATCACTGCAAGTCCCCAACGGCTCGGGAGGCGAAGGTCGAGTAATGTGTCTTCCCGAAACATGACCCGCCTAAGTGCGCTTCTTAACAACTGTCTGCTTAACACGGAAGTCATTCTGCACCAATGTGTCAGAGGAAACACTATTCAACTGATGTCCGAGATCAGCCTCCAGGCGCCCAGCCTGCCACAGGGACAACATGGAGTTAACCGGGACAACATGGAGTTAACCGGGACAACATGGAGTTAACCGGGACAACTCGGACAACATGGAGTTAACCGGGACAACATGGAGTTAACCGGGACAACATGGAGTTAACCGTGACAACATGGAGTTAACCGGGACAACATGGAGTTAACCGGGTCAACATGGAGTTAACCCGGACAACATGGAGTTAACCGGGACAACATGAAGTTAACCAGGACAACATGGAGTTAACCCGGACAACTCGGACAACATGGAGTTAACCGGAACAACATGGACTTAACCGGGACAACATGGAGTTAACCCGGACAACTCGGACAACATGGAGTTAATCGGGACAACATGGAGTTAACCGGGACAACTCGGACAACATGGAGTTAACCGGGACAACATGGAGTTAACCCAGACAACATGGATTTAACCGGGACAACATAGAGTTAACCGGGACAACATAGAGTTAACTGGGACAACATAGAGTTAACCAGGACAACATGGAGTTAACCGGGACAACATGGAGTTGCTAAATGACTTAAATGTATGTAAATGTAATGGAGTTAACCGGGACAACATGGAGTTAACCGGGACAACATGGAGTTAATCGGGACAACATGGAGTTAACCGGGACAACATGGAGTTAACCGGGACAACATGGAGTTAACCGGGACAACATGGAGTTAACCGGGACAACATGGAGTTAACCCGGACAACATGGAGTTAACCGGGACAACATGGACTTAACCGGGACAACATGGAGTTAACCCGGACAACATGGAGTTAACCGGGACAACATGGAGTTAACCGGGACAACATGGAGTTAACCGGGACAACATGGAGTTAACCGGGACAACTCGGACATGGAGTTAACCGGGACAACATGGAGTTAACCGTGACAACATGGAGTTAACCGGGACAACATGGAGTTAACCCAGACAACATGGAGTTAACCGGGACAACATGGAGTTAACCGGGACAACATGGAGTTAACCGGGACAACATGGAGTTTCTGCCCCGCTCTATCAGACTCCCTATAAGGCCAGTTGTGATAAAGCCTGGAATCGAACCGGGGTCTGTAGTGACGCCTCTAGTCCTCTGCGACACTCGGCAGAACCCAGTTACAGTCATTTCTTTTGACATGAGTCAATTTACTATGAATTGGTTTCATCCAAATATCAATCAATTTTATGGAAAACATGATTTTCACAGTTTGGGACCTTTAAATGTGAAGTTACTATTTGTCTAACCCCAGACAGCAAACTCCAAGCTTCTACTCTTAGTATGGTATGGTTTGTTTTCCAAAAAAACACTATTCCTCATCCACAGGGATTACAGGATACACCCACTATTCCTCATCCACAGGGATATAAACCACTATTCCACAGGACAGGGATATTCTGGAGTGTTCCATAGAACACGTGTAATGCTTTGACTAATTTAGAGAATATAAATTAGCATTCTGTTGACAGAGTAGGGTGTGAATCCCTAAGATTACCGTATTCGCTATATAGTGCGTTACTTTTGACCTGACGCGGCTTTCATCTGAGAAACACCCACAGAGCCTCATCTGAGAAACACCCACAGAGCCTCATGTGAGACAAACCCACAGAGCCTCATCTGAGAAACACCCACAGAGCCTCATCTGAGAAACACCCACAGAGCCTCATGTGAGACACACACCCACAGAGCCTCATCTGAGACACACCCACAGAGCCTCATCTGAGACACACACCCACAGAGCCTCATCTGAGACACACCCACAGAGCCTCATCTGAGACACACCCACAGAGCCTCATCTAAGACACACCCACAGAGCCTCATCTGAGACACACACCCACAGAGCCTCATCTGAGACACACCCACAGAGCCTCATCTGAGACACACCCACAGAGCCTCATCTGAGAAACACCCACAGAGCCTCATCTGAGAAACACCCACAGAGCCTCATCTGAGAAACACCCACAGAGCCTCATCTGAGAAACACCCACAGAGCCTCATCTAAGACACACCCACAGAGCCTCATCTAAGACACACCCACAGAGCCTCATCTAAGACACACCCACAGAGCCTCGTCTGAGACACACACCCACAGAGCCTCATCTGAGACACACCCACAGAGCCTCATCTAAGACACACCCACAGAGCCTCATCTGAGACACACCCACAGAGCCTCATGTGAGACACACCCACAGAGTCTCATCTAAGACACACCCACAGAGCCTCATCTGAGACACACACCCACAGAGCCTCATCTGAGACACACCCACAGAGTATCATCTGAGACACACCAACAGAGCCTCATCTGAGAAACACCCACAGAGCCTCATGTGAGACACACCCACAGAGTCTCATCTAAGACACACCCACAGAGCCTCATCTGAGACACACACCCACAGAGCCTCATCTGAGACACACCCACAGAGCCTCATCTAAGACACACCCACAGAGCCTCATCTGAGACACACACCCACAGAGTCTCATCTGAGAAACACCCACAAAGCCTCATCTGAGAAACACCCACAGAGCCTCATCTAAGACACACACCCACAGAGCCTCATCTGAGACACACCCACAGAGCCTCATCTGAGACACACACCCACAGAGCCTCATCTGAGACACACCCACAGAGCCTCATCTGAGACACACCCACAGAGCCTCATCTAAGAAACACCCACAGAGCCTCATCTGAGACACACCCACAGAGTATCATCTGAGACACACCCACAGAGCCTCATCTGAGACACACCCACAGAGTCTCATCTAAGACACACCCACAGAGCCTCATCTGAGACACACACCCACAGAGCCTCATTTGAGACACAACCACAGAGTCTCATCTAAGACACACCCACAGAGCCTCGTCTGAGACACACACCCACAGAGCCTCATCTGAGACACACCCACAGAGTCTCATCTAAGACACACCCACAGAGCCTCATCTGAGACACACACCCACAGAGCCTCATCTGAGACACACACCCACAGAGCCTCATCTGAGAAACACCCACAGAGCCTCATCTGAGACACACACCCACAGAGCCTCATCTGAGACACACCCACAGAGCCTCATCTGAGACACACCCACAGAGCCTCATCTGAGACACACCCACAGAGCCTCATATAAGACACACCCACAGAGTCTCATCTGAGACACACCCACAGAGCCTCATCTGAGACACACCCACAGAGCCTCATCTGAGACACACCCACAGAGCCTCATCTGGGAAACACCCACAGAGCCTCATCTAAGACACACACCCACAGAGCCTCATGTGAGACACACACCCACAGAGCCTCATCTGAGACACACCCACAGAGCCTCATCTGAGACACACACCCACAGAGCCTCATCTGAGACACACCCACAGAGCCTCATCTGAGACACACCCACAGAGCCTCATCTAAGACACACCCACAGAGCCTCATCTGAGACACACACCCACAGAGCCTCATCTGAGACACACCCACAGAGCCTCATCTGAGACACACCCACAGAGCCTCATCTGAGAAACACCCACAGAGCCTCATCTGAGAAACACCCACAGAGCCTCATCTGAGAAACACCCACAGAGCCTCATCTGAGAAACACCCACAGAGCCTCATCTAAGACACACCCACAGAGCCTCATCTAAGACACACCCACAGAGCCTCGTCTGAGACACACACCCACAGAGCCTCATCTGAGACACACCCACAGAGCCTCATCTAAGACACACCCACAGAGCCTCATCTGAGACACACCCACAGAGTATCATCTGAGACACACCCACAGAGCCTCATCTGAGAAACACCCACAGAGCCTCATGTGAGACACACCCACAGAGTCTCATCTAAGACACACCCACAGAGCCTCATCTGAGACACACACCCACAGAGCCTCATCTGAGACACACCCACAGAGTATCATCTGAGACACACCAACAGAGCCTCATCTGAGAAACACCCACAGAGCCTCATGTGAGACACACCCACAGAGTCTCATCTAAGACACACCCACAGAGCCTCATCTGAGACACACACCCACAGAGCCTCATCTGAGACACACCCACAGAGCCTCATCTAAGACACACCCACAGAGCCTCATCTGAGACACACACCCACAGAGTCTCATCTGAGAAACACCCACAAAGCCTCATCTGAGAAACACCCGCAGAGCCTCATCTAAGACACACACCCACAGAGCCTCATCTGAGACACACCCACAGAGCCTCATCTGAGACACACACCCACAGAGCCTCATCTGAGACACACCCACAGAGCCTCATCTGAGACACACCCACAGAGCCTCATCTAAGACACACCCACAGAGCCTCATCTGAGACACACCCACAGAGTATCATCTGAGACACACCCACAGAGCCTCATCTGAGACACACTCACAGAGTCTCATCTAAGACACACCCACAGAGCCTCATCTGAGACACACACCCACAGAGCCTCATTTGAGACACAACCACAGAGTCTCATCTAAGACACACCCACAGAGCCTCGTCTGAGACACACACCCACAGAGCCTCATCTGAGACACACCCACAGAGTCTCATCTAAGACACACCCACAGAGCCTCATCTGAGACACACACCCACAGAGCCTCATCTGAGACACACACCCACAGAGCCTCATCTGAGAAACACCCACAGAGCCTCATCTGAGACACACACCCACAGAGCCTCATCTGAGACACACCCACAGAGCCTCATCTGAGACACACCCACAGAGCCTCATCTGAGACACACCCACAGAGCCTCATCTGAGACACACCCACAGAGTCTCATCTGAGACACACCCACAGAGCCTCATCTGAGACACACCCACAGAGCCTCATCTGAGACACACCCACAGAGCCTCATCTGGGAAACACCCACAGAGCCTCATCTAAGACACACACCCACAGAGTCTCATGTGAGACACACCCACAGAGCCTCATCTGAGACACACCCCACAGAGCCTCATCTGAGAAACACCCACAGAGCCTCATCTGAGACACACACCCACAGAGCCTCATCTGAGACACACCCACAGAGCCTCATCTGAGACACACCCACAGAGCCTCATCTGAGACACACCCACAGAGCCTCATATAAGACACACCCACAGAGTCTCATCTGAGACACACCCACAGAGCCTCATCTGAGACACACCCACAGAGCCTCATCTGAGACACACCCACAGAGCCTCATCTGAGACACACCCACAGAGCCTCATCTAAGACACACACCCACAGAGCCTCATGTGAGACACACACCCACAGAGCCTCATCTGAGACACACCCACAGAGCCTCATCTGAGACACACACCCACAGAGCCTCATCTGAGACACACCCACAGAGCCTCATCTGAGACACACCCACAGAGCCTCATCTAAGACACACCCACAGAGCCTCATCTGAGACACACACCCACAGAGCCTCATCTGAGACACACCCACAGAGCCTCATCTGAGACACACCCACAGAGCCTCATCTGAGAAACACCCACAGAGCCTCATCTGAGAAACACCCACAGAGCCTCATCTGAGAAACACCCACAGAGCCTCATCTGAGAAACACCCACAGAGCCTCATCTAAGACACACCCACAGAGCCTCATCTAAGACACACCCACAGAGCCTCGTCTGAGACACACACCCACAGAGCCTCATCTGAGACACACCCACAGAGCCTCATCTAAGACACACCCACAGAGCCTCATCTGAGACACACCCACAGAGTATCATCTGAGACACACCCACAGAGCCTCATCTGAGAAACACCCACAGAGCCTCATGTGAGACACACCCACAGAGTCTCATCTAAGACACACCCACAGAGCCTCATCTGAGACACACACCCACAGAGCCTCATCTGAGACACACCCACAGAGTATCATCTGAGACACACCAACAGAGCCTCATCTGAGAAACACCCACAGAGCCTCATGTGAGACACACCCACAGAGTCTCATCTAAGACACACCCACAGAGCCTCATCTGAGACACACACCCACAGAGCCTCATCTGAGACACACCCACAGAGCCTCATCTAAGACACACCCACAGAGCCTCATCTGAGACACACACCCACAGAGTCTCATCTGAGAAACACCCACAAAGCCTCATCTGAGAAACACCCGCAGAGCCTCATCTAAGACACACACCCACAGAGCCTCATCTGAGACACACCCACAGAGCCTCATCTGAGACACACACCCACAGAGCCTCATCTGAGACACACCCACAGAGCCTCATCTGAGACACACCCACAGAGCCTCATCTAAGACACACCCACAGAGCCTCATCTGAGACACACCCACAGAGTATCATCTGAGACACACCCACAGAGCCTCATCTGAGACACACTCACAGAGTCTCATCTAAGACACACCCACAGAGCCTCATCTGAGACACACACCCACAGAGCCTCATTTGAGACACAACCACAGAGTCTCATCTAAGACACACCCACAGAGCCTCGTCTGAGACTCATCTGAGACACACCCACAGAGTCTCATCTAAGACACACCCACAGAGCCTCATCTGAGACACACACCCACAGAGCCTCATCTGAGACACACACCCACAGAGCCTCATCTGAGAAACACCCACAGAGCCTCATCTGAGACACACACACAGAGCCTCATCTGAGACACACCCACAGAGCCTCATCTGAGACACACCCACCCTCATCTGAGACACACCCACAGAGCCTCATCTGAGACACACCCACAGAGTCTCATCTGAGACACACCCACAGAGCCTCATCTGAGACACACCCACAGAGCCTCATCTGAGACACACCCACAGAGCCTCATCTGGGAAACACCCACAGAGCCTCATCTAAGACACACACCCACAGAGTCTCATCTGAGACACACCCACAGAGCCTCATCTGAGACACACCCACAGAGCCTCATCTAAGACACACCCACAGAGCCTCATCTGAGACACACCCACAGAGCCTCATCTGAGACACACCCACAGAGCCTCATCTGAGACACACCCACAGAGCCTCATCTGAGACACACCCACAGAGCCTCATCTGAGACACACCCACAGAGCCTCATCTGAGACACACCCACAGAGCCTCATCTGAGACACACCCACAGAGCCTCATCTGAGACACACCCACAGAGCCTCATCTGAGACACACCCACAGAGCCTCATCTGAGACACACCCACAGAGCCACATCTGAGACACATTGCTGTAAGCACAGCGCATGGGTACTAGTGGTGTAATGGGTTTGTGTTCTGGTGCAGGTTTGGACTGCCAACTGGGACATTTAAATACATTAGCTAGGTAGAGAACAGCTGTGTGGATACCTTTTCTATCAGACAAGCAATAATTAAAGTGATATTCTCTGCACATATCTCCAACCGAAAACTATGATCCATGGGGATATACTGGCAGACATCTGATCATTTCCCATTACAGTTTTAATGTCCCCATATCTATTGTAAACCCTATAGGCCTGTGTGAAATACCCATATGGATATGCTGGCTGACAAGTAATGATTTCCTGTTAAAATGTTAACGATATTTCCATGTCTGTATTCCTATGTCCAGTCCTGTGTGTGTAAATCTGGGACAAATTGTGTGTCCTAATCGATCAGAGATAACCATTGGCTGCTAATATAATAAGAAGGTGGGAAAACCCAATTGATCTGCGGTAATATGACATTTGCGGTTGCTATGACCACAACGGCGATTGGTGCAGGTAGGCCCTAACTACAGTTGCCCTACTACTGCGGTTCAGAGTTGAATAGGCCCAGAACTCTGAAGGTAGTTATTGGCAGGGATATTGGGGGTGTATTCCGTGAGGTGAATACATACTGGTGTGCCCTACAACTGAACGAGGCATGGAGCTGTCCTTCAGCACCACGCTCTATGAACGTTCCACAACGCTGTGCCCTACAACTGAACGAGGCCTGAATGCGAAAGCAGTGAGCGAAAAGCAGTGCGGTGGCGGCATGGAGCTGTCCTTCAGCACCAAGCTCTATGAACGTTCCACAACGCTGTGCCCTACAACTGAACGAGGCCTGAATGCGAAAGCGGTGAGCGAATAGCAGTGCGGTGGCGGCATGGAGCTGTCCTTCAGCACCACGCTCTATGAACGTTCCACAACGCTGTGCCCTAACTGAACGAGGCCTGAATGCGAGAGCAGTAGAGCGGTGCGGTCGCAGTACGAAGCTGTTCTTTCAAAACCATGCACTACTGAAGCAATGCGGTGCCGTATACAGGAAGTAGTCCTTTCAGCACCATGCAATGCTATTGAAGTTCAACCATTTTTACTGTTGCCGGGTATCTCGCAGTACAGATACCGGTTTTAAGAACTGAGCTGAGTCTTTAAACCTGAACTTGATGTCTCACACGATGAAATAAAAAGGTATATGCGTACTAGCATTATACAACTTTACAGGATGTGGTACACTGTAGCCTTTCAAGCATACAACAGCATCACACATGCATCAAACACTTGGGGAAGAGGACACATACCAGCATCAGTGGGCTGAAATCGATTTCTAAACATTTAGATGTATCTCGGGTGTAAATTAAGGCCATTTATGGAATCTGAAATAGTTATGAGAAGATATAATTCACTCGGTGTGTTTGTGTCCCTAATAACGTAATGATATAGACAGCAACGACACCGTGTTAATAAGCTTTTCTTACCTGAAACAGACGTAATATGTTCGCCACCATGATCGATACAGAACTCGCTGAAGCTCCTATCACTCCCACAACTTTTTCTGGCTTGACGAACACTGGTGGTTCACCGTTAGTACACCTCACATCCGACGTGTCTTTTTGTATGAGTGCCTGCACAAAAGTCAGAGACTTCTCCAGAGCATAGGTGTCCCTCGAACACGTATCGAGCACCCGGGCACCTAGTGTGACATTGGGAAGAAGATCGTCATCACTGTTGATTTGGTCCAAGGCATACATCATAGCTTCGAGACGATGGATCCCGTTCTCTTTCTTGATATCTCCACACGGCTCCCCCGGGATCCCCCGGGCGTGCACAGGGAAGAGGCCGCCAAGGGTCAGGTCTCCCTCCATTCTTATGGAATGTGGTGCATAAATTTCCTGCGATGCCGTAAGGTCCAATAGAGCTTTCATTACACATAATACTTTCCACGTAAAGTAGGGTTTCTTCAGTTCTAGAACCACACCACCATTCCTTAGCTTGGCCATGGTCTCTCTCTCGCTCTTTCCCCTTATGCCTCCTCCGACTTCGATTTAGAAAAAAGACCGGACGCACCGATGCACTTTTTTTTATAATACTTAAATTAAATAAAGGTGAGGCATCGTCCAAAGTAAGTTCATGTGTGCTTATTTGTAAGAAGAAAATGCGCAGGTGAGAAAGGTGCGCATATTATTCCGCTATAGCCTACCGACGGGTTTGCCAATGCGTTACTCCTCCTAAATGTGCGCACGACTTCCCAATAGCAGTGTACGGTTCCCACAATCGCTTGTTGCTCGGACACCCATTCCAGGTTTGAAGACAGTGGGTCGACATTCAATAAAGAACACTAACCGACTAATACTTTGTAGAAAGAAAAATGTAATGGATACTAATCATAACTCATTAAATGTATTTAAATACGCATTAAATGCGCACGAATACGTGATGTTGATATTCCACGGTTTAAAGCGTGAATCACCACTGAACTCCCACCGTGCGCTGATGTCATAGGCTACTTTCCACAACGAATATCTAAACGCTAATAAATTGTTTTAAAACAAACGGACAACTCGGGAATTCTTCAAGATATAGAACTCCGAAAAGTTGACATTTATTTCACAAGCAGTCCATCACAGGAGCACACATCTTGAGGCGCATGATGATAACGGAATTGCGTTCTGAACATGTTCAGCTGGTGTCTGTGACATCCTCCTCTTCACGCAAACAACGAACTTCTCCGAGACTCCCGTTTGCCTAAGAATGCAGCGGCTTCTCTCTGATGAAAGTAGTCTTTCTTTCGTTGTTGATCCCTTAGAAATCTCTCACTTGCAAGGAGAGGAGACATACAAGTATCTCCCCCTGAGCGCTACGGAGGGAATGACGCCTTCTCTCTCTCTCTCTCTCTCTCTCTCTCTCTCTCTCTCTCTCTCTCTCTCTCTCTCTCTCTCTCTCTCTCTCTCTCTCTCTCGCTCACCATCTCTTTCTTTCTCTCCACGGAAAAATCAAATATGCGTTTGTAAAATGACTTAATGCCCAAAGCCTGCAAACACACATTTTATTTTTCAGCTTAAATCACAGGATGGGCTTTTATGTGTATCCCAGTCTACTACACCAACGTATCAACTGTGTGTCCATGACTACAATATCATTGTTAAAATTCATTTGTTGGTAAATATTATATTAAAGAGAGGGAGGGGGCTTTGATTGCGAGAAATGGGTAATACAAATCGATATCAGGAATCCCTAAATGTTACGCTTGTGTAGGCAACCAGGGAAAACCTGATGTACCATACAATGTTCATTGAGCGTAGGAGGTTACCTAATTCTGTTGCAGCTTTATGCAAGCTATTGCCGACCGTGCAATCACTCGTGTTTGCTATATTTTGCATGCAGGCACGCACACACAGAAATACACGGAAAAAGAGAGATACGTCTCACACACGCACGCACGCACGCACGCACGCACGCGCACACACACACACACACACACACACACACACACACACACACACACACACACACACACACACACACACACACACACACACACACACACACACACGCTATACATAAATCACAGAATCCATTATTAGAAAATACAAGTAATGCCCATGCCTTGTTGTTAAGTTCTTGGTTGGTTGGAAAGATGTCTTTGAATATGTCGTTCGAGTATTATTACAACTGCTCGTAATACACTGTAATTTCATGTATAGTGACCTTAACAAGTATGAGGTATAGAGAGTACCTTAACAAGTATGAGGTATAGAGAGTACCTTAACAAGTATGAGGTATAGAGAGTAATCTTGAAAATAATCTGTCCATAATCCATTGTACAAGATGGTCTTTCAAATATTATAAACGATATTATAAACGATAGAAAATAATGGCCACACATAAGAGCAGTTCCACATTAAACCGTGTTATACTGAGACTCCGATTTTTCACTTTATAATGTATGGCAAACAAAAAAAACAATGATGTCAAAGTTTAAAAAAAAAAAACAAACATGCAACTCCACAAACAAGTACCAATTCTAACAATTTCCAAAGAATGTTTTTACATTCTTGAAGTATAAAGCAGACGCATAGTTTGATAACATAATGAGCGTTTGTACTTCTTGGTTGCATCATTCTGTTACCATACTTAGCAGCTGCACTGTTCTTCAAGTACATGTGTTATGGTAAAATGTTCAACAGAAAGTCATTGTTGTGCGTAGAGGTGCATGGTTACAGTATGTGTCACTCTGCCTGACACTACAGTGAACATCACTCTGCCTGACACTACAATAAACGTCACTCTGCATGACACTACAGTAAACATCACTCTGCCTGACACGACAGTGAACATCACTCTGCATGACGCTACAGTAAACATCACTCTGCCTGACACTACAGTAAACATCACTCTGCCTGACACTACAGTAAACATCACTCTGCCTGACACTACAGTAAACATCACTCTGCCTGAAACTACAGTAAACATCACTCTGCCTGACACTACAGTAAACATCACTCTGCCTGACACTACAGTAAACATCACTCTGCCTGACACTACAGTAAACATCACTCTGCCTGACACTACAGTAAACATCACTCTGCATGACACTGTGAACATCACTCTGCCTGACACTACAGTAAACATCACTCTGCCTGACACTACAGTAAACATCACTCTGCATGACACTACAGTAAACATCACTCTGCCTGACACTACAGTAAACATCACTTTGACACTAAACATCACTCTGCCTGACACTACAGTAAACATCACTTTGCCTGACACTACAGTAAACATCACTCTGCCTGACACTACAGTAAACATCACTCTGCCTGACACTACAGTAAACATCACTCTGCCTGACACTACAGTAAACATCACTCTGCCCGACACTACAGTAAACATCACTCTGCCTGACACTACAGTAAACATCACTCTGCCTGACACTACAGTAAACATCACTCTGCCTGACACTACAGTAAACATCACTCTGCCCGACACTACAGTAAACATCACTCTGCATGACACTACAGTGAACGTCACTGTGCCTGACACTACAGTAAACATCACCCTGCCTGACACTACAGTAAACATCACTCTGCATGACACTAGTGAACATCACTCTGCCTGACACTACAGTAAACATCACTCTGCCTGACACTACAGTAAACATCACTCTGCCTGACACTACAGTAAACATCACTCTGCCTGACACGACAGTGAAAATCACTCTGCCTGACACTACAGTAAACATCACTCTGCATGACACTACAGTAAACATCACTCTGCCTGACACTACAGTAAACATCACTCTGCCTGACACTACAGTAAACATCACTCTGCATGACACTACAGTGAACGTCACTCTGCCTGACACTACAGTAAACATCACTCTGCCTGACACTACGGTACACATCACTCTGCATGACACTAGTGAACGTCACTCTGCCTGACACTACAGTAAACATCACTCTGCCTGACACTACAGTAAACGTCACTCTGCATGACACTACAGTAAACATCACTCTGCCTGACACGACAGTGAACATCACTCTGCCTGACACTACAGTGAACATCACTCTGCCTGACACTACAGTAAACATCACTCTGCATGACACTACAGTAAACATCACTCTGCATGACACTACAGTAAACATCACTCTGCCTGACACTACAGTAAACATCACTCTGCATGACACTACAGTGAACGTCACTGTGCCTGACACTACAGTAAACATCACTGTGCCTGACACTACAGTAAACATCACTCTGCCTGACACTACAGTAAACATCACTCTGCATGACACTAGTGAACATCACTCTGCCTGACACTACAGTAAACATCACTCTGCCTGACACTACAGTAAACATCACTCTGCCTGACACTACAGTAAACATCACTCTGCCTGACACGACAGTGAACATCACTCTGCCTGACACTACAGTAAACATCACTCTGCATGACACTACAGTAAACATCACTCTGCCTGACACTACAGTAAACATCACTCTGCCTGACACTACAGTAAACATCACTCTGCATGACACTACAGTGAACGTCACTCTGCCTGACACTACAGTGAACATCACTCTGCATGACACTACAGTAAACATCACTCTGCATGACACTACAGTGAACGTCACTCTGCCTGACACTACAGTAAACATCACTCTGCATGACACTACAGTGAACGTCACTCTGCCTGACACTACAGTAAACATCACTCTGCCTGACACTACGGTACACATCTCTCTGCATGACACTAGTGAACGTCACTCTGCCTGACACTACAGTAAACATCACTCTGCCTGACACTACAGTAAACGTCACTCTGCATGACACTACAGTAAACATCACTCTGCCTGACACGACAGTGAACATCACTCTGCCTGACACTACAGTAAACATCACTCTGCATGACACGACAGTGAACATCACTCTGCCTGACACTACAGTAAACATCACTCTGCATGACACTACAGTGAACGTCACTGTGCCTGACACTACAGTAAACATCACTGTGCCTGACACTACAGTAAACATCACTCTGCCTGACACTACAGTAAACATCACTCTGCATGACACTACAGTGAACGTCACTGTGCCTGACACTACAGTAAACATCACTGTGCCTGACACTACAGTAAACATCACTCTGCCTGACACTACAGTAAACATCACTGTGCCTGACACTACAGTGAACGTCACTCTGCCTGACACTACAGTAAACATCACTCTGCCTGACACTACAGTAAACATCACTCTGCCTGACACTACAGTAAACATCACTCTGCCTGACACTACAGTAAACATCACTCTGCCTGACACTACGGTAAACATCACTCTGCATGACACTAGTGAACATCACTCTGCCTGACACTACAGTAAACATCACTCTGCCTGACACTACAGTAAACATCACTCTGCCTGACACTACAGTAAACATCACTCTGCCTGACACTACAGTAAACATCACTCTGCCTGACACTACAGTAAACATCACTCTGCCCGACACTACAGTAAACATCACTCTGCCTGACACTACAGTAAACATCACTCTGCCTGACACTACAGTAAACATCACTCTGCCTGACACTACAGTAAACATCACTCTGCCTGACACTACAGTAAACATCACTCTGCATGACACTACAGTAAACATCACTCTGCCTGACACTACAGTAAACATCACTCTGCATGACACTACAGTGAACGTCACTCTGCATGACACTACATTAAACATCACTCTGCCTGACACTACAGTAAACATCACTCTGCCTGACACTACAGTAAACATCACTCTGCATGACACTACAGTAAACATCACTCTGCCTGACACTACAGTAAACATCACTCTGCCTGACACTACAGTAAACATCACTCTGCCTGAAACTACAGTAAACATCACTCTGCCTGACACTACAGTAAACATCACTCTGCCTGACACTACAGTAAACATCACTCTGCCTGACACTACAGTAAACATCACTCTGCCTGACACTACAGTAAACATCACTCTGCATGACACTACAGTAAACATCACTCTGCCTGACACTACAGTAAACATCACTCTGCATGACACTACAGTAAACATCACTCTGCCTGACACTACAGTAAACATCACTCTGCCTGACACTACAGTAAACATCACTCTGCCTGACACTACAGTAAACATCACTCTGCCTGACACGACAGTGAACATCACTCTGCATGACACTACAGTGAACATCACTCTGCCTGACACTACAGTAAACATCACTCTGCCTGACACTACAGTAAACATCACTCTGCCCGACACTACAGTAAACATCACTCTGCCTGACACGACAGTGAATATCACTCTGCATGACACTACAGTAAACATCACTCTGCCTGACACTACAGTAAACATCACTCTGCCTGACACTACAGTAAACATCACTCTGCCTGACACTACAGTAAACATCACTCTGCCTGACACTACAGTAAACATCACTCTGCCCGACACTACAGTAAACATCACTCTGCCTGACACGACAGTGAACATCACTCTGCATGACACTACAGTGAACGTCACTCTGCATGACACTACAGTAAACGTCACTCTGCATGACACTACAGTACACATCACTCTGCCTGACACTACAGTACACATCACTCTGCTTGACACTACAGTAAACATCACTCTGCCTGACACTACAGTAAACATCACTCTGCCTGACACTAAAGTAAACGTCACTCTGCCTGACACTACAGTGAACATCACTCTGCCTGACACTACAGTAAACATCACTCTGCCTGACACTACAGTAAACATCACTCTGCCTGACACTACAGTAAACATCACTCTGCCTGACACTACAGTAAACATCACTCTGCCCGACACTACAGTAAACATCACTCTGCCTGACACTACAGTAAACATCACTCTGCCTGACACTACAGTAAACATCACTCTGCCTGACACTACAGTAAACATCACTCTGCCTGACACTACAGTGAACATTACTCTGCATGACACTACAGTAAACATCACTCTGCCTGACACTACAGTAAACATCACTCTGCCTGACACTACAGTAAACATCACTCTGCCTGACACTACAGTGAACATCACTCTGCATGACACTACAGTAAACATCACTCTGCCTGACACTACAGTGAACATCACTCTGCATGACACTACAGTAAACATCACTCTGCCTGACACTACAGTAAACATCACTCTGCCTGACACTACAGTAAACATCACTCTGCCTGACACGACAGTAAACATCACTCTGCCTGACACTACAGTAAACATCACTCTGCCTGACACTACAGTAAACATCACTCTGCCTGACACTACAGTAAACATCACTCTGCCTGACACTACAGTGAACATCACTCTGCATGACACTACAGTGAACATCACTCTGCATGACACTACAGTGAACATCACTCTGCATGACACTACAGTAAACATCACTCTGCCCGACACTACAGTAAACATCACTCTGCCTGACACTACAGTAAACATCACTCTGCCCGACACTACAGTAAACATCACTCTGCCTGACACTACAGTGAACATCACTCTGCCTGACACTACAGTAAACATCACTCTGCCTGACACTACAGTGAACATCACTCTGCCTGACACTACAGTAAACATCACTCTGCATGACACTACAGTAAACATCACTCTGCCCGACACTACAGTAAACATCACTCTGCCTGACACTACAGTAAACATCACTCTGCCTGACACTACAGTAAACATCACTCTGCCCGACACTACAGTGAACATCACTCTGCCTGACACTACAGTAAACATCACTCTGCCTGACACTACAGTAAACATCACTCTGCCTGACACTACAGTAAACATCACTCTGCCTGACACTACAGTAAACATCACTCTGCCTGACACTACAGTAAACATCACTCTGCCTGACACTACAGTAAACATCACTCTGCCTGACACCACAGTAAACATCACTCTGCCCGACACTACAGTAAACATCACTCTGCCTGACACTACAGTGAACATCACTCTGCATGACACTACAGTGAACGTCACTGTGCCTGACACTACAGTAAACATCACTCTGCCTGACACTACAGTAAACATCACTCTGCCTGACACGACAGTAAACATCACTCTGCCTGACACTACAGTAAACATCACTCTGCCCGACACTACAGTAAACATCACTCTGCCCGACACTACAGTAAACATCACTCTGCCCGACACTACAGTGAACATCACTCTGCCTGACACTACAGTAAACATCACTCTGCCTGACACTACAGTACGCATATCTGTACCAACAAATCCTTTAGAAGTCGAACTGTTTGTTTCTTTCAATGATGTCAACGCTGTAGCCTATAGAAAATATAAATAAAGAGATTTGCTCACTCTATATATGTAAACTCCCAGTAATTTATTGGGTAAAACCTTTGTAGCCTACACAAGAATATGAATTCTTAAATGCTGCAGTCTTAGGTGAGCTTTCACTTACAATGTAGTGGCGTTAGTTTTTCAATTAAAGGTCAAAGAAGATTGGGGATATTCTACGGGCGCTAATTTAATGCATAATTTAAAAACATAAGAAACATTTAAAAAAGTGCTGTACTAGATCTGCGCGACACATTTCAGGGTAAAATGAAATATGTCCAATAATTCTTAATGAGAATATCTCAAGGTAAGAATTAGCTTTCTTGGAAGGCTTTCCCCTGACTTAATCAGGCGACTCCACACAGAACCTTGATTGTTGGAGTCGAGCCACACAGAACCTTGATTGTTGGAGTCAAGCCACACAGAACCTTGATTGTTGAAGTCGAGCCATACAGAACATTGATTGTTGATGTCGAGCCACACAGAACCTTGATTGTTGAATTCGAGCCACACAGAACCTTGATTGTTGATGTCGAGCCACACAGAACCTTGATTGTTGGAGTCGAGCCACACAGAACCTTGATTGTTGAAGTCGAGCCACACAGAACCTTGATTGTTGAATTCGAGCCACACAGAACCTTGATTGTTGGAGTCGAGCCACACAGGACCTTGATTGTTGAAGTCGAGCCATACAGGACATTGATTGTTGGAGTCGAGCCACACAGAACCTTCATTGTTGAATTCGAGCCACACAGAACCTTGATTGTTGGAGTCGAGCCACACAGGACCTTGATTGTTGGAGTCGAGCCACACAGAACCTTGATTGTTGGAGTCGAGCCACACAGGACATTGATTGTTGAAGTCGAGCCACACAGGACATTGATTGTTGGAGTCGAGCCACACAGAACCTTGATTGTTGGAGTCGAGCCACACAGGACATTGATTGTTGGAGTCGAGCCACACAGCACATTGATTGTTGAATTCGAGCCACACAGAACCTTGATTGTTGAAGTCGAGCCACACAGAACCTTGATTGTTGGAGTCGAGCCACACAGGACCTTGATTGTTGAATTCGAGCCACACAGAACCTTGATTGTTGGAGTCGAGCCACACAGAACCTTGATTGTTGGAGTCGAGCCACACAGGACATTGATTGTTGGAGTCGAGCCACACAGGACCTTGATTGTTGAATTCGAGCCACACAGAACCTTGATTGTTGGAGTCGAGCCACGCAGGACATTGATTGTTGGAGTCGAGCCACACAGCACATTGATTGTTGAATTCGAGCCACACAGAACCTTGATTGTTGAAGTCGAGCCACACAGAACCTTGATTGTTGGAGTCGAGCCACGCAGGACATTGATTGTTGGAGTCGAGCCACACAGCACATTGATTGTTGAATTCGAGCCACACAGAACCTTGATTGTTGGAGTCGAGCCACACAGGACCTTGATTGTTGGAGTCGAGCCACACAGGACATTGATTGTTGGAGTCGAGCCACACAGAACCTTGATTGTTGGAGTCGAGCCACACAGGACATTGATTGTTGAAATCGAGCCACACAGGACATTGATTGTTGGAGTCGAGCCACACAGAACCTTGATTGTTGGAGTCGAGCCACACAGGACATTGATTGTTGGAGTCGAGCCACACAGCACATTGATTGTTGAATTCGAGCCACACAGAACCTTGATTGTTGAAGTCGAGCCACACAGAACCTTGATTGTTGGAATCGAGCCACACAGGACATTGATTGTTGGAGTCGAGCCACACAGGACCTTGATTGTTGAATTCGAGCCACACAGAACCTTGATTGTTGGAGTCGAGCCACACAGAACCTTGATTGTTGGAGTCGAGCCACACAGGACATTGATTGTTGGAGTCGAGCCACACAGGACCTTGATTGTTGAATTCGAGCCACACAGAACCTTGATTGTTGGAGTCGAGCCACACAGAACCTTGATTGTTGGAGTCGAGCCACGCAGGACATTGATTGTTGGAGTCGAGCTGCTTATAGAGCTCGCCAGTTTATAGTGCTAAAACATTGAGTTACCTCTGGTTCGTTCAGCCATCCCTATGTAAAGATTGTATGGCAACAAAAAAAAAGCATTTTGAATAAACTGCTAAAATAATGTCCGTGGTTGACACAGACTATGGTGATCTTACACGTTTTGTTTCTATGAGATAATATCAGTCAGTTACCATGACCATTATGAATAATAAAACCTGTTGAAGCCTGTTTTTATTACAGAACTTATCTTTCAGGGTTTATCCAAGAACCCTACAAAAACGCCACTGATTTCCTCCAAAGGGTTTGTCAAACAAACCATGGCAGAGTTAGGGTCTACAAAAAGACAACATTACCATTCATCTCTATACACTATTGGTTTGGGTAATAGATTGGTGGTATGGGTAAAGGATTGGTGGTATGGGGAAAGGATTGTTGGTATGGGGAAAGGATTGGTGGTATGGGGAAAGGATTGGTGGTATGGGGAAAGGATTGGTGGTATGGAGAAAGGGTTGGAGGTATGGGTAAAGGATTGGAGGTATGGGTAAAGTATTGGAGGTATAGGTAAATTATTTTAGATATGGGTAAATTAATTGAGGTGTGGGTAAAGGATTGGAGGTGTGGGTAAATTAATTGAGGTAAGGGTAAAGGATTGGTCATCTGGGTTGTTACATTCCCCAGTTTCTGTGTTGTGGTTTTGTTTGTATGTGTATGTTTCAGGAAATGGCTTCCTGAAATTCCCCCAAGCAGCTGATTGGTCAGCCACATTGATGATTGGAGATCTGATCCCTCCCTCTCGTCGGGGGATACAGCTGTATCCCATTACAAACACCTTCTCCAGCTATATAAGCCAGTGTTCTGTTGCAGCCACTGTTCTGTTGCTTACAAGATAGACAAGGTTGATATCATGGTTTGGTTGTGTGTCACATAGAGCTGATGGTTATGTTCTGTGGTTGTTGCTGAGAGAGATGAATGATATGTCCTTTGTTGGTTGTTGCTGAGAGAGAGTGTATGGTTATGTCTTGTACTTTGGCTAGTGTTGCTGAGAGAGCTTCTTGGTATGTCCTCATTATTGGTTTGTATAATTAAGTATTTTTGTAGCTGGTCACTGTCTAGGCACACTAGGTAAGACCTTGTGTCGGACCACCCCCTGTATGTTGGTTAGAGCACCAGATGGTGCTAAGTTAGTAGTGGGTAGGCAAGTAATGTAGGAGAGGTGGCTTTGACATTTACTGTCTTTGCTTTGGTTCCGTCCAGCCCCTTTTCCCCAAATTTACCATGTGAAGGAAATAATATGTTCCCGGTAAATGGTAAATTCTCGGCCTTTGTCATCCTTACTCGCACCTACAGTCCCATACCTCTTTCACTCCACAGGGAGTTGAGATGTAGCAGAGTGTTGCGTTCCCTCTTCTCAGGAGTGCGTAACAGGGTAAAGGACCAGAGGTATGGGTAAAGGATTGGTGTATGGGAAATTATTGGAGGTATGGGTAAAGGGTTTGGGTAAAGGGTTGGTTGTATGGGTAAAGGATTGGAGGTATGCGTACAGGATAATAGGTATAGGTATGGGTAAATGGTTGGAGGTATGGGTAAAGCATAATAGGTATGGGTAAATGGTTGGAGGAATGGGTAAATGGTTGGAGGAATGGGCACAGGGTTGGAGGAATGGGCACAGGGTTGGAGGAATGGGCACAGGGTTGGAGGAATGGGCACAGGGTTGGAGGTATGGGCACAGGGTTGGAGGTATGGGCACAGGGTTGGAGGTATGGGCACAGGGTTGGTGGTATGGGCACAGGGTTGGTGGTATGGGTAAAGGGTTGGAGGTATGGGTAAATGGTTGGAGGTATGGGTAAATGATAATATGTATGGGTAAAGGGTTGGAGGTATGGGTAAAGGGTTGGAGGTATGGGTAAAGGGTTGGAGGTATGGGTAAAGGGTTGGAGGTATGGGTAAAGGGTTGGAGGTATGGGTAAAGGGTTGGAGGTATGGGTAAAGGGTTGGAGGTATGGGTAAAGGGTTGGAGGTATGGGTAAAGGGTTGGAGGTATGGGTAAAGGGTTGGAGGTATGGGTAAAGGATAATGAGTATGGGTAAGTGGTTGGAGGTATGGGTAAGTGGTTGGAGGTATGGGTAAATGGTTGGAGGTATGGGTAAATGGTTGGAGGTATGGGTAAATGGTTGGAGGTATGGGTAAATGGGTTGGAGGTATGGGTAAATGGGTTGGAGGTATGGGTAAATGGATTGGAGGTATGGGTAAATGGATTGGAGGTATGGGTAAATGGATTGGAGGTATGGGTAAATGGATTGGAGGTATGGGTAAATGGTTGGAGGTATGGGTAAATGGTTGGAGGTATGGGTAAATGGTTGGAGGTATGGGTAAAGGATAATGGGTATGGGTAAGTGGTTGGAGGTATGGGTAAATGGTTGGAGGTATGGGTAAATGGTTGGAGGTATGGGTAAATGGTTGGAGGTATGGGTAAATGGATTGGAGGTATGGGTAAATGGATTGGAGGTATGGGTAAATGGATTGGAGGTATGGGTAAATGGATTGGAGGTATGGGTAAATGGATTGGAGGTATGGGTAAATGGATTGGAGGTATGGGTAAATGGATTGGAGGTATGGGTAAAGGATTGGAGGTATGGGTAAAGGATTGGTGATGGGGGTAAAGGATTGGTGGTAGGGGTAAAGGATTAGAGGTAAAGTGTTTGTGTATGAGTAACAGATTAGAGGTAAGGGTAAAGGGTTTGTATATGGGTAAAGGGTTGGTGTTAATAACATATTAATGTGCTGAAACTGATGGAATACCATCAGGGATGGAAATGGAGCTAGCCAGCGGCACTAGCCTGCTGGGACACTGAATAATTGAATCTGTAGAACATGTGTTTCAACACTTTGAATTACACAGCAGTTGGATAATGTGCACACAGTTCAGTTCTAGAAATGGTCAAATGCATAGTCGATCTACTGAAATACAACACATTGGTTATGTAACGCTGTGCCTGTTCATCATTGTTAGTGAAAAACAATCTACTTGGCCACAATTCACGTCTGGTAGCTTTTCTCTGGTGTCGTCTGGTAGCTTTTCTCTGGCTTCGTCTGGTAGCTTTTCTCTGGCTTCGTCTGGTAGCTTTTCTCTGGCGTCGTCTGGTAGCTTTTCTCTGGCTTCGTCTGGTAGCTTTTCTCTGGCTTCGTCTGGTAGCTTTTCTCTGGCTTCGTCTGGTAGCTTTTCTCTGGCTTCGTCTGGTAGCTTTTCTCTGGCGTCGTCTGGTAGCTTTTCTAACATGGTCACCAACCCCTCCATGCAACAGTTAGCTATTCCTCTCCTCCTCTTGTTGATAGTTAGGACTTCCACTTTAGTATCATTGAATGAAAATGGAACCCTATTTCCTAAATAATGCACTACTTTTTTTTTTACCAGGGCCCGTCATGTAGAGCACTATCTAGGGAATGGGTTGCCATGTGGAATGTAGCCACACTTACAGCCGGAGAGAATGACGTGATGTTGTGGGATGTAGCGACACTCTCAGCCGGAGAGGATGACGTGATGTTGTGGGACGTAGCCACACTCTCAGCCGGAGAGGATGACGTGATGTTGTGGGATGTAGCGACACTCTCAGCCGGAGAGGATGACGTGATGTTGTGGGACGTAGCCACACTCTCAGCCGGAGAGGATGACGTGATGTTGTGGGATGTAGCGACACTCTCAGCCGGAGAGGATGACGTGATGTTGTGGGACGTAGCCACACTCTCAGCCGGAGAGGATGACGTGATGTTGTGGGACGTAGCCACACTCTCAGCCGGAGAGGATGACGTGATGTTGTGGGACGTAGCGACACTCTCAGCCGGAGAGGATGGCGTGATGTTGTGGGACGTAGCCACACTCTCAGCCGGGGAGGGTGATGTTGTGGGACGTAGCCACACTCTCAGCCGGGGAGGGTGATGTTGTGGGACGTAGCCACACTCTCAGCCGGGGAGGGTGATGTTGTGGGACGTAGCCACACTCTCAGCCGGGGAGGGTGATGTTGTGGGACGTAGCCACACTCTCAGCCGGAGAGGATGACGTGATGTTGTGGGACGTAGCGACACTCTCAGCCGGAGAGAATGATGTGATGTTGTGGGACGTAGCCACACTCTCAGCCGGAGAGGATGCCGTGATGTTGTGGGACGTAGCCACACTCTCAGCCGGAGAGGATGACGTGATGTTGTGGGACGTAGCGACACTCTCAGCCGGAGAGGATGACGTGATGTTGTGGGACGTAGCCACACTCTCAGCCGGAGAGGATGACGTGATGTTGTGGGACGTAGCCACACTCTCAGCCGGAGAGGATGACGTGATGTTGTGGGACGTAGCCACACTCTCAGCCGGAGAGGATGACGTGATGTTGTGGGACGTAGCCACACTCTCAGCCGGAGAGGGTGATGTTGTGGGACGTAGCCACACTCTCAGCCGGAGAGGGTGATGTTGTGGGACGTAGCCACACTCTCAGCCGGAGAGAATGACGTGATGTTGTGGGACGTAGCCACACTCTCAGCCGGAGAGGATGACGTGATGTTGTGGGATGTAGCCACACTCTCAGCCGGAGAGGATGACGTGATGTTGTGGGACGTAGCCACACTCTCAGCCGGAGAGAATGACGTGATGTTGTGGGACGTAGCCACACTCTCAGCCGGAGAGAATGACGTGATGTTGTGGGACGTAGCCACACTCTCAGCCGGAGAGAATGATGTGATGTTGTGGGACGTAGCGACACTCTCAGCCGGAGAGGATGACGTGATGTTGTGGGATGTAGCCACACTCTCAGCCGGAGAGGATGACGTGATGTTGTGGGACGTAGCCACACTCTCAGCCGGAGAGGATGACGTGATGTTGTGGGATGTAGCCACACTCTCAGCCGGAGAGAATGACGTGATGTTGTGGGACGTAGCCACACTCTCAGCCGGAGAGGATGACGTGATGTTGTGGGACGTAGCCACACTCTCAGCCGGAGAGGATGACGTGATGTTGTGGGATGTAGCCACACTCTCAGCCGGAGAGGGTGATGTGATGTTGTGGGATGTAGCCACACTCTCAGCCGGAGAGGGTGATGTGATGTTGTGGGACGTAGCCACACTCTCAGCCGGAGAGGATGACGTGATGTTGTGGGACGTAGCCACACTCTCAGCCGGAGAGGATGACGTGATGTTGTGGGACGTAGCCACACTCTCAGCCGGAGAGAATGACGTGATGTTGTGGGACGTAGCCACACTTACAGCCGGAGAGGATGACGTGATGTTGTGGGACGTAGCCACACTCTCAGCCGGAGAGAATGACGTGATGTTGTGGGACGTAGCCACACTCTCAGCCGGAGAGGATGACGTGATGTTGTGGGACGTAGCCACACTCTCAGCCGGAGAGGATGACGTGATGTTGTGGGACGTAGCGACACTCTCAGCCGGAGAGAATGACGTGATGTTGTGGGACGTAGCGACACTCTCAGCCGGAGAGGATGACGTGATGTTGTGGGACGTAGCGACACTCTCAGCCGGAGAGGATGACGTGATGTTGTGGGACGTAGCGACACTCTCAGCCTGAGAGGATGACGTGATGTTGTGGGACGTAGCCACACTCTCAGCCGGAGAGGATGACGTGATGTTGTGGGACGTAGCCACACTCTCAGCCGGAGAGGATGACGTGATGTTGTGGGACGTAGCCACACTCTCAGCCGGAGAGGATGACGTGATGTTGTGGGACGTAGCCACACTCTCAGCCGGAGAGGATGACGTGATGTTGTGGGACGTAGCCACACTCTCAGCCGGAGAGGATGACGTGATGTTGTGGGACGTAGCCACACTCTCAGCCGGAGAGGATGACGTGATGTTGTGGGACGTAGCCACACTCTCAGCCGGAGAGGATGACGTGATGTTGTGGGATGTAGCCACACTCTCAGCCGGAGAGAATGCCGTGATGTTGTGGAACCTACAACCATTTCATGAATTACTAACCTTCTAAAAACTGGAAGAAGAGACATTGTGTGAAGTGACGACATCCATGTCAAGCATTGTTGAGTAACATTTTGGGGCGGCACGATAGCCTAGTGTTTAGAGCGTTGGACTAGTAACCGGAAGTTTGGAAGTTCAAATCCCCGAACTGAACTGAACAGGCAGTTAACCCACTGTTCCTAGGCTGTCATTGAAAATAAGAATTTGTTCTTAACTGACTTGCCTAGCTGTTGTGACTCTAGGGGGAGTAATTTTCATTTTTGGAAAAAATGTTCCTGTTTTAAACAGGATATTTTGTCAGGACAAGATGCTAGAATATGCATATAATTGACAGCTTAGGATAAACACTCTAACGTTTCCAAAGTTGTAAAGATATTGTCTGTGAGTATAACAGAACTGATGTTGCAGTTATGTTGTAAAGGATGGTGTAAACGATTTAATTTGATTGCTTTTCTGTTTTCCGTGACCAAGTAACCTGCTGCTAGCTGGACAAAATGCTATGCTAGGCTTTCGAAAAACGTACACAAATGCTTGTATAGCTTTGGCTGGAAAGCATATTTTGAAAATCTGAGATGACAGGGTGATTATCAAAAGGCTAAGCTGTGTCTCAATATATTTCAATATCCCACATTTATTCATTCATGAATAGGAATATTTTCTAGGGATATTTATGTCCGTTGCGTTATGCTAATTAGTGTCAGGCGATGATTACGCTCCCGCGTGCGGGATGGGGAGTCAGTAGGGGATAAAATGAAAAAACATCAAGACACTGTCCACTCCAAAAGGGTTAATCAGCTGTCCTCATAGCAGAACCCTTTTTGGTCCCAAGTAGAACCCTTTTGACCCCAAAAATAATTGTTCTTCAGGGACAATTGAATAACCTTTTTTAGTTTCCAGAGAAGCACCTTCTTTTCCAATAGTGTCCATTAGAGCTGGGGCACGGGGGAGAAGATGACAGAAGACCGCCACCAGTGGAGAGCTTTTGTAGTTGCCCGTGGCACCAGCAGGTTTAATGGGATGAGTGAGTGAGCGCTAAAGACGTAGAATATTAATTTGATCCCTCTTTTGTTGGTGTGAATTTTCCTGCACAGAAGGAAATGCAAAGCTTCTAAAGTTGATATTTTTCATTTTAAAATGTAAGACTTGATTTGCAGTAATGAAAAATATATTAACCCCTACAAAAACATTGACGTTAATTATAATATACATAATATGTCATATTTCTTGTTGCTGCAGGATTATTTTCCTGCTGTAGGAAATTGGCTCAAATTCAGATCCTACATCTGTATATATATATATATATTGTCCAGGCAGTGTGAGGTAATATGTATTGTATTTAATGTAATTTCCCTTAGCCCAGGAGTGCACAGGGGCTCCAGGGCTTTGGTCTTGTGACAATCTAGATTTATTTTGCCCTGGGGGTCAGGTCTTGGTGGAGTGTCTGATGTGGCTGTGTACAGATACATGTGAGAGGCAGAACAGAGATAGGATCTTCATTTGAGCCAGCTTGCTACAGCAGGAAAGTAATCCTGCACCAACATCAAATGTAATTGTGTGGATTATAATTAACAGACATTTTTGTAGGGGTTGATAATGCATTGTTCATAAGGGAAAATCAAGTCTGAAATGTCAAAGTGGAGATTACAAACTTGTAGCGTGAGTATTTGTGAATATGTGAATATTTAACAAATAAACAAACATGGAACAATACAGGAAACACGAGTAGCGTAAGGACATGAAACAGAGTCAATAACGCCTAGGTAATGAATCAAAGGGAGTGAGAGATATAGGGAAGGTAATGAGGAAAGTGATGGAGTCCAGGTGAGTCTGAGGCGCTGGTGCGCGTAACGATGGTGACAGAGGTGTGCAATAATAAGCATACTGGCGACCTCGAGCGCCGGAGAGGTACATGACTTAACTTCAGAAGCATTTTTAATAAACAACATGTTTTACATTTCCTGTTATTAAATTATCCTGCTTAGGGTGATCATATCTCTCCATTTCTCTAAGAATAATTACAGTCGACAGGTGATTGGTAGACAGTTTAAAATGCCTGATGGACTTGAGGTCTTGCTTGCAGACAGATGTCATTGATATTAATTTTAAATGTGAGTGGCCAGTTTATCTTCTTCCAGAGGACAGTCAGTTCTCTGTAGAGAAAGTTTTTTTTAATGTTCAGACAGCCAAATATGACATACCCAATTCTAACTGCCTGAACTGAATAGTACTGTAGCTCAGGACCTGAAGTAAGGATATGCATATTTTTGATACTATTTCAAAGGAAACACTTTGTAGTTTGTGGAGATGTGAAATTAATGTAAGAGAATAACACATTAGATCTGGTAAAGGATAAAACAAACAAAAACACATGTTTTCTATTTTTATTTATCATCTTTGAAATGCAAAAGAAAAGGCCATATGTTGACATAAGAAGCTGGGTGTAATTTAGATGGTGTCCACAAGAGGGCAACAGTGTGTGCAATGTTTCAGACTTATACTTTCAAAAATGAGAAATCTACATAATATTTTGTATAAAGTCTCCCAGGTGTCCCTCATGAGTTTGCTCATGAGGATGCTTTGTTGTGAAATAGGAATCCGATTCTAGATTTAATCTTGGATTGAAGATGTTTAATGTGAGTCTGGAAGGAGAGTTTACAGACTAACCATACACCTAGAATATGTGGACAACTACAAATACCTATGTCGGCATCATCCAGAGTAGTGATGCTGGAAGGGCGGGCAGGTGCGGGCAGCGATCGGTTGAAGAGCATGCATTTAGTTTTACTTGCATTTAAGAGCAGTTGGAGGCCACGGAATGAGAGTTGTATGGCATTGAAGCTCATCTGGAGGTTAGCTAACACACTGTCCAACAAAGGGCCAGAGGTATACAGAATGGTGTCGTCTGCGTAGAGGTGGATCAAAGAATCACCAGCAGCGAGAGTGACATCATTGATGTATACAGAGAAGAGTCGGCCCGAGAATTGAACCCTGTGGCACCAGCATAGACTGCCAGAGGTCCGGACAACAGGCCCTCCGATTTGACATTGTCAACTATCGGAGAAGTAGTTGGTGAACCAAGCGAGGCAATCATTGCAGAAACGAAGGCTGTTGAGTCTACCAATACAAATATTGTGATTGACAGAATCGAAAGCCTTAGCCAGGATGAATATGGCTGTACAGTAATGTCTCTTATCAATGGCGGTTATGTCGCTTCAGACCTTGAGCGAGGCTGAGGTGCATCCATGACCAGCTCTGAAACCAGATTGCGGAGAAGGTACAGTGATATTCAAAATGATCGGTAGTCTGTTTGTTAACTTGGCTTTCAAAGACCTTAGAAAGGGAGGGTAGAATAGATATAGGTCTGTAGCAGTTTGGGTCGAGAGTGTCTCTCACTTTGAAGAGGGGGATGACCGCGGCAGCTTTCCAATCTATGGGAATCTCAGGCGATACAAAAGAGGTTGAACAGGCTAGTAATAGGGGTTGCAATAATATCGTCAGATCATTTTAGAAATAGAGGGTCCAGATTGTCTAGCCTGGCTGATTTGTAGGGGTCCAGATTTTGCAGCTCTTTCAGAACATCAGCTATCTGGATTTGGGTGAAGGAGAAGTGGGGGAGGTTTGGGGCGAGTTTCTGTGGATAGTGCCAGGCTGTTGACCGGGGTAGGGGTAGCCAGATGGAAAGCATGGCCAGCTGTAGAAAAATGCTTATTGAAATTCTCAATTATTGTGGATTTATCGGTAGCGATATTGTTTCCTAGCCTCAGAGCAGTGGGCAGCTGGGAGGAGGTGCTCTTATTCTCCATGGACTTTACAGTGTCCCAGAACTTTTTGAGTTTGTACTACAGGATGCAAATTTCTGTTTGAAAAAGCTAGCCTTAGCTTTCCTAACTGCTTGTGTTGCATATCACGGGGGATTTTCAATGCTAATGCAGAACTCTGAAGGATGTTTTTGTGCTGGTCAAGGGCAGACAGGTCTGGCGTGAACCAAGGAGTGAACCAAGGACTATATCTATTCCTAGTTCTACATTTTCTGAAAGGAGCATGCTTATTTAAGATGGTGAGGAAGGCACTTTTAAAGAACCATGCATCCTCTATTGACGGTCAATGTCATTCCAGGATACCCTGCCAGGTTGATTAGAAAGGCCTGTTCGCAGAAGTGTTTTAGGGAGCGTTTGACAGTGATGAGGGGTGGTCGTTTGACCGCAGACCCATTACGGATGCAGTCAATGAGGCAGTGATCGCTAAGATCTTGTTTGATAACAGCAGAGGTGTATTTGGAGAGTGAGTTTGTTAGGATGATATCTATGTGGGTGCCCGTGTTTATGGATTTGGGGTTGGTCCTGGTAGGTTTATTGATAATTTGTGTGAGATTGAGGACATCAAGCTAAGATTGTAGGATGGCCCGGGTGTTAAGCATGTCCCAGTTTAGGTCACCTAGTAGCACGAGCTCAGAAGACAGATGGGTGGCAATCAATTCACGTATGGTGTCAAGGGCACAGATGGGGGCAGAGGGTAGTCTATAGCAAGCGGCAACGGTGAGAGACTTGTTTGTGGAAAGGTGCATTTTTAGAAGTAGAAGCTCGAATTGTTTTTGAACAGACCTGGTTAGTAAGACAGATCTTTGCAGTAGATTGCAACGCCGCCCCCTTTGGCAGTTCTATCTTGGCGGGAAATGTTATAGTTAGGGATTGAAATTTCAGGTTTGTTGTTGGTTTTCCTAACCCAGGATTCAGACACGGCTAAGACATCCGGGTTGGCAGAATGTGCTAAAGCAGTAAATAAAGCAAATTTAGGAAGTAGGCTTCTCATGTTAAAACCTCTTGAGGATAGGGAGACGTTAGCGTCTCACCTGGCCAATTACCAGGGGAAATGGAGAGCTCCAGATTCAAATAAAATGCTATAAAATTCAAACTTTTATTAAATCACACATGTAAGATACTCAATTAAAGCTACACTCGTTGTGAATCCAGCCAACATGTCATATTTTTAAAATGCTTTTCAGCGAAAGCATAAGAAGCTATTATCTGTTAGCATGCACCCATCTGAACCAGTACTAAACAAAAGAGCTAGCGTAGCACACAAAATACACAAAATATTCAATACATGAACGAAAAGAAAAAAAACTCTGCTCTACACGTCTTGTGCAACTCACAAAAGGGTCCCCCGTTCCGAGTTGACTTACTTCCTGCTAAGACAACAAAATAACCTCAGCCATATTGCAAACACTGGCGACATCGTGTGGAAGCTGTAGGAACTGAAAGTATATTTCTATTAAATTTCCAATGGCAAAGACAAAATAGGGAAGAGAGATGGGAAAAAAATATAATAATTCTGAACAGTTAGTCCTCTGGGTTTTGCCTGCTACATAAGTTCTGTTATACTCTCAGACATGATTCAAACAGTTTTAGAAACTTCAGAGTGTTTTCTAGCCAAATATATGACTATGCATATCTTACATTCTTGACATGAGTAGCAGGAAGTTGAAATTGGGCACGCTATTTATCCAAAAGTGAAAATTATACCCCCTAGCGCCCAACCTCGACATTTTTTATTTTACCTTTATTTAACTACTTGCAACCTTCCGACGACTAGTCCAACGCTCTAACCACTAGGCTACCCTGCCGCCCCGGTGAAATTACAGAGCACGAAATTCAAAAATACAAAATACTTAATAATATTAAACATTCATGAAAATTACAAGTGTTATACATCGGTTAAAAGCTTAACTTGTTGTTAATCCAGCCGCTTTGTCAGGTTTCAAAAAGTCTTTATGGTGAAAGCAAACCATGCGATTATCTGAGGACAGTGCCCCGCATACAACAGCATTAAAAACATTTTGCAACCAAACAGATGCATCACGAAAGTCAGAAATAGAGTTAAAATAAATAAATTACCTTTGAGGATTTTCCTCTGTTTGCAATGCAAAGGGTCCCAGCCACCTCATAAATGGTAATTTTGTTCGATAAAGTCCTTTATATCCCAAAAAAAGGCAGTTTTGTTGGCGCGCTTCATTCAATAATCCACCTGTCAGTTAAGAACAAATTCTTATTTTCAATGACGGCCTAGGAACAGTGGGTTAACTGCCTGTTCAGGGGCAGAACGACAGATTTGTACCTTGTCAGCTCAGGGGTTTGAACTTGCAACCTTCAGGATACTAGTCCAACGCTCTAACCCTGCCGCATACAAAATGTATCCAAAACGTTAAAAATAAACTTGGTCCAAACAACATTCCTCATCAATCCTCAGGTACCCTAATATGTCAATAAACGATACAATTTAAGGCGGAGAATAGTATATTCATTACCGGGGACAAATAACGAAGTGCGCACCCTCACCAGAACGCGCTACAAACACAGCCAAAATGAGAGCCACTTACAAAAACTACAAATTCTAGCTCATTTTTCAAAAAGTAAACCTGTCAACAATCTTTCTAAAGACTGTTGACATCTAGTGGAAGCCCTAGGAACTGCAATCTGGGAGGTATTCCTTTTATATTTCCATTGACAGCCATAGTAATCTGTGGTGAGCTGAAAAAAAAAAATCTGGATGGATATTTTGGGGTTTTCGCCTGCCATATCGGTTTTGTTATACTCACAGACGTTATTTCAACAGTTTTAGAGTTTGCTATCCAATACTACCAATTATATACATATCCTATCTTCTGGGCCTGAGTAACAGGCAGTTTACTTTGGGCACCTCATTCATCTTGACTTCCGAATACTTCCCCCTGTCCCGAAGAAGTGTTAATGAGTGGGAGATGGAGGACTTGAATGTTGTGTCTGAAGTTGGCTCCCACAGGTCATCTACCACTATTGAATATTTCTTTTTAAACTCAAGTTTACCATTACTTATTTTATTTAACCGTTATTATACCAGGGGGTGAGTATGGAGAATACAATCACTATAATGAAATGCATGGATCAATAGGCAAAAATACACATAGACTATACTAACATATTGTATGCCTCAGGTCTTCCTTGGTGATGGTTGTTCTTCATGGGCTAATTTAAGTGTTGTGTAGACAATACGTAATGTAGAATGATGATACAAAATGTGGCTGCCTTCTAGAGTGTATGAGCACAGACACCAAACTTGACCAGGTGAAACGAGGTTTAGCTCGTTAGATTGTTTTGTTGCAAGTTGAAAGATTCGGAATGAATGTGAAACAGTATGCAGCATGGATCGTGTTAGGATCTAAAAATGTTTTTTTTTTTAATCAAACAAGACTATGCTACATATTATCTCTGGGATGCTCAGGATGACAAATCAGAGCATGATTCCTGAATGTAAGTACATTATATACTGTCAGAGGTGAATGTATCAAACCAGTTGTCGTGAGAAAAGGGTTTTGTTCTTGTGCACTATCCTCAAACAATAGCATGGTATTATTTCTCTGTAATAGCTACTGTAGAGTGGACAATGCACTTAGAAAGCGTATATGATTGTTCATCTGAACGTATAAGATCTGTCTTTGTCCTGGGAGAGTTGGCTTTGTTTACAACGCTATTCTATTTTGTCTAAATCTGTTGTTTACAACAGATTTAGGGTCTTGATCCAGTAGAGGTTATTAAACAGAACCCAGCTGTTTGCACTCGGCAGCCAATGAATAAAATCAATTGATATGTAGCAGATGTGAGGTACAGATACAGAGAGTGTTGCTATAGCTACAGATAAAGGCAGTGGTGCTAGAGTTACAGATACAGAAATTGTTGCCATAGCTACAAATACAAACAGTTTTGCTATAGCTACAGATACAGGCAGTGTTGCTACAGTGCTTAGCAAAAGTATTCATCCTCCTTGACGTTTTTTCCTATTTTGTTGCATTACAACCTGTAATTTAAATGTATTTTTGTTTGAATTTCAAGTAATGGACGTGCACAAAATAGTCCAAATTGGTGAAGTGAAATGAAAGAAAAAAAATCTTTCAAAATGTTCAAAACAGAAAAGTGGTGCGTGCGTATCTTTTCACCCCCTTTGCTATGAATCCCCTAAATAAGATCTGGTGCAACCAATTACCTTCAGTTAATTAGTTAAATAAAGTACAGCTGTGTGCATTCTAACTATCACATGATCTCGGTGTGTATATATACACCTGATCTGAAAGGCCACAGAGTCTGCAACACCCCTAAGCAAGGGGCACCACCAAGCAAGCGACACCATGAAGACCAAGGAGCTCTCCAAACAGGTCATGGACAAAGTTGTGGGGAAGTACAGGGTTTTAAGAAAATATCTGGAACTTTGAATCCCACGGAGCTGGGCTTTACGGAAGAGTGGCCAGAAAAAATCCATTGCTTAAATAAAAAAATTAACTAACACATGTGGTGTTCAGCAAGGCATGTGGGAGACTCCCCAAACATATCTTCTCTAGGGTAGGGGGCAGCATTCGGAATGTTGGATGAAAAGAGTGCCCAAATTAAAATACCTGCTACTCAGGCACAGAAGATAGGGTATACATAATTGGTGGATTTGGATAGAAAACACTCTAAAGTTTCCAAAACTTTTAAAACAGTGTCTGTGAGTATAACAGAACTGATTTTTTTGTTTGTTTTGTTTGTGGTTTTCTATTCAATGCCATTACAGTATCTATGGACTTAGGACTCAAATTGCAGTTTCTATGCCTTCCACTAGATGCCTTCCACTAGATGTTAGAAATGGTTTCAGGCTTGTCTTCTGAAAAATGAGGAAGTAAGAGCAGTCTGAGTGAGTGGACCCTGCAGTGTCAGAGCTTTTTCATGCGCACGACTGAGAGAGTGCCTTTCTTGTTAACCTTTTATATTGACAACGTTATTGTCCGGTTGAAATATTATAGATTATTTGTTTTGCTAAAAACAACCTGAGGATTGAATATAAACATCATTGAACATGTTTCTATGAACTTTACGGATACAATTTTGATTTGTTTTGTCTGCCTGTTGTGACTGCGTTTGAGCCTGTGGATTACTGAAGAAAACACGCAAACAAACGGAGGGTTTTGGATATAAAGAGATTTTATTGAACAAAATGAACATTTATTTAGTAAATTAATGTCTTCTGAGTGCAACCATATGAAGATCATAAAAGGTAAGGGATACATTTTATCTCTTTCTGACTTGTGTAACCCTTCTACTTGGCTGGTTACTGTTTGTAATGGTTTGTCTGCTGGACGATGTTCTCAAATAATCGTAAGGTATGCTTTCGCATAAAGCCTTTTTGAAATCTGACACCGTGGTTGGATTCACAAGAAGTTAATCTTTAAACCTATGTAATGTACTTGTATGTTTTCTGAATATCAATAATGAGTATTTCAGTATTTGAATTTGGCGCTCTGCAATTTCACCTGATGTTGGCCAGGTGGGACGATAGTGTGAGGATATGGATATGAGGATATGGAAGAAGGTACTCTGGTCTGATGAGACAAAAATTGTGCCTTTTGGCCATCTCATTCTGGCTGTCTCACCTCATCACCCCGAGAACACCATCCCCACAGTGAAGCATGGCGGTGGCAGCATCATGCTGTGGGTATGTTTTTCATCAGCAGGGACGGGGAAACTGGTCAGAATTTAAGGAACGATGGATAGCCCTGAATGCAGGGAAATGTTTGAGGGAAACCTGTTTCAGTCTTCCAGAGATTTGAGACTGGGACGGAGGTTCACCTTGCAGCAGGACAATGGCCCTAAAGCAACACTCAAGTGTTTTAAGGGGAAACATTTAAATTTATTGGAAAGGCCTAGTCAAAGCCCAGACCTTAATCCAATTGAGAATCTGTGGAATGACTTAATATTTCTGTGACATCAGCGGATCCCATCCAACTTGATGGAACTGCTCGAGCAGTTTTGCATTGAAGAATGGGAAAAATTCCCAGTGGCAAGACGTGACAAGCTTGTAGAGACATACTCCAAGAGACTTGCAGCTGTATTTGATGCAAAAGGTGGCTACAAAGTATTGACTTTGTGGAGTTGAATAGTTATTCATGTTCAAGTTCTATTTTTTTGTCTTATTTCTTGTTTGTTTCACAATAAAAAAATATTTAGAATATTCAAAGTGGTAGGCATGTCGTGTAAATCAAATAATACAACCCCCCCCCCAAAATATATATATTTTAATTACAGGTTGTAAGGCAACAAAATTGGAAAAATCCCAAGGGATGAATACTTTCACAAGCCACTGACTGTATGGCTACAGATGCAGGTAGTCTAGATTAGCTCATTACAAAGTTGAAGTGGGCGTGTCACCCTCAAGCCAACCAAAGTGATTATAATCTTGATCTCAAGTCTCCTATGTCCCACAAGCCTTTGTTCATTTGCCCACTGAACTAAACCGTAGGCATTCGATTGGGGAACCAACACAAGTCCCCAGGTCTCAGCTTCCTCATCACACGAGCATAGTTCGTGGCTCACCGATCCACCTACCTTACACATGTCAGGCTGTCAATGTAAATAGGAATTTGTTCTTCAATGACCTGCCTGGAAAAATAAAGGTGAAATAAAATAAACCTGGGGTTAAACCAACATGGACACATCAGAATATGTCAAATACTGACATTTAACCATCGATGTGCTATGTCACCCAAGCTCCCATCTGATGTACACACACTCCAAGACCTGACTCAGCTTCCAGTCAGTCATGGTTTTGGATTTATTTCACCCAGCCCACGTTCTGTATGTCACAGTGTTTGTTGTGTGTTTTCAACACACAGGAAAACTTAAGTTACTTTTAATAGAAAACTCTTGACAACAACACAGTTATCTATTGTCTGCTCCCATTGTCACATATACCACGGCTAAATCAACACTGTCGGCAAGACAACATGTTTATCAGGTGGCAATTATGTCTCTGTCTTTTAAACATAATTATATAGCGATTACGCCACCTTGCAGGGCTGAGAGAAAACCCATCTAATCACCTTGTAACTCTTCCTAAGGGGAATGTTGTTTGTGTGGCTAGTTTTAGAGATAGGAGACAACTGGGCATCTCTCTCTGCTGCTCTTTCCCCAGGGGAGAGAACCAGGCATGAGGAGGGAGAACCAGGCAGGACGAAGTAACCAGACAGGAGGAGAATTTTCTATTTATTATGAATCCCGATTCGTTCCTGTCAAGGCAGCAGCTACTCTTCCTGAGGTTTATTATGGATCCCCATTAGTTCCTGCCAAGGCAGCAGCTACTCTTCCTGGGGTTTATTATGAATCCCCATTAGTTCCTGCCAAGGCAGCAGCTACTCTTCCTCTGGTTTCTACACCTGTATTGCTTGCTGTTTTTGTTTGGGGTTTAAGCTCGGTTTCTGTACAGCACTTTGAGATATCAGCTGATGTAAGAAGGGCTATATAAATACATTTGATTTGATTTGGTTTATTATGGATCCCCATTAGTTCCTGGTGGAGCGAACCTGGCAGGAGGAGAGAACCAGGTAGGAGGGGGAGAGAACCAGGTAGGAGGGGGAGAGAACCAGGTAGGAGGGGGAGAGAACCAAGTAGGAGAACCAGGCAGGAGGAGAGAACCAGGTAGGAGGGGGAGAGAACCAGTCAAGCGGAAATTCAGCACTCCTACTCTGAGACACTGTGAATAAGGGCACTGGTTTACCAGGCTTTTAGAATGACTTGGCATTAGACAAAGTAAGCCCATGAGAGTCAGGGGCAAAGATGCACACTATCTTAGTTAACATACTGGGGAGTTGTCATCACAATGTTGTTTAGATGTGTTGTTTATATGAAATGGGGTGGATTCACACATTTTATATGACAAAGCTGTTACATGCTTTAAAGTCCATGCTCATCGACACCAGCTGTTCAACAATCTGCTCTCCCAAAGCCACAACAATTAGATGTTTGATTAGTCTTGAAACAAAAATTCGAGGCACATCGCATCACATCACGTCATACGCACGCACGTACGTGCACACTGGCAGGCATACAGATACCCTGGATGCATGAAAATGTGATTCTGTTATTGTTGTTATTGCTATTATTATTATTATTATTATCAGTAGTAGTAGTTGTATTGTTATTATTATTATTATTATCAGTAGTAGTAGTAGTAGTTGTATTGTTATTATTATTGTTATTATTATTATTATTATCAGTAGTAGTAGTAGTTGTATTGTTATTATTATTGTTATTATTATTATTATTATCAGTAGTAGTAGTAGTTGTATTGTTATTATTATTGTTATTATTATTATTATTATTATCAGTAGTAGTAGTAGTTGTATTGTTATTATTATTGTTATTATTATTATTATTAGTAGTAGTAGTATTGTTATTATTATTAGTAGTAGTAGTATTATTGTTATTATTATTATTAGTAGTAGTGTTATTATTATTGTTATTATTATTATTATTATTATTATTATTAGTAGTAGTATTATTGTTATTATTGTTATTATTATTATTATTAGTAGTAGTATTATTGTTATTATTAGTTGTAGTAGTGTTATTATTGTTATTATTAGTAGTAGTAGTAGTATTATTGTTATTAGTAGTAGTAGTATTATTATTGTTATTATTAGTAGTAGTAGTATTATTGTTATTATTGTTATTATTAGTAGTAGTAGTGTTATTATTGTTATTATTATTAGTAGTAGTATTATTATTGTTATTATTAGTAGTAGTATTATTATTGTTATTATTAGTAGTAGTAGTAGTTGCAGTATTATTGTTATTATTGTTATTATTATTGGTAGTAGTAGTAGTATTATTGTTATTATTATTGTTCTTCTTATTATTAGTAGTAGTATTTATTTGTTATTATTATTATTAGTAGTATTAGTATTATTATTATTATTATTATTATTATTATTCAATTGAATAAGAATGAAAGATGTGTTTTTTTAATGAACCTTACGAGATTGACTGGAAGTACCGTTGTACACGGTACAATATGGCGTAATGGGAGATCACATGTACTGACTGTCACGTTCTAATTGCTCAGAGTAAAAACTCAACAGACACTATGAAAAAGCTTAAACCAAGTTTATTCTTCCCAGGTGATCGACACAGCGTTCATTAGACGACCACATATTCAAACGAACGCTGATGTTTAACTATGGCGAGTCTCCTCCTACACATCTGAACAGCCAATATATTAGTGATATTTGTTGTTCCTCACTTCATCTGACCTCTCAAACCCCAAAAGTGCTGACTCCTCCCCACCTCGCGGATGTTATGGTGACTGGTACCAGACTCTGTCTCTTCTCCTGCCAGAGGACATCTCCCATAGGATCACCTGATGGCTATGTGCCACCCCCCCCCCCCACCTGATGGGGGGGCACACACAATATCTCAATACTCAATCAATGCAATATGAACAATGAGGTAAATGGGTTTCTAGGTGGTTTTCAGGTATCACATGCAACTGCTGGACATGGTATACGTATTTCAGAGTGAAATACCTCATTACCTTCAGTCAATTGACTTTCAAGGAGAGTGACGTTGACAAGGCCCAATAAAAGACTAGAGTCAAGCTGCCTCACTACAGAAACAGGAGATGGACAAGTGTCTTGTCCAGGGGGTGTACTGCACATCAACCTGCCTCACTACAGAAACAGGAGATGGACAAGCGTCTTGTCCAGGGGGTGTACTGTACATCAAGCTGCCTCACTACAGAAACAGGAGATGGACAAGCGTCTTGTCCAGGGGGTGTACTGCACATCAACCTGCCTCACTACAGAAACAGGGGATGGACAAGCGTCTTGTCCAGGGGGTGTACTGCACATCAAGCTGCCTTACTACAGAAACAGGAGATGGACACGCGTCTTGTCCAGGGGGTGTACTGGTACATCAAGCTGCCTCACTACAGAAACAGGAGATGGACAAGCGTCTTGTCCAGGGGGTGTACTGCACATCAAGCTGCCTCACTACAGAAACAGGAGATGGACAAGCGTCTTGTCCAGGGGGTGTACTACACATCAAGCTGCCTCACTACAGAAACAGGAGATGGACAAGCGTCTTGTCCAGGGGGTGTACTGGTACATCAACCTGCCTCACTACAGAAACAGGGGATGGACTGGCGTCCTGAGAAAGGAGAGAGTGCGAGAGCAGAGGTGTTGGAGAGATGGAGAGAGAGGAGCGGGAGAGAGGAAGAGAGGAGAGAGATAAAGCCTTGATAAAGTATTGATAAGTTCAAGTAAACAACAACATCAAAGTCAAGGGTAAAATCAATTTAGTTGTAGTGAGATTAAAACAACAATATGTTGGCATTTGTTTATATTTAGCCATTGACTGCATGCCCTTGATGTGAGGAATAGATTGCATCCTGGTGGGATTTTTTTCTCTCTCAACATTACTCAGGTAGTGACTGAGGGTGGGATAGCAGGAGCAAGTAAAGTGCAGTAGCTACCAGCTGTGCCATGAAGGAGTAAATATCTCTCTACTGTAGTACATTGTAAGCTCATGATTTTGACCATTTGGTCAAATATTTTTTATTCAGAGACCTTTTCCAAGAGGCTCTAGAACACTCACGTTCCGTTAACTTCTGGTTAGATCTCATAGAAGAAAAAAAAATATGATAACAGGAATTGCCCTTTAAATCCGAATGAAAAATGTAATTTTAGCTCCAGACGTTTGTGGTTTCCTGGAAAACGGATAATGCATTGAGAAAGAGTTAGACCTTATGTAACTGGGAAATATAATATTGGATCATTAGACTGTCATCACACCATGTTGCCTATAGGAGAATAAACAAAAGTATATTCAGCAAAGATCTGGTGAAAGTATCATCTCAGTATCATCTCCCTGTTAGACCTGTGTCCTTCTCCCTGTTAGACCTGTGTCCTTCTCCCTGTTAGACCTGTGTCCTTCTCCCTGTTAGACCTGTGTCCTTCTCCCTGTTAGACCTGTGTCCTTCTCCCTGTTAGACCTGGGTCCTTCCCCCTGTTAGACCTGGGTCCTTCTCCCTGTTAGACCTGGGTCCTTCTCACTGTTAGACCTGGGTCCTTCTCCCTGTTAGACCTGGGTCCTTCTCCCTGTTAGACCTGGGTCCTTCTCCCTGTTAGACCTGGGTCCTTCTCCCTGCTAGACAGGCTTGGGTACTCCTCCCTGCTAGACAGGCTTGGACCCTTCTCCCTGACAGGCTTGGACCCTTCTCCCTGACAGGCTTGGGCCCTCCTCCCTGACAGGCTTGGGCCCTCCTCCCTGACAGGCTTGGGCCCTCCTCCCTGACAGGCTTGGGCCCTCCTCCCTGACAGGCTTGGGCCCTCCTCCCTGACAGGCTTGGGCCCTCCTCCCTGACAGGCTTGGGCCCTCCTCCCTGCTCTGCTCTGCTCTATTTTTTATTTTACTAGGCAAGTCAGTTAAGAACAAATTCTTGTTAACAATGACAAAACCCGAACGACGCTGGGCCAATTGGACACAACCCTATGGGACTTCCAATCACGGCAGGATGTGACACAGTCTGGATTCGAACCAGGGTGTCTAAAGTGACGCCTCTCGCACTGAGATGCATTGTCTTAGAACGCTGTACCACTCGGGAGCACAGTGCCTCTTTAAGACTCTTCACGACTGTCTTGGTGTGTTTGGACCATGATAGTTTGTTGGCATCACTCGGGAGCCCATATAGTGGCTTCAGAATATATATAGACTCCTTGACATATCCACATTTTGTTAGGTTAGGTTACAGCCTTATTCTAAAATAGATTATTGTTATTTGTCAATGTATTGTTATTTCTCAATCTACACCATAACGACAAAGCAAATACAGGTTTGGCAAATGTGTTAATTCAAAAATAAATACATTTCACGTTTGTAACGGCGTTCGTCTGTCGAAAGAGAGTCGGACCAAAATGTGGCGTGGTGGTTACTCATGTTCTTTAATGAAAATAAACCATACATGAAATAACTAAATATATACAAAACAACAAACGAAACGCGAAAACCTATACAGCCTATCTTGTGACAACAAACACAGAGACAGGAACAGTCACCCACAAAACGCACAGTGAAACCGAGGCTACCTAAATATGGTTCCCAATCAGAGACAACGAGAATCACTTGACTCTGATTGAGAACCGCCTCAGGCAGCCAAGCCTATGCTAGACACCCCTACTCAGCCGCAATCCCAATGCCTACTAAAACCCCAATACGAAACACAACAACATAAACCCATGTCACACCCTGGCCTGACCAAATGAAAACACAAAATACTAAGACCAAGGCGTGACAGAACCCCCCACCCCAAGGTGCGGACTCCCGGCCGCACACCTAAACCCATAGGGGAGGGTCCGGGTGGGCGTCTGTCCACGGTGGCGGCTCCGGCTCGGGACGTGGACCCCACTCCAACCAAGTCTTAGTCCACCTGTAACGCGTCCTTTGAATGGCGACCCTCGCCGCCGACCTAGGCCTAATAACCCTCACCAAGGACCCCACTGGATTGAGGGGCAGCTCGGGACTGAGGTGGAAGCTCGGACTGAGGTGGAAGCTCGGACTGAGGTGGAAGCTCGGGACTGAGGGGAAGCTCGGGACTGAGGGGAAGCTCGGGACTGAGGGGAAGCTCGGGACTGAGAGAAAGCCCAGCACTGAGAGGAAGCTCAGGCAGGTAGTTGGCTCCGGCAGATCCTGGCTGGCTGGCGGATCTGGAAGAGTCTGGTTGACTGGCAGATCTGGAAGAGTCTGGTTTACTGGCAGATCTGGAAGAGTCTGGTTGACTGGCAGATCTGGAAGAGTCTGGCTGACTGGCAGATCTGGAAGATCATGGCTGACTGGCAGATCTGGAAGATCATGGCTGACTGGCAGATCTGAAGATCATGGCTGACTGGCAGATCTGGAAGATCATGGCTGACTGGCACATCTGGAAGATCATGGCTGACTGGCACATCTGGAAGATCATGGCTGACTGGCAGATCTGGAAGATCATGGCTGACTGGCAGATCTGGCTGTTCCATGTAGACTGACAGCCCTGGCTGCAGAATGCAGACTGACATCCCTGGCTGCACCATGCAGACTGACAGCCCTGGCTGCTCCATGCAGACTGACAGCTCTGGCTGCTCCATGCAGGCTGGCAGCTCTGGCTTCTCCATGCAGGCTGGCAGCTCTGGCTGCTCCATGCAGGCTGGCAGCTCTGGCTGCTCCATGCAGGCTGGCAGCTCTGGCTGCTCCATGCAGGCTGGCAGCTCTGGCTGCTGAGGCTACTCCATGCAGGCTGGCAGCTCTGGCTGCGCTGAACAGGCAGGAGACTTCAGCAGCGTTGTAGAGGAGGAAGGCTCTGGCTGCGCTGAACATGCGGGAGACTCCGGCAGCGCAGGAGAGGAGGAAAGCTCTGGCTGCGCTAAACATGCGAGGCGCACTAACGGCCTGGTGCGTGGTGCTGGAACTGGTGGTACTGGACCGAGGACACACACAGGAAGCCTGGTGCGGGGAGCTGCCACTGGAGGACTGGTGTGTGGAGGTGGCACTGGATAGACCGGACCGTGCAGGCGCACTGGAGCTCTTGAGCACCGAGCCTGCCCAACCTTGCCTGGCTCGATGCCCACTCTAGCCCGGCCAATACGAAGAACTGGTATGTACCGCACCGGGCTATGCACCCGCACTGGAGACACCGTGTGCTCCATAGCATAACACGGTGCCTGCCCGGTCTCTTTAGCCCCCCGGTAAGCACAGGAAGTTTGCGCAGGTCTCCTACCTTGCGTAGCCATACTCCCTGTGAGCCTCCCCCCAATAAATATTTGGGGCTGACTCTCAGGCTTCCATCTGCGTCGCAGTGCTGCCTCTTCATACCAGCGCCTCTCCGCTTTTTTCCGCCTCCAGTACTTCTTTGGGGCGTCGATATTCACCAGGCTGTGCCCAGGGTCCTTTTCCGTCCAATATCTCCTCCCAAGTCCAGAAGTACTGTGATCGCTGCTCCTCACGATAAACAGGGGGAGTTGGATCAGGTCTGAACCCTGACTCTGCCGCACTCTCCCTGAGCCCCCCCCCCCCAATACATTTTTGGGGCTGACTTTCGGGTTTCCTTGCCAACCGTGTTCCCTCGTAACGTCGGCTCTTCTCTCCGGCTGCCTCTGCTCTCCTAAGTGCCTCCACCTGTTCCCATGGGAGGCGATCTCTTCCAGCCAGTATCTCCTCCCAAGTGTAACAACCCTTGCCATCCAAAACATCTTCCCATGTCCATTCCTCCTTTTGCTGCTTCTGCTGTCGCTGTTGCCTGTTACCACGCCACTCGGTCCAGGTGTGGTGGGTGATTCTGTAACGGCGTTCGTCTGTCGAAAGAGAGTCGGACCAAAATGCGGCGTGGTGGTTACTCATGTTCTTTAATGAAAATAAACCATACATGAAATAACTAAATATATACAAAACAACAAACGAAATGCGAAAACCTATACAGCCTATCTTGTGACAACAAACACAGAGACAGGAACAATCACCCACAAAACACACAGTGAAACCTAGGCTACCTAAATATGGTTCCCAATCAGAGACAATGAGAATCACCTGACTCTGATTGAGAACCGCCTCAGGCAGCCAAGCCTATGCTAGACACCCCTACTCAGCCGCAATCCCAATGCCTACTAAAACCCCAATACGAAACACAACAACATAAACCCATGTCACACCCTGGCCTGACCAAATAAATAACGAAATCACAAAATACTAAGACCAAGGCGTGACAACGTTTGCATAAGTATTCAGACCCTTTACTCAGTACTGTGTTTGAGCCTCTTTGGCAGTGATTACAGCCCATATCAATCAATCAATCAATCACATTTATTTATGAAGCTCTTCTTACGTCAGCTGATGTCACAAGGTGCTGTATAGAAACCTAAAACCCCAAACAGCAAGCAATGCAGGTGTAGAAGCACGGTGGCTAGGAAAAACTCCCTAGACAGGCCAGAATCTAGGAAGAAACCTAGAGAGGAACCAGGCTATGAGGGGTGGCCAGTCCTCTTCTGGCTGTGCCGGGTGGAGATTATAACAGAACATGGCCAAGATGTTCAAATGTTCATAAATGACCAGCATGGTCAAATAATAATAATAATCACAGGCAGAACAGTTGAAACTGCAGGAGCAGCAGCACGGCCAGGTTGACTGGGGACAGCAAGGAGTCATCATGTCAGGAAGTCCTGAGGCATGGTCCTATGGCTCAGGTCCTCAGAGAGAGATAAAGAGAGAAAGATAAAGAGAGAAAGAATTAGAGAGAGCATACTTAAATTCACACACGACACCGGATAAAACAGGAGAAATACTCCAGATATAACAGACTGACCCTAGCCCCCCGACACAAACAACTGCAGCATAAATACTGGGGGCTGAGACAGGAGGGGTTGGGAGACACTGTGGCCCCATCCGACTATACCCCCGGACAGTATTCCCCCACCCACTTTTCCAAAGCACAGCCCCCACACCACTAGAGGGATATCTTCAACCACCAACTTACCATCCTAAGACAAGGCCGAGTATAGCCCACAAAGATCTCTGCCACGGCACCATTCGGGGGGAGGGGCAACCCGGACAGGAAGATCACGTCAGTGACTCAACCCACTCAGGTGACGCACCCCTCCGAGGGACGGCATGGAAGAGCACCACTAAGTCAGCCCCTGTAATAGGGTTAGAGGCAGAGAGAGGGGAACCGGCCTGGCATAGTAAGCCAGTGACTCAGCCCCTGTAATAGGTTAGAGGCAGAGAGAGGGGAACTGGCCAGGCATAGACAGCAAGGGCAGTTCGTTGCTCCAGTGCCTTTCCGTTCACCTTCACACTCCTGGGCCAGACTACACTCAATCATAGGACCTACTGAGGAGATGAGTCTTCGATAAAGACTTAAAGGTTGAGACCGAGTCTGCGTCTCTCATATGGATAGGCAGACCATTCCATTAAAATGGAGCTCTATAGGAGAAAGCCCTGCATCAAGCTGTCTAAGCTGTTTGCTTAGACATTCTAGGGATGGTAAGGAGGCCTGCGTCTTGTGACCATAGCATACGTGTAGGCAGGACCAAATCAGATAGATAAGTAGGAGCAAGCCCATGTAATGATTTGTAGGTTAGCAGTACAACCTTGAAATCAGCTCTTTCCTTATCAGGAAGCCAGCGTAGAGAGGCTAGCACTGGAGTAGTATGATCACATTTTTTGGTTCTAGTCAAGATTCTAGTAGAGAATCTTGTTTCTCATGTTCAGAGTCTTTAGGTGCCTTTTGGCAAACTCCAATAGGGCTATCATGTGCATTTTACTGAGGATTGGCTTCTTTCTGGCCACTCTACCATAAAGGCCTGATTGGTAGAGTGCTGCAGAGATGGGACAAATATCCAGAAGGACAACAATCTCCAAAGAGGAACTCTAGAGCTCTGTCTCAGTGACCATCGGTTTCTTGGTCACCTCCGTGACTAAGGCCCTTCTCCCCCGATTGCTCTGTTTATCCGGGCAGCCAGCTCTAGGAAGAGTGGTTGGTGGTTCCAAACTTCTTCCATTTAAGAATGATGGAGGCCAATTTTCTTGGGAACCTTCAATGCTGCAGAAATGCAGTTTTTGCTCTGACATGCACTGCCAACTGTGGGACATTATATAGACGGGTGTGTGCATTTCCAAATCATGTCCAGTCATTTGAATTTACCACAGGTGGACTCCAATCAAGTTGTCATAACAGCTCAAGGATGATCAATGGAAACAGGATGCACCTGAGCTCCATTTTGAGTGTCATAGTAAAGGATCTGAATACTTAATTAAATAAGGTATTTCAGTAGAATTTTATGTAATTTACCAAAACATTTAAAACATGTTTTTGCTTTGTAATTATGGTCTATTGTGTGTAGATTGCTTATGACTTATTTATTTTTTAAATCATTTTTTGGTTAAGGCTGTGATGTAACAAAATGTGGAAAAATTCAGGGGTCTGAATGCTCTCTGAATGCACTGTATATGAATGATCACACACTGAAGAGGGTTTTGACCGTAACTATAGTGTAATGAACACGAGGGGAGACAGAGAGCTGGTTACAAGTGCAGGGCACAGCAGGTGTTTATTACAAAGGACCACAGGAGGAGGCAGGTAGCAGGGTCCAGGGGCAGGCAGGTCATACACAGGAGGAGGCAGGTAGCTGGGTCCAGGGGCAGGCAGAAAATCATACACAGGAGGAGGCAGGTAGCTGGGTCCAGGGGCAGGCAGAAGGTCATACACAGGAGGAGGCAGGTAGCTGGGTCCAGGGACAGGCAGAAGGTCATACACAGGAGGAGGCAGGTAGCTGGGTCCAGGGACAGGCAGAAGGTCATACACAGGAGGAGGCAGGTAGCTGGGTCCAGGGACAGGCAGAAGGTCATACACAGGAGGAGGCAGGTAGCAGGGTCCAGGGGCAGGCAGAAAATCATACACAGGAGGAGGCAGGTAGCTGGGTCCAGGGGCAGGCAAAAGGTCATACACAGGAAGAGGCAGGTAGCTGGGTCCAGGGACAGGCAGAAGGTCATACACATGAGGAGGCAGGTAGCAGGGTCAGGCAGAAGGTCATACACAGGAGGAGGCAGGTAGCTGGTTCCAGGGGCAGGCAGAAGGTCATACACAGGAGGAGGCAGGTAGCAGGGTTAGGCAGAAGGTCATACACAGGAAGAGGCAGGTAGCTGGGTCCAGGGGCAGGCAGAAGGTCATACACAGGAGGAGGCAGGTAGCAGGGTCAGGCAGAAGGTCATACACAGGAGGAGGCAGGTAGCTGGTTCCAGGGGCAGGCAGAAGGTCATACACAGGAGGAGGCAGGTAGCTGGGTCCAGGGGCAGGCAGAAGGTCATACACAGGAAGAGGCAGGTAGCTGGGTCCAGGGGCAGGCAGAAGGTCATACACAGGAGGAGGCAGGTAGCAGGGTCAGGCAGAAGGTCATACACAGGAGGAGGCAGGTAGCTGGTTCCAGGGGCAGGCAGAAGGTCATACACAGGAGGAGGCAGGTAGCTGGGTCCAGGGGCAGGCAGAAGGTCATACACAGGAGGAGGCAGGTAGCTGGGTCCAGGGGCAGGCAGAAGGTCATACACAGGAGGAGGCAGGTAGCTGGGTCCAGGCAGAAGGTCATACACAGGGGGTCCAAAAGGACAACAGTACAGGCAGGGAAAAGGCTAGAAACATAGTCTGGGAAATCAGGCAATAGGAAGATAACAGGACATCCGATAGGCTAAAGTACAGGCAGGGAATAGGCAAAAGGCGTAGTTAGTGAGGCAGGCAAAAATTATCATAAACAGGAGGAGTAAAATCATGAGAAAATCCAGCGGTCTGAAAGACGTGTGTCACAAAACAAACGATACCTCACAGTGATGAGGTGCAAAGAACTGAACTAAATAGTGTGTGATAATGACATACAGGTGTGTGAACAGGTGATTATAATTCAGGTGATTGGGATCTGGAGAGTGAGCTGCGTTCAGGCGATCTAGGTGTTTGAGAGTGTGAGCTGGAAGCAGATGTTACAAAAACAGTATATTCCCCCCTAGCTGCTGCAAGACACAATATCTGCACACACAGACACAGACACACACAGACACACACGCAGACACACACGCAGACACACACACACACACAGACACACAGACACACACACACACACACAGATTTTGTTATGTTACAGCTTTATTCTAAAATTGATTAAATATTGTATTTTTCTCAGCGATCTACACACAATACCCCATAATGACGAAGCAAAAACAGGTTAAGAAATGTTTGCAAATGTATTAAAAATGTAAAACAGTGTCACGACTTCTGCCGAAGTCGTTGCCTCTCCTTGTTCGACCGGTGACGTCGACCACCGAGCACCTCCCAAACAAGGAGAGGCAACGACTTCGGTAGAATTCGTGACAAACAGAAATACCTTATTTATATAAGTATTCAGACCTTTACTATGAGATTCAAAAATGGAGCTCAGGTGCATCCTGTTTCCATTGATCATCCTTGAGATGTTTCTACAACTTCATTGGAGTCCACCTGTGATAAATTCACTTGATTGGAGATGATTGGAAAGGCACTCAACTGTCTATATAAGGTCCCACAGTTGACAATGCATGTCAGAGCAAAAACCAAGCTATGTGGTCGAAGGAAATGTCCGTAGAGCTCCGAGACAGGAATGTGTCGAGGCACAGATCTGGGGCAGACACATTAAGGACCCAAACACGTGACGGCATCGACTAATAACAATTGAGATATCTGAGAGACATGAGAATGAGAGGCTGCTGGGAGAAGGAATGTCTAATTATTATATTCAGCCCAATGGCACAATGGCCATTTTGGCCGCAGAAGGCACACAAGGTTGAAACCACTGGGACATTCTAGGCCTGGTGAGAAAATGATCAAGTGCTTGTCAAATTGTGAATGAGAGACTGATGAAGTGTGTGCAGCATGCACAATAAACAAAACAGAGCTCATGTCTTTCATGCAACCATCATACAATACCGTTTGTATAGAAACAAAATACATTGTATTGACGCAATATCTGTTGCCATCTAGCTCTGTTCAAAGCCAAATAATCCTTTTGTTATGGTGATTGCCAGCATGATTGTATCACAACAGGAAATGAATATAGCAATAATAACAACAACAACAAAATATTGGCATATTCGAAAAATGTTAGATATTATATTGCCTGTTGTGTTTGTTTAGAAATAGGCTACTACATTCTCACACACTGTTGCATGGCCGCACTTGAAAGAAAGAGAAATTAATATTTGAGCAAAGCAAAGACAAATGTTTCACTTAAATCTGTTCCAGTAATTTGCTTTAGTGCATCAGTTATCATACTTGATTTAGTCCTTGAAAATTAATTGAACTAATTAACACTGTGAACCACGTAACAGTCTTAACATTAGTCATGCAGTTAAATACAAACCAAACTGCTTCTAATGATGAGATTTCACCCAAAATCTTCCTAGAAAAATCCATCCCCAAAATCCATATATATTATGAGGAAGTTATATATATATATATATCCATATATATATAGTTATATATATATCCATATATATTATGAGGAAGTTTATCCAAAAGGAAGTTTATCCAAAAGTCATGAATTTCAAAGTGAAGTATGTTATAGCAGTTGAATGCACCATAATGAGTGCTGAGGGACCATAACGAGGGTTGGAGCACCATCAAGAGGACCGTGGGACCACAATGAGGGTTGGAGCACCATCAAGAGGACCGTGGGACCATAATGAGGGCTGGGGGACCATAACGAGGGTTGGAGCACCATCAAGAGGACCGTGGGACCATAATGAGGGCTGGGGGACCATAACGAGGGTTGGAGCACCATCAAGAGGACAGTGGGACCATAATGAGGGTTGGAGCACCATCAAGAGGACCGTGGGACCATAATGAGGGTTGGAGCACCATCAAGAGGACCGTGGGACCATAATGAGGGTTGGAGCACCATCAAGAGGACCGTGGGACCATAATGAGGGTTGGAGCACCATCAAGAGGACCGTGGGACCATAATGAGGGTTGGGGTTGGAGCACCATCAAGAGGACCGTGGGACCATAATGAGGGTTGGAGCACCATCAAGAGGACCGTGGGACCATAATGAGGGTTGGAGCACCATCAAGAGGACCGTGGGACCATAATGAGGGTTGGAGCACCATCAAGAGGACCGTGGGACCATAATGAGGGTTGGAGCACCATCAAGAGGACCGTGGGACCATAATGAGGGTTGGAGCACCATCAAGAGGACCGTGGGACCATAATGAGGGTTGGAGCACCATCAAGAGGACCGTGGGACCATAATGAGGGTTGGAGCACCATCAAGAGGACCGTGGGACCATAATGAGGGTTGGAGCACCATCAAGAAGACCGTGGGACCATAATGAGGGTTGGAGCACCATCAAGAGGACCGTGGGACCATAATGAGGGTTGGAGCACCATCAAGAGGACCGTGGGACCATAATGAGGGTTGGAGCACCATCAAGAGGACCGTGGGACCATAATGAGGGTTGGAGCACCATCAAGAGGACCGTGGGACCATAATGAGGACTGGGGGACCATAACGAGGGTTGGAGCACCATCAAGAGGACCGTGGGACCATAACGAGGGTTGGAGCACCATCAAGAGGACCGTGGGACCATAATGAGGGTTGGAGCACCATCAAGAGGACCGTGGGACCATAATGAGGGTTGGAGCACCATCAAGAGGACCGTGGGACCATAATGAGGACTGGGGGACCATAACGAGGGTTGGAGCACCATCAAGAGGACCGTGGGACCATAATGAGGACTGGGGGACCATAATGAGTGCTGAGGGACCATAATGAGGGTTGGAGCACCATCAAGAGGACCGTGGGACCATAATGAGGGTTGGAGCACCATCAAGAGGACCGTGGGACCATAATGAGGGTTGGGGGACCGAGAGGAGAAGACATATAGGAGAGAAATGATATGTCTGGCTGTGAGTTATGTGTTTTAGAATCTAGAGGCTCCAAAGCCTGTTGAGTCCATAGAATTATGATGACGAGAATTAGAATCCTTCTAATTCTGTAGTCAATTCTTTCTAGTTGAAAACTCAATTCAGAGCCTAAAGCCATGTGAGCCTAAAGCCATGTGGCTGTGCTAATCTGGCAGTCCATTATTACAAATGTACACATTTAATTTAACTGTATACTATCGAGTCACGAACGAATGTAACAGCAGGCCACAAGGTTCTCCAACTTCTCATTTTTGAGCTCTGTTGGATGCTTCTGTAAAAATCTACATCGGTTTGAGGTAAGCAGGTTCATCTCTCCATACCTGTCTGACCCGTCTTAGTTGAGCAGGTTCATCACTCCATACCTGTCTGACCCGTCTTAGTTGAGCAGGTTCACCTCTCCATACCTGTCTGACCCGTCTTAGTTGAGCAGGTTCATCTCTCCATACCTGTCTGACCCGTCTTAGTTGAGCAGGTTCATCTCTTCATACCTGTCTGACCCGTCTTAGTTGAGCAGGTTCATCTCTTCATACCTGTCTGACCCGTCTTAGTTGAGCAGGTTAATCTCTCCATACCTGTCTGACCCGTCTTAGTTGAGCAGGTTCATCTCTCCATACCTGTCTGACTAGTCTTAGTTGAGCAGGTTCATCTCTCCATACCTGTCTGACCCGTCTGAGGTGAGCAGGTTCATCTCTCCATACCTGTCTGACCCGTCTTAGTTGAGCAGGTTCACCTCTCCATACCTGTCTGACCCGTCTTAGTTGAGCAGGTTCACCTCTCCATACCTGTCTGACCCGTCTTAGTTGAGCAGGTTCATCTCTCCATACCTGTCTGACCCGTCTTAGTTGAGCAGGTTCACCTCTCCATACCTGTCTGACCCGTCTTAGTTGAGCAGGTTCACCTCTCCATACCTGTCTGACCCGTCTTAGTTGAGCAGGTTCATCTCTCCATACCTGTCTGACCCGTCTTAGTTGAGCAGGTTCACCTCTCCATACCTGTCTGACCCGTCTTAGTTGAGCAGGTTCATCTCTTCATACCTGTCTGACCCGTCTTAGTTGAGCAGGTTCATCTCTTCATACCTGTCTGACCCGTCTTAGTTGAGCAGGTTCACCTCTTCATATCTTGTATTCACAACATATACAGTAGCTCATTAGAATGTGTAGACAGTAAACTACATTCCTAATAGAATCAGACCAACGACCAGGAAAGATTCACTAGAGATTCCTTTCGATCACATGCAGTATGAGTACGAGCCTCTGTAGAGTACTGTAGGATATGAACACATACAGCTTGTTACTGTATAGTACTGTAGGATATGAACACATACAGCTTGTTACTGTATAGTACTGTAGGATATGAACACATACAGCTTGTTACTGTAGGATATGAACACATACAGCTTGTTACTGTATAGTACTGTAGGATATGAACACATACAGCTTGTTACTGTAGGATATGAACACATACAGCTTGTTACTGTATGGTACTGTAGGATATGAACACATACAGCTTGTTACTGTAGGATATGAACACATACAGCTTGTTACTGTAGGATATGAACACATACAGCTTGTTACTGTAGGATATGAACACATACAGCTTGTTACTGTAGGATATGAACACATACAGCTTGTTACTGTACAGTAGGATATACAGTACTGTAGGATATGAACACATACATCATGTTAATTTACATTTTTTTCCATTATCTCATCATGTGCCAAGTTGACAACATTCTTCTGCCAAACTAACCGGAGAAAAGTTGGGCACAGGTACTGTGTATTTCAGGATGGAGGTACTGTGTATTTCAGGATGGAGGTACTGTGTATTTCAGGATGGAGGTACTGTGTATTTCAGGATGGAGGTACTGTGTATTTCAGGATGGAGGTACTGTGTATTTCAGGATGGAGGTACTGTGTATTTCAGGATGGAGGTACTGTGTATTTCAGGATGGAGGTACTGTGTATTTCAGGATGGAGGTACTGTGTATTTCAGGATGGAGGTACTGTGTCTTTCAGGATGGAGGTACTGTGTCTTTCAGGATGGAGGTACTGTGTATTTCAGGATGGAGGTACTGTGTATTTCAGGATGGAGGTACTGTGTCTTTCAGGATGGAGGTACTGTGTATTTCAGGATGGAGGTACTGTGTATTTCAGGATGGAGGTACTGTGTATTTCAGGATGGAGGTACTGTGTATTTCAGGATGGAGGTACTGTGTATTTCAGGATGGAGGTACTGTGTATTTCAGGATGGAGGTACTGTGTCTTTCAGGATGGAGGTACTGTGTATTTCAGGATGGAGGTACTGTGTATTTCAGGATGGAGGTACTGTGTATTTCAGGATGGAGGTACTGTGTATTTCAGGATGGAGGTACTGTGTATTTCAGGATGGAGGTACTGTGTATTTCAGGATGGAGGTACTGTGTATTTCAGGATGGAGGTACTGTGTCTTTCAGGATGGAGGTACTGTGTATTTCAGGATGGAGGTACTGTGTATTTCAGGATGGAGGTACTGTGTATTTCAGGATGGAGGTACTGTGTATTTCAGGATGGAGGTACTGTGTATTTCAGGATGGAGGTACTGTGTATTTCAGGATGGAGGTACTGTGTATTTCAGGATGGAGGTACTGTGTATTTGACATTTCATGGCAGCATTGGGCACAGCCAATGATGTTTTTGCTAGATAAGTGCATAACCTAACCTACTGTAGCGAAATGATAATTGGGTTTAGCCTAAGTGTGTTGAAGAAAGTAGGGTGCATGTTTTGTAAACTCTTATATGGCATGGAGGATTTGTTGAGTGTCGGACACTTCGTGACAGTGTTGGACACTGTCAATGAAGTGTTCGCTAGCTAAGTGATGGCAGCCAAAGTGCATAGTCATGTTCTCCACAAGAACATAGGTTCAGTGTAAGTGCTGTACATAACAGGAAGAACCAGTAGGTGTGATGAGTGAGAAACAGACTTGGGTTCAAGTACTAGTTCAAATATCTGTTACTTTCACATACATTCAAAGTAAGAATTCAGTGATCTTTCATTTGAAAAGTAGTTGAATATTTGAATGGATTTGGAAATAAACTGACTGATTCATAAATAAACTGACTGATTCATAAATAAACTGACTGATTCATAAATAAACTGACTGAAATACAGTACATTCCCATGTATTTACCCAAATATTTGAAAACAGTATTTGGAATAAGTATTTGAACATACTCTCAAATACAATTTGGTAGACTATGTGTGATGAGACATAATGGTCATCCCTGACATACCCCATCCCTGTCATACCCCATCCCTGACATACCCCATCCCTGTCATACCCCATCCCTGACATACCCCATCCCTGTCATACCCCATCCCTGTCATACCCCATCCCTGACATACCCCATCCCTGACATACCCCATCCCTGTCATACCCCATCCCTGTCATACCCCATCCCTGTCATACCCCATCCCTGTCATACCCCATCCCTGTCATACCCCATCCCTGACATACCCCATCCCTGTCATACCCCATCCCTGTCATACCCCATCCCTGACATACCCCATCCCTGACATACCCCATCCCTGACATACCCCATCCCTGTCATACCCCATCCCTGACATACCCCATCCCTGACATACCCCATCCCTGACATACCCCATCCCTGTCATACCCCATCCCTGTCATACCCCATCCCTGTCATACCCCATCCCTGTCATACCCCATCCCTGTCATACCCCATCCCTGTCATACCCCATCCCTGTCATGACATACCCCATCCCTGTCATACCCCATCCCTGTCATACCCCATCCCTGTCATACCCCATCCCTGACATACCCCATCCCTGTCATACCCCATCCCTGACATACCCCCCCATCCCTGTCATACCCCATCCCTGTCATACCCCATCCCTGTCATACCCCATCCCTGTCATACCCCATCCCTGACATACCCCATCCCTGTCATACCCCATCCCTGTCATACCCCATCCCTGTCATACCCCATCCCTGACATACCCCATCCCTGTCATACCCCATCCCTGACATACCCCATCCCTGTCATACCCCATCCCTGACATACCCCATCCCTGACATACCCCATCCCTGTCATACCCCATCCCTGTCATACCCCATCCCTGTCATACCCCATCCCTGTCATACCCCATCCCTGTCATACCCCATCCCTGTCATACCCCATCCCTGTCATACCCCATCCCTGACATACCCCATCCCTGTCATACCCCATCCCTGACATACCCCATCCCTGTCATACCCCATCCCTGACATACCCCATCCCTGTCATACCCCATCCCTGTCATACCCCATCCCTGTCATACCCCATCCCTGACATACCCCATCCCTGACATACCCCATCCCTGACATACCCCATCCCTGTCATACCCCATCCCTGACATACCCCATCCCTGACATACCCCATCCCTGTCATACCCCATCCCTGTCATACCCCATCCCTGACATACCCCATCCCTGACATACCCCATCCCTGACATACCCCATCCCTGTCATACCCCATCCCTGTCATACCCCATCCCTGTCATACCCCATCCCTGACATACCCCATCCCTGACATACCCCATCCCTGTCATACCCCATCCCTGTCATACCCCATCCCTGTCATACCCCATCCCTGTCATACCCCATCCCTGTCATACCCCATCCCTGACATACCCCATCCCTGTCATACCCCATCCCTGTCATACCCCATCCCTGTCATACCCCATCCCTGACATACCCCATCCCTGTCATACCCCATCCCTGTCATACCCCATCCCTGTCATACCCCATCCCTGTCATACCCCATCCCTGCCATACCCCATCCCTGACATACCCCATCCCTGTCATACCCCATCCCTGACATACCCCATCCCTGACATACCCCATCCCTGACATACCCCATCCCTGTCATACCCCATCCCTGACATACCCCATCCCTGTCATACCCCATCCCTGACATACCCCATCCCTGACATACCCCATCCCTGTCATACCCCATCCCTGTCATACCCCATCCCTGTCATACCCCATCCCTGTCATACCCCATCCCTGACATACCCCATCCCTGACATACCCCATCCCTGTCATACCCCATCCCTGACATACCCCATCCCTGACATACCCCATCCCTGACATACCCCATCCCTGTCATACCCCATCCCTGTCATACCCCATCCCTGTCATACCCCATCCCTGTCATACCCCATCCCTGACATACCCCATCCCTGACATACCCCATCCCTGTCATACCCCATCCCTGTCATAACCCATCCCTGTCATACCCCATCCCTGTCATACCCCATCCCTGACATACCCCATCCCTGACATACCCCATCCCTGTCATACCCCATCCCTGTCATACCCCATCCCTGTCATACCCCATCCCTGTCATACCCCATCCCTGTCATACCCCATCCCTGACATACCCCATCCCTGTCATACCCCATCCCTGACATACCCCATCCCTGTCATACCCCATCCCTGTCATACCCCATCCCTGTCATACCCCATCCCTGACATACCCCATCCCTGACATACCCCATCCCTGTCATACCCCATCCCTGTCATAACCCATCCCTGTCATACCCCATCCCTGTCATACCCCATCCCTGACATACCCCATCCCTGACATACCCCATCCCTGTCATACCCCATCCCTGACATACCCCATCCCTGTCATACCCCATCCCTGTCATACCCCATCCCTGTCATACCCCATCCCTGACATACCCCATCCCTGTCATACCCCATCCCTGTCATACCCCATCCCTGTCATACCCCATCCCTGTCATCCCTGAGATACCCCATCCCTGACATACCCCATCCCTGTCATACCCCATCCCTGACATACCCCATCCCTGACATACCCCATCCCTGACATACCCCATCCCTGTCATACCCCATCCCTGTCATACCCCATCCCTGTCATACCCCATCCCTGTCATACCCCATCCCTGACATACCCCATCCCTGTCATACCCCATCCCTGTCATACCCCATCCCTGTCTGCTCGTCGCCAGTGTGTTGTTATCCATTGGATCAGCCTATCCACTCCCATCAACCCACCTCCGCTGCCCGCTCCTCCACCCGGAACTATCTACCTCCACGTTCTCATTGATTAATAAATACTCACCATCTTTATACTCACCTTGTCCTGGTCTGCTTCTGGGTCCAATTCTGGTAAACCCTGACAAATACTAATAATAACATGCATATATTAGCAACTGAGACTGAGGAGCTGGCCATTTACAATGGGCACCTTTTCATCCAAGATACTCAATTCTGCCCCTGCAGCCATATGAAGTTAACATGCTGGTAGAAATTAGGTCAAAAGGATTTAAGTTTCCCTGCATTAACTTCTTCTGCATCCAACTCGTTAAATAAAACATCTTCTTCCAGTACGGGGTGAGTAATCGCTGTCATGATATCTAGAAGCTCTTTTTGGTCATAAGAGACGGTGGCAGAAATATTATGTACAAAATAAGTTACAAATAGCGGGAAAAAAACACACACAATATCACATTTGGTTAGGGAACCGTATAACGGTAGCCATCTCCTCCAGCGTCATTCAACTACAAAGACCAGTGAGCTGTTTGAACGCCTCATAATGAAGGGCAGTGATTGGTAGATGGGTAATAAAAACAAACCAGACATTTAACCCTTTCACAGGTACCATCAGACAGGTGTGATCGTTCAACAGTGGTGCCTGAAGCGTACGATCGCACCCGTGTGATTAGAACACTCATTTAGAACACTCATTTAGAACACTAATTTAGAACACTCATTTAGAATGCTCGTTTAGAACGGCCAGTTTCGAATGACGCAACAATCAGCATTTGAGCTGGCCACATTTTTTTCAGAAACTATTTACACAGTCCTTACAAAGTTATGTTCAGAATGTGAGCAGTTTAATGTTGAATGCAATGTTCAGATACTCACAGAAGTATCTATAGCATAACACAATCATCCGACATTTGTCCTAGCGCTAACTGGAGGAAAGATTGACGCACCACAAGTGTTCATATTTTCTAACTCTCAGCTGACATAAACTACAATATGAATTAGCTAATAGCAATTACTATGTATAATTAATCACATCACGGGTGAGCTCACCATTGATCGAAATAATTGAGCAAAACACTTTCTAGAACGCTAAAGTAATCCTACGATGATTAGTTTCAGTGCGCAACCATGCTTTTTTTCCTCACAGAAACCAAAGATCATAAGGGAAGACAAGATGAGTTTGGTCTGTTTATAGTACGCATGTTGAAGGAGTGTGTCTACCATCGTTCACATCCCACCAATCACTTCCTGAAGTTCTCAAAAAATAAGTGAACCCTTACTGGGGCGGCAGCGTAGCCTAGTGGTTAGAGCGTTGGACTAGTAACCGGAAGGTTACTAGTCAAACCCCTGAGCTGACAAGGTCGTTCTGCCCCTGAACAGGCAGTTAACCCACTGTTCCCGGCTGTCATTGAAAATAAGAATATGTTCTTAACTGACTTGCCTGGTTAAATAAAGGTAAAATAAAAAAATAAAAAAACTCACCTCATTTTGTTATAGCATCTTTGGTCCGACAGACAATTACGTGAAACACAGAATGCATAGTATGTCAACAAACATGGCTCCACACATAGCTGGAATGAGCTTAGCTCATCATAATCAGTACAACCTTCAAAACAGTTTTTACACACACACTATGTGCCCATTACAATCTATTCAAGAATCAGAATACATGATTTATCACCGGTAATTGAAAAACATGTGAATAAAACAGTAAATATATCAATAATTACCACACAAAACATTTCGTTGGAAGATGGATGGAGCCAAATACAGGACCATTCTGGAAGAAAACCTGATGGAGTCTGCAAAAGACCTGAGACTGGGACGGAGATTTGTCTTCCAACAAGACAATGATCCAAAACATAAAGCAAAATCTACAATGGAATGGTTCAAAAATAAACATATCCAGGTGTTAGAATGGCCAAGTCAAAGTCCAGACCTGAATCCAATCGAGAATCTGTGGAAAGAACTGAAAACTTCTGTTCACCAATGCTCTCCATCCAACCTCACTGAGCTCGAGCTGTTTTGCAAGGAGGAATGGGAAAAAATGTCAGTCTCTCGATGTGCAAAACCAATAGAGACATACCCCAAGCAAATGACAGCTGTAATCGCAGCAAAAGGTGACGCTACAAAGTATTAACTTAAGGGGGCTGAATAATTTTGCACGCCCAATTTTTCAGTTTTTGATTTGTTAAAAAAGTTTGAAATATCCAATAAATGTCGTTCCACTTCATGATTGTGTCCCACTTGTTGTTGATTCTTCACAAAAAAAAACTGTTTTATATCTTTATGTTTGAAGCCTGAAATGTGGCAAAAGGTCAAAGGGGGCCGAATACTTTCGCAAGGCACTGTATCTCTCACATAGAGGACAGACACTTCAGAACAAACTTCATTTAGATTTTTTTGGGGACTGTTGTTCCATGTACTGAATCTGTTATTCAATGCGTTTCAATTGGCTAATAGAAGTAATAGCAAATTCAACGTTTCATTAAATCCTTTCTTAAATGCATTTTCTAATACTACTTAAGGGCCCTTAAGATTCTAAATCAAATAGCTAAATGGTCCTTGGTATGACCTTCTTAAAACAATTCCATATAGCTCAGTAGAACACCCCTCCCTCCTGCCGGCTTAGACACAGCTTAGACTATTTGATTTGATTTGACTCTAGACGCTTAAAAAGTGGTTTATTTCTGTTGGGTGCTGTAAAAGAGCTGGTTCAGTGAACTGAACTGCAGTCATGTGGCACTCATGTTACCTAACTTCACCTAGTGTATCTACTGACACAAATGTGTCTTACTAGGCAAAGCTTTGTGGAGCTGTGAACATACCCCGTGGGAAGAAAATCTCATTAATATTTCATGTATGTTCCTCCTTTGTGTCCCAGTTTGTCCTTTACTGTATACAGTGTCGTCATAAAGCATAGTGACGGGACTAGTGACAAGTTGACAAAAATACCTTAAGGGCCCTTGGTAATAAGCCAACAAAGACTAAATCAACAGACTGGTACCCTACCACACAGACTAGATACATGTACCTTCACTAATTGTATTTGAGTTCCCCTGCATTAGAGGCATGATGATCGCTGTGTAAGAGGAGCAAAACATACATTCACACTCAGGTTTAGTTGTAGAAGTGGAATTTTCACATGATTCCAGGAGTACCCAGTATCTAGGGATCGGAACAGACTTAAAAGGCATCATTACACATGTAGCGAGACCACACTTACAATGAGAGATGTTTTTCATAGGAAAAACAATGCAGCCTGTCGGGAGATTGTAGATGATAGTTATGTCTATATTTGAATTTTATACATTTTTAATATAATCTTTATTAAATTAAGATAGTCAGTTAAGAACAAATTCTTATTTACAATAACGGCCTACACCGGCCAAACCCTAACCAGGACGACGCTGGGCCAATTGTGCTCTGCCCTGCTGGACTCCCAATCATAGCCGGGTGTGATACAGCCCAGTATCAAACCGGGGTCTGTAGTGATAGCAGTGCCTTTGACCGCTGTGTCACTCGCGAGCTAGCAATGCATGTTAGCAGTGTGTTTTCCCCTCGTTGTTTCTCTGTCAATGCTCTATATTACAGCTGAAAACTACATTCCCTAAATGGTCAGCAGTTGGAAGGAGGGATAGAAATGAAACATTCTCCTGTAGGGATTCTTTAAGAAAACATTTAAGAAATTACACAAAGTTGTGAACAGTGATAATAAAATTACAGATGAATATTAATTATGGACTTAAACTTCTGTTGGAATATTCGGAAAAGGTGTTGTTGGTTTAATAAAAAAATAAATTAAAATAAAATAAAAAATGTATTATATATGTATATATATGGCATCTTTTCCAGACCAAAAAATTGGAAAAGCTAACTAATTATATGTGGGCTAAGATGCTAATAATTTATTAGGAGAAACAGGAGAAGATTGCATTAGGATTACGGATCAAACAGTCTAATTTAAAATGAGAATGTAGCATGTCCACCTGAAAACATTTATGCTGAATATAATATATACTGAACAAAAACATAAAAATGCAACATAAAATTTCAAAGACTTTACTAAGTTACAGTTCATGGAAGGAAATCAATCAATTAAACAAGCCCCTAATCTATGGATTTCCCATGACTGGGCAGGGGCACCGCCATGGGTGGGCCTGGGAGGCTTGAGTTGTCTTTTATTGTCCCCCCCTGTGTAATGATCATGCTGTTTAATCAGCTTCTTGATATGCCACACATGTCAGATGGATGGAGTTTCTTGGCAAAGGAGAAATGTTCACTAAGAGGGATATAAACACATTTGTGCACAACATTTGAGAGAAATATGTTTTTCGTGCGTATCGAATATTTCTGGGATCTTTTATTTCAATTCCTGAAAAAATGTGTGTTTATATATCATTTGTGGGGTAGATTACAAAACTTTATCCAGTAAAGTTGAAAAAGGCCACATCCAAACAGAGAGGCCCTTGGATGAGTGAGGAAACTAATAAATTGAAGAGAAATTGCAGAAAAGTAGAGTGGAAGTGGAGAAAGTCAAAATTGCAGGTCCATAATAACATTCTGAGCGAGCAATATGTGCCCCAGCCTACCACGCAAAGGCACTGGAGTTATTGTCCCTGGTTGACCCAGATAATGCTCAGTGAAGTGCTTATCTACCTTTTCGATTCTATCCCGACCACCTTCAAAACAGTTTTTAATTGCATCTGAAGATATGCAAGTTATTATGAATCTCTGTTCACAGGCACTTTTCACAGGCACTTTTCCCAATAAACAAGAAAAGTAATCTAAATTTTTCAGCTCTTAGCAATTTTCTCCAACCTTTACATTCTTAAGCAAAATTCTGAATAAATTGGTTTTCAAACAGTCAACTCTATTTTTGAAATATTCCAATCTTGTTTTCTTGCCCACCACAGCACTTAGTTAAAGTGGCAAATGATCTGAGAGCCCAACACAGATGCCAAACAGCTCTCTGTCTTTGTACACTTGGATTGATGTGCTGCATTCGACAAGGTTGTACATAATGTCTGGACAGACTGGACCTCTCCGGTCCAGTTCTAAACTGGTTTAGGAAACATTTAACTGGTCGAGAGTTTTTTTGTCAACCTTGGTGAACACAACACATATCACATGTTCTGTTCTATAAGATTAGATTTTGGGTCCGATAATGTTCAGTTTATACCGTATCTCACCCCTGATTCTCTTCTGGGCTTGTCAAGTGCGCCACAATCAATTGATCCATAAGGTATACTATAGGCTATATGAAGAATATGCTCAGAGAAGCACAGGGAAAATATTTAAATATTTTTTTAAATACTTCCTTCCCGCGTTTTTGCACTGCTGGGATGGTGTATATGTACTCAGGGGGCTCCCGAGTGGCGCAGCGGTCTAAGGCACAGCATCTCAATGCTAGAGGCATCACTACAGACCCTGACCCAGACACTGCATTATAAACTGGGTGGTTCGAGCCCTGAATGCTGATTGGCTGACAGTCGTAATATTTCAGAACATATACCACGGTATAACAAAAGTAATATTTTATTGCTCTAATTAAACTTTTTGGGATAGGAGGCAGCATTTTCACTTTTGGATTGATAGCGTGCCCAGAGTGAACTGCCTCCTACTCTGTCCCATATGCTAATATATGCATATTATTATTAGTATTGGATAGAAAACACTCAGTTTTAGAAACAATTTGAATGATGTCTGTGAGTATAACAGAACTCATATGGCAGGTGAAAAAAAAATCCAACCAGGAAGTGTGACATCTGAGGTTTGTAGTTTTTCAAAAGCTTGTGCTACCGAATACACATTGAGATATGGATGTGGTTGGACTTCCTAGGGCTTCCACTAGATGTCAACCGTCTTTAGAAACTGGTTGGAGGATTCTACTATAAAGGAGGGGCTCTTTGAGTCAGTGGTCTGGCAGAGAGCCTTGGTCTCATGACGCGCGCTCCCGACAGAGTTACTTCTCATTCCAGTGCTTTTCTTCAGACAAAGGAATTCTCCGGTTGGACGTTATTGATGTTTTATGTTAAAAACATCCTAAAGATTGATTCCATACATCGTTTGACATGTTTCTAAAGGACTGTAACAGAAGTTTTTGAGTTTTTGTCTGGACGAAATGCTCGCGCATCATGAAGATGGATTACTGGGCTGAACACGCTAACAACAAGTGGCTATTTGGGCATAAATGATGGAACTTTATGAAACAAATCAGTCATTTATTGTCGAACTGGGATTACTGGGAGTGCCTTCTGATGAAGATCATCAAAGGTAAGTGAATATTTATGGTGTTGCTTCTAACTTTGTTGATTCCAAAATGGAGGATTTTCCTCTGGTTGTTTAGGGTTCTGAGCGCCGTTCAAAGATTATGCTTTTTCCGTAAAGTTAAAAAAAAAATCTGACACAGCGGTTGGAGAAGTCTATCTTTAATTCTGTGAACAACACTTGTATCTTTTATCAATGTTTATTATGAGTATTTATGAAAAATCACCGGATGTTTTGGAATCAAAACATTACTGCACGTAAGGCGCCAATGTAAACTGAGATTTTTGGATATAAATATGCACATTATCGAACAAAACATACATGTATTGTGTAACATGATGTCCTATGAGTGTCATCTGATGAAGATCATCAAAGGTTAGTGATTAATTGTATCTATATTTCTGCTTTTTGTGACTCCTATCTTTGGCTGGAAAAATGGATGTGTGTTTTTTCGACTTGGCTATTGTCACACCCTGGTCTTAGTATTTTGTGTTCTATTTATTTATTTGGTCAGGCCAGGATGTGACATGGGTTTATTTTGTGGTGTGTTTGTGTATTGTTTTTTTTTTGTATGTTTTGGGATTGTGGCTTAGTGGGGTGTTCTAGCAAAGTCTATGGTTGCCTGAGGCGGTTCTCAATCAGGGGCAGGTGATTCTCGTTGTCTCTGATTGGGAACCATATTTAGGCAGCCATATTCTTTGAGTGTTTCGTGGGTGATTGTTCCGGTCTCTGTGTTTGTATTCACCAGATAGGCTGTATAGGTTTTCACGTTCCTTTTGTTGTTTTGTAGATTTAAGTTATTTCATGTATCCTTCATTTTCCATTAAAGAACATGAGTAACCACCACGCTGCATTTTGGTCCGCTTCTCCTTCTACGGAAGAAAACCGTAACAGCTATGACCTAACATAATCATATGTTGTGATTTAGCTGTAAAGCATTTTTTAAATCTGACACGATGGGTAGATTAACAAGATATTTTTCTTTCATTTGCTGTATTGGACTTGTTAATGTGTGAAAGTTACATATTTCTAAAAAATATTTTTGAATTTCGCGTGCTGCCTTTTTAGTGGAATGTTGTCGAGCGGTGAGCTAGAAAGGTAACAATTTTATAATAACAATAAGACACCTCTGGGGATTGTGGCCGGTATACTATGGCTAAGGATTCTGCAACCCCCGTGCTTCACGGTTGGGATGGTTTTCTTCAGCTTGCAAGCCTCCCCCTTTTTCCTCCAAACATAACGATGGTCATTATGGCCAAAGAGTTCTGTTTTTGTTTCATCAGACCAGAGGACATTTCTCCAAAAAGCTCAATCTTTGTCCCCATGTGTAGTTGCAAACCGTAGTCTGCCTTTTTTAAGGAGATTTTGGAGCAGTGGCTTCTTCGTCTTTGGTGTGCGGCCTTTCTGGTTATGTCGATATAGATACTTTTGTACCTGTTTCCTCCAGCATCTTCACAAGGTCCTTTGCTGTTGTTCTGGGATTGATTTGCACTTTTAGCATCAAAGTACGTTCCTCTCTAGGAGACAGAACGAGTCTCCTTCCTGAGCGGTATGATGGCTGCGTGGTCCCATGCTGTTAATACTTGCATACTCTTGTTTGTACAGATGAACGTGGTACCTTCAGGCGTTTGGAAATTGCTCCCAAGGATGAACCAGACTTGTGGAGGTCTACAATTTTATTTCCAAGGTCTTGGCTGATGTCTGTTGATTTTCCCATGATGTCAAGCAAAGAGGAACTGAGTATGAAGGTAGGCCTTGAAATACATCCACAGGTACACCACCAATTGACTCAAATGATGTCAATTAGCCGATCAGAAGATTCTAAAGCCATGAAATAATTTCCTGGAATTGTCCAAGCTGTTTAAAGGCACAGTCAACTTACTGTATGTAAACCTCTGACCCACTGGAATTGTGATACAGTGAAATGTAAGTGAAATAATGTCTGTAAACAATTGTTGGAAAAATTATTACTTGTGTCATGCACAAATTAGATGTCCTAACCGATTTGCCAAAACTATAGTTTGTTAACAAGACATTTGTGGAGTGGTTTAAATCAAATCAAATCAAATATATGACTCCAACCTAAGTGTATATCAACTTCCAACTTCAACTGTACATACACCTAAAATTCTAACAGCTTTTTTTAATAGAGTAATTAATTGTCTGAAAATATAGTTCAATTTATTTTTGTAAGGTAAGAAAAGGTGGTGTTTAGTTTTTTTTATATGAAACTTGGATAATGAATAATGAAATGAATTACATGAAAATGTTTCAGCTTATTTCTATCGTAGGTTAAAAAAAAATCCAAGCAGTATTTCTCTCCACAATAGTGTAAAATATGAATAAATGTGTTCAATTATAAATCCACTGATCCACTGACAATTTCCTTACATTAAATACAATGCCCAAAAAGACTTATTACAAAAGGTACCATTTGAATTAATGTTTTCCTTTAACTTCTTCATATAGTGGTTGGTAGGATAATATTTATTAGCAATTTTAACTTCCTACATTTTGTAAACAAGTAGGCATGTGTGTGGCAACATCCAAACCTTTTTCCAATAGATAAGGTATAGATACAAAATCCTGCTGGGCAGCCAGCACAGGTGTATTACATACTGAGTAAGGAGGTGATGACAATCGGTTTCCCCTACATGCTAACCAGCTATACGTGCTAAAGTCAAGAGCACAAAACTTTCAACCAAACTTGGCTTGGCGATGCGGTCTTCGTCCTCGATTTGACGAAACAGGAGTCTCCATGTCCATGTCCAGTTGCAGGGGGTCCATTTTAAAAATTATTAAAATAAATATATTTTTTGCTCTATGAATTAATCCAACAGTGTGCACCACCATTTTATCTATTTAAAGTCTCCTGTCATTGATTGAGACAGGTGAACAAGACTACTTAAATTCTATCAGCATGTTGATTGGTGAAAGTCCACCTCAAAGTGCCGCATGTCATGACGACAGACACCTGTATCGATCAATGAGAAAATACTTGAAATAGACAAGATGGCGGTGTACACATCGTGGGATAACTTCTTGGAGCAAAAAAACTGAGTGTTTCCTAAATTCAAACTGACCCCCTGCAACTGGACACGGACATTTTATGAGTCTCCTGTTTCCACGAATCGAGGATGAAGACAGCATGGCCAAGGATGGTCGAAGATTATGTTCTACACCAAACAGTACCTGTCCTGTAACTCCCAGTAATGGATATCAAAAATCTCTGGTGTGACAATATGAAGCGCAGAGAACTGGTAATCAGCAGATGATGGGAGAGGTGGTCATGATGAACTTGCCATTCCAAAGAAAAATCCAGTAAGTTCAGGGTACACTTGTACAGCATTTGGAAGATCGTTGTCATAATCAAACTACCATTCAGCTCCTCTTGAGTAATATTCTGCTTGAAATTCAGCATAATGTCCAATCCATTGAGAGGGATAAAGTTCACGGGATATAGTTCTGCTACAATGACAAAAAGGTTAAGGAATTGTGTTTCTCTCCAAGAATCCACTCCAGAAAGAAGCCCAGGCACCACACGATATTGTCTGTAAGACAAAAAAGAAGATAAAAACTGTATCTCCATTGTATAGTTTGAATAAAAGTTTAACTGTGCCAGCATACCACCATTAGGGTAGACTAGTTGAACATGCATACATGTGCATAGGCACAGAGGGGTACATTTAGAACACTATTCAATCAAACTTTATTTGTCACATGCGCCGAATACAACAAGTGTAGACCTTATTATGAAATGCTTACTTACTAAAAGCCCTTAACTAATAGTGCAGTTCAAGAGGAGTTAAGAAAATATTTACCAAATAAACTAAAGTAAATATACATATATATATATATATATATATATATATATATATATATATATATATATATATATATATATATATATATATATATACATAAAATAATAATAAGAAAAAGTAACATAATAACATAACAATGACGAGGCTATGTACAGGGGTACCGAGTCATTATGCAGGGGTAGAGGTTAGTTGAGGTAATTTGTACATGTAGGTAGGGGTGAAGTGACTGTGCATAGATAATAAACAGCGAGTAGCAGCAGTGTACAAACAAATGGAGAGGGGGGAGGGTCAATGTAATAGTCCGGAGGGCCATTTGATTAATTGTTCAGCAGTCTTGTGGCTTCAGGGTAGAAGCTGTTAACTTGTTATGGCTGCAATCCCGATATCGGGATAATTGTCATCAACAACCGCTGAATAGCATAGCGCTACATACAATAAATATTACTATAGATATTTATATTCATGAAATCACAAGTGCAATATAGGAAAACACAGCTTAGCCTTTTGTTAATCCACCTGTCGTGTCAGATTTTGAAATTATGCTTTATGGCGAAAGCAATCCAAGCGTTTGTGTAAGTTTATCGATCGCATGATAAAACATTGAGTACACTTAGCATCAGGTAGCTCGGTCATGAAAATCAGAAAATCAATCAAATGAATCGTTTACCTTTGATCTTCGGATGTTTTCACTCACGGGACACTCTGTTACACAACAAATGTTCCTTTTGTTCCATAAAGATTATTTTTAGATCCAAAAAACCTCTGTTTGTTTGTCGCGTCATGTTCAGAAATCCAAAGGAAAGAGCGGTCATGACAAACGCAGACAAATTCCAAATAGTTTCCATACTGTCCACAGAAACGTGTCAAACGTTTTTTATAATCAATCCTCAGCTTGTTTTTAAAATATATAATTGTTAATATGCCAACCGCAAATGTCTTTCACAGTAGGAGAGGGAAAAGCAATACCTATTCAAACTCTGTAGCGAGCAAAACTCATGTGACCACTTGACGCAATGTTTTCGTTCTGGCTCATTTTCAAAATAGAAGCCTGAAACTATGTCTGAAGACTGTTGACAACTTGAGGAAGCGATGGGAAATCTGGTTCATATCCCTTTAAATGGAGCAAAAGGAGGCTATGGAACATGGAGTTTTGAAAATAGAAGCCACTTCCTGCTTTGATTTTCCTCAGGGTTTCGCCTGCAATATCAGTTCTGTTATTCTCACAGACAACATTTTGACAGTTTTGTAAACTTTTGTGTTTTCTATCCAATACTAATAATAATATGCATATATTAGCAACTGAGACTGAGGAGCTGGCCGTTTACAATGGGCACCTTTTCATCCAAGCTACTCAATACTGCCCCTGCAGCCATAACAAGTTAAGGAGCCTTTTGGTCCTAGACTTTGTCGCTTGCCGTGCGCTAGCAGAGTAAACAGTCTATGACTTGGGTGACTGGAGTCTCTGATAGGTCCTGGATGGCAGGAAGCTTGGCCCCAGTGATGTACTGGGCCATACTCATTACACTCTGTAGCGCCTTACGGTCAGATGCCGAGCAGTTGCCATACCAGGCGGTGATGCAAAGGGTCAGGATGCTCGCAATGGTGCAGCTGTAGAACTTTTTGAGGATCTGGGGACCCATGCCAAATCTTCTTAGTCTCCTGAGGGTGAAAAGGTTTTGTCTTGGTTTGTTTGGACCATGATAGTTTGTTGGTGATGTGGACACCAAGGAACTTGAAACTCTCGACCCGCTCCGCTACATCCCCACTGATGTTAATGGGGGCCTGTTCAGCCCGCCTTTTCCTGTAGTCCACGATCAGCTCCTTTGTCTTGCTCACATTGAGGGAGAGGTTGTTGTCCTGGCATGACACTGCCAGTTCTCTGACCTCCTCCCGATAGGGTGTCTCGTCGTTGTCGGTGATCAGACCTACAACTGTTGTACGTCAGTAAACCGAATGACGGTTTTGGAATCTATCCTAATAGAAATCAATATGGCATAACCCTCAACCTTTGCACAGTGACCAGAATGTACAAAAGTACCTAGGGAGGTAGGCAGACAGTATCTAGCTACAGCCATTTCTAACAGGCATGCTGAGGTAAATATTTTTTATAGCAAAACCAGCTTGTCAGTATTAGAGATATTTAAACTGTTGTATTATTGTTTCTCCCCGTAGTTAGTCAGTAAACTTAGCTAGCTAGCTTGATTGATATCCAATAATTGTTATTTACATCTATTTGGAATCCTATCTTGTATTATGTGGGGTGGCAGGGAAGCCTAGTGGTTAGAGCGTTGGACTAGTAACCGGAAGGTTGCAACTTCAAACCTCCGAGCTGACAAGGTACAAATCTGTCGTTCTGCCCCTGAACAGGCAGTTAACCCACTGTTTTTTCGGCCGTCATTGAAGATGAGAATTTGTTCTTAACTGACTTGCCTAGTTAAATAAAAATAATTTAGTAATTTTGAAATGCATCAACGGTCATAATCTTAACCAATGTCAACTATGTTATAAACAGTAGATAGCTAGTAAACGATTTACAGTTGCTGATGTTACACATTTGCTGAAAAGGTTTAAAAACAGGAGGCCTGGCACATATTTACAAGTTAGCAGGTGCCAGGCTAAATAGCTAGCCAACTCAGGTCATGTGCTAACATTTGCTGGTACACCTAGCTTTAGGTGGCTGGTCATAACATTATGTCTTGCTGTTTAGTAGCCATATGTATGACTAAAAGGAGTATGACTATAAATTAAATACAATAGATATCCGATTGTAAAACCTCAACGATATGGCTAGCTGTCGTTGTTTAGCTAACTTATCTAGCTAGACTAGCTAACTGGGTACCTACCTAGCTACCTAAGTTAGCAAACAGCAAAAATAATTAGATTTCCCCCCACTGTAACACAGAGGTATTTTAGCCAGCAATACACAACATGGATTTCTGTTGATTAACTGAAGTTAATTAGCTAGCTAGGTGGCTTGCAGGAAAAATAGCTACTGTATTTGTCATCTACCCTCTTGGTGCTGGCATTGGCTGTAGATTCTAGCTATATCGAACTCTTTGTTGTGAATCCCCTACAATATATTCCATTAGAAACATGTGGGGTTGAATGTCAGCATGTAGCTAATAGATGCACCATCTTCAGATTCTTGTTGCATTGTGGCCTGGTCAGTTCTTTCACTTTTGTCCAAAGGATTATGTTAGTGTCCGCTTCCCTTTCAAGAAGCCTGCCATGGGGGAGTGACGGGGCAAGAGCACGAAGCCACGCCCTACGCGAGTTGTATTCTTTCACAGACGGGAAGAAAATGTGTCAAACTCGTATATTAAACAAGGAATCCGCTGACAGGAACATCGCTGAAAGATGTCCAATGGCTCTAACGAACAAGAACAACCATATCTACACGCCCAGAAACGTATAGGGTGGTCAGTGTAACTTAGAGCCTTATAGTGTGATCAGTATAACATAGAGCCTTCGTCTAATGCCACAAAGCAGGACTACATTATTAACCCCCCGCTCCCCAAAACTCTCAAACATAGGGTGTATCATTCAACGCGCAAAGCAAGACCTGACTTCCTCCCGTGCAATTATGTGTGAAACACATCTCACTGACCTAGAAATGCCTCAGACATGATGAAAATAAGCCCAGATTCCCTCAGGGTGAAATTCCCCTTTATATTCAGGCTGTAACACAAAACAATGTGGACAAGTCAAGGGTGAGGAATACTTTCTGAAGGCACTGAAAAGTGTAAAACAGTTCATTTTGACTCAAGGTCTTTCCATTCCAAAATAAAGTTTGATGGATGGATTTGAAACTGTAGGGCCAGGAATAAATACATCAAAGTTGGTAATACAGTGGTTGCTCAACTAAATGTTTTGAGATTGTGTTCCGGGATTTAGAGGTCATTTGCAGTTTAGTATGGAACCCTGCGTCACTGCAGAATGCTGGCCTCCAAGGCAGAGTTGCAAAGAAAAAGCCATATCTCAGACTGGCCAATAAAAGTGAAGATGGGCAAAAGAACACAGTCACTGGATTGAGGAACTCTGCCAAGAAGACCAATTTCCCCGGAGTCACCTCTTCACTGTTGACAATGAGACTGGTGTTTTGCAGGTACTATTTAATGAAGCTGCCAGTTGACGATTTGTCAGGAGTTTGTTTCTCAAACTAGACACTCTAGTATACTTGTCCTCGTGCTCAGTTGTGCACCGGGGCCTCCCACCCCTCTTTCTATTCTGGTTAGAGCCAGTTTGCGCTGTTCTGTGAAGGAAGAAGTACACAGCGCGGTACGAGATCTTCAGTTTCTTGGCAGATTTCTCAAAGGGAATTAATTTCTCAGAACAAGAATAGACTGACGTGTTTCAGAAGAAATAACTTTGTTTTTCTAGCAAATTTTGAGCCTGTAATCGAATCTACAAATGCTGATGCTCCAGATACTCAACTTGTCTAAAGAAGGTACGTTTTATTGCTTCTTTATTCAGAACAACAGTTTTCAGCTGTGCTAACATAATTGCAAACGGGTTTTCTAATAATCAATTAGCTTTTTAAAAATGACAAACTTGGATTACCTAACACAACATGCCAGGAGTGATGGTTGCTGAAAAAGGGCCTCTGTAAGCCAATGTAAATATTCCATTAAAAATCAATTGTTTCCAGCTACAATAGCCATTTACAACATTAACAATGTCTACACTGTATTTCTATATTAAATCAAGTTGATGTTGTTTAATGGAAAAAAAATGTTTTTCATTCGAAAAGAATGACATTTCTACGTGACCCCAAACTTTTTAACATAAGTGCACAAATGACCCTGACCGACATGTATATTACCTCTACCTACATGTATATTACCCTACATGTATATTACCCTACCTACATGTATATTACCCTACATGTATATTACCCCTACCTACATGTATATTACCTACATGTATATTATCCTACATGTATATTACCCTACATGTATATTACCCAACATGTATATTACCCTACATGTATATTACCCTACCTACATGTATATTACCCTACATGTATATTACCCTACATGTATATTACCCTACATGTATATTACCCTACATGTATATTACCCCTACCTACATGTATATTACCCTACATGTATATTACCTACATGTATATTACCTACATGTATATTACCCTACCTACATGTATATTACCCTACATGTATATTACCCTACATGTATATTACCCTACATGTATATTACCCTACATGTATATTACCCTACATGTATATTACCCTACATGTATATTACCCTACATGTATATTACCCTACATGTATATTACCTACATGTATATTACCCTACGTGTATATTACCCTACATGTATATTACCTACATGTATATTACCCTACATGTATATTACCCTACATGTATATTACCCTACATGTATATTACCTACATGTATATTACCCTACATGTATACTACCCTACATGTATATTACCCTACATGTATATTACCTACATGTATATTACCCTACATGTATACTACCCTACATGTATATTACCCTACATGTATATTACCCTACGTGTATATTACCTACATGTATATTACCCTACATGTATATTACCCTACATGTATATTACCTACATGTATATTACCCTACATGTATACTACCCTACATGTATATTACCCTACATGTATATTACCCTACATGTATATTACCCTACATGTATATTACCCTACATGTATATTACCCCTACCTACATGTATATTACCCTACATGTATATTACCCTACCTACATGTATATTACCCTACATGTATATTACCCCTACCTACATGTATATTACCCTACATGTATATTACCCTACATGTATATTACCCTACATGTATACTACCCTACATGTATATTACCCTACATGTATATTACCCTACATGTATATTACCCTACATGTATATTACCCTACGTGTATATTACCCTACATGTATATTACCACTACCTACATGTATATTACCCTACGTGTATTACATTTACATTTAAGTCATTTAGCAGACGCTCTTATCCAGAGCGACTTACAAATTGGTGCATTCACCTTATGACATCCAGTGGAACAGCCACTTTACAATAGTGCATCTAATTTTTTGGGGGGTGGGGGTGAGAAGGATTACTTTATCCTATCCTAGGTATTCCTTAAAGAGGTGGGGTTTCAGGTGTCTCCGGAAGGTGGTGATTGACTCCGCTGTCCTGGCGTCGTGGGGAGTTTGTTCCACCATTGGGGGCCAGAGCAGCGAACAGTTTTGACTGGGCTGAGCGGGAACTGTACTTCCTCAGTGGTAGGGAGGCGAGCAGGCCAGAGGTGGATGAACGCAGTGCCCTTGTTTGGGTGTAGGGCCTGATCAGAGCCTGGAGGTACTGAGGTGCCGTTCCCCTCACAGCTCTGTAGGCAAGCACCATGGTCTTGTAGCGGATGCGAGCTTCAACTGGAAGCCAGTGGAGAGAGCGGAGGAGCGGGGTGACGTGAGAGAACTTGGGAAGGTTGAACACCAGACGGGCTGCGGCGTTCTGGATGAGTTGTAGGGGTTTAATGGCACAGGCAGGGAGCCCAGCCAACAGCGAGTTGCAGTAATCCAGACGGGGAGATGACAAGTGCCTGGATTAGGACCTGCGCCGCTTCCTGTGTGAGGCAGGGTCGTACTCTGCGGATGTTGTAGAGCATGAACCTACAGGAACGGGACACCGCCTTGATGTTAGTTGAGAACGACAGGGTGTTGTCCAGGATCACGCCAAGGTTCTTAGCGCTCTGGGAGGAGGACACAATGGAGTTGTCAACCGTGATGGCGAGATCATGGAACGGGCAGTCCTTCCCGGGAGGAAGAGCAGCTCCGTCTTGCCGAGGTTCAGCTTGAGGTGATGATCCGTCATCCACACTGATATGTCTGCCAGACATGCAGAGATGCGATTAAGCCACCTGGTCATCAGAAGGGGGAAAGGAGAAGATTAATTGTGTGTCGTCTGCATAGCAATGATAGGAGAGACCATGTGAGGTTATGACAGAGCCAAGTGACTTGGTGTATAGCGAGAATAGGAGAGGGCCTAGAACCGAGCCCTGGGGGACACCAGTGGTGAGAGCGCGTGGTGAGGAGACAGATTCTCGCCACGCCACCTGGTAGGAGCGACCTGTCAGGTAGGACGTAATCCAAGCGTGGGCCGCGCCGGAGATGCCCAACTCGAAGAGGGTGGAGAGGAGGATCTGATGGTTCACAGTATCGAAGGCAGCCGATAGGTCTAGAAGGATGAGAGCAGAGGAGAGAGAGTTAGCTTTAGCAGTGCGGAGCGCCTCCGTGATACAGAGAAGAGCAGTCTCAGTTGAATGACTAGTCTTGAAACCTGACTGATTTGGATCAAGAAGGTCATTCTGAGAGAGATAGCGGGAGAGCTGGCCAAGGACGGCACGTTCAAGAGTTTTGGAGAGAAAAGAAAGAAGGGATACTGGTCTGTAGTTGATGACATCGGAGGGATCGAGTGTAGGTTTTTTCAGAAGGGGTGCAACTCTCGCTCTCTTGAAGACGGAAGGGACGTAGCCAGCGGTCAGGGATGAGTTGATGAGCGAGGTGAGGTAAGGGAGAAGGTCTCCGGAAATGGTCTGGAGAAGAGAGGAGGGGATAGGGTCAGCGGGCAGGTTGTTGGGCGGCCGGCCGTCACAAGACGCGAGATTTCATCTGGAGAGAGAGGGGAAAGAGGTCAGAGCACAGGGTAGGGCAGTGTGAGCAGAACCAGCGGTGTCGTTTGACTTAGCAAACGAGGATCGGATGTCGTCGACCTTCTTTTCAAAATGGTTGACGAAGTCATCTGCAGAGAGGGAGGAGGGGGAGGGGAGGAGGATTCAGGAGGGAGGAGAAGGTGGCAAAGAGCTTCCTAGGGTTAGAGGCAGATGCTTGGAATTTAGAGTGGTAGAAAGTGGCTTTAGCAGCAGAGACAGAGGAGGAAAATGTAGAGAGGAGGGAGTGAAAGGATGCCAGGTCCGCAGGGAGGCGAGTTTTCCTCCATTTCCGCTCGGCTGCCCGGAGCCCTGTTCTGTGAGCTCGCAATAAGTCGTCGAGCCACGGAGCGGGAGGGGAGGACCGAGCCGGCCTGGAGGATAGGGGACATAGAGAGTCAAAGGATGCAGAAAGGGAGGAGAGGAGAGTTGAGGAGGCAGAATCAGGAGATAGGTTGGAGAAGGTTTGAGCAGAGGGAAGAGATGATAGGATGGAAGAGGAGAGAGTAGCGGGGGAGAGAGCGAAGGTTGGGACGGCGCGATACCATCCGAGTAGGGGCAGTGTGGGAAGTGTTGGATGAGAGCGAGAGGGAAAAGGATACAAGGTAGTGGTCGGAGACTTGGAGGGGAGTTGCAATGAGGTTAGTGGAAGAACAGCACCTAGTAAAGATGAGGTCGAGCGTATTGCCTGCCTTGTGAGTAGGGGGGGAAGGTGAGAGGGTTAGGTCAAAAGAGGAGAGGAGTGGAAAGAAGGAGGCAGAGAGGAATGAGTCAAAGGTAGACGTGGGGAGGTTAAAGTCGCCCAGAACTGTGAGAGGTGAGCCGTCCTCAGGAAAGGAGCTTATCAAGGCATCAAGCTCATTGATGAACTCTCCGAGGGGACCTGGAGGGCGATAAATGATAAGGATGTTAAGCTTGAAAGGGCTGGTAACTGTGACAGCATGAAATTCAAAGGAGGCGATAGACAGATGGGTAAGGGGAGAAAGAGAGAATGACCACTTGGGAGAGATGAGGATCCCGGTGCCACCACCCCGCTGACCAGAAGCTCTCGGGGTGTGCGAGAACACGTGGGCGGACGAAGAGAGAGCAGTAGGAGTAGCAGTGTTATCTGTGGTGATCCATGTTTCCGTCAGTGCCAAGAAGTCGAGGGACTGGAGGGAGGCATAGGCTGAGATGAACTCTGCCTTGTTGGCCGCAGATTGGCAGTTCCAGAGGCTACCAGAGACCTGGAACTCCACGTGGGTCGTGCGCGCTGGGACCACCAGATTAGGTGGCCGCGGCCACGCGGTGTGGAGCGTTTATATGGTCTGTGCAGAGAGGAGAGAACAGGGATAGACAGACACATAGTTGACAGGCTACAGAAGAGGCTACGCTAATGCAAGGAGATTGGAATGACAAGTGGACTACACGTCTCGAATGTTCAGAAAGTTAAGCTTACGTAGCAAGAATCTTATTGACTAAAATGATTAAAATGATACAGTACTGCTGAAGTAGGCTAGCTGGCAGTGGCTGCGTTGTTGACTTTGTAGGCTAGCTGGCAGTGGCTGCGTTGTTGACACTACACTAATCAAGTCGTTCCGTTGAGTGTAATAGTTTCTACAGTGCTGCTATTCGGGGCTAGCTGGCTAGCTAGCAGTGTTGATTACGTTACGTTGCGTTAAAAGAACGACAATAGCTGGCTAGCTAACCTAGAAAATCGCTCTAGACTACACAATTATCTTTGATACACAGACAGCTATGTAGCTAGCTATGTAGCTAGCTACGATCAAACAAATCAAACCGTTGTGCTGTAATGAAATTAAATGAAAATGTGATACTACCTGTGGAGCGAAGCGGAATGCGACCAGGTTGTTGAGTGCGGAAGTTCTATTCAGTCGACGTTGGCTAGCTGTTGGCTAGCTAGCAGTGTCTCCTACGTTAAGGACGACAAATAGCTGGCTAGCTAACCTCGGTAAATTAAGATAATCACTCTAAGACTACACGCTCTAAACTACACAATTATCTTGGATACGAAGACAGCAAAGACAACTATGTAGCTAGCTAACACTACACTAATCAAGTCGTTCAGTTGAGTGTAATAGTTTCTACAGTGCTGCTATTCGGTAGACGATGGACGTTTGCTAGCTGGCTTGCTGCTGGGCAGATAGCAGTGTAGACTACATTAGGACGACGAAATACGAAGTTGCAATAGAAGTGCTGACTGTTTCACTTTGTTGTCCTCTTTCTTTTCCTTTTTCTTCTGTCCTTCTTTTGTCCTTATTTTGTCTTCCTTTCTTCTGTTAACTAGATATTTTTTGTTGTTATTCTTTGTAAGCTAGCTAGCTTCTTCCAGGAGAGTCCATAGCAACTGCTTAGCAACAAGTAAACAATTCTGCTAGCAATTCAGCTAGCTAAGATAACTGTACAATTTTATGATTAAATACTTTTTCAAAAGCCTGTCTTTTTTGGTTTGTTCCTTGTTTTGTCCTCTATTGAGTCTTGCAGTTTTCTCTTGATTTTATCCTACATTTTATCCTACATTATCCTACATGTATATTACCCTACATGTATATTACCCTACATGTATATTACCCTACGTGTATATTACCCTACATGTATATTACCACTACCTACATGTATATTACCCTACATGTATATTATGTATATTACCCCTACCTACATGTATATTACCCTACATGTATATTACCCTACATGTATATTACCCTACATGTATATTACCCTACATGTATATTACCCTACATACATGTATATTACCCTACATGTATATTACCCTACATGTATATTACCCTACATGTATATTACCCTACATGTATATTACCCCTACATGTATATTACCCTACATGTATATTACCCCTACATGTATATTACCCCTACATGTATATTACCCCTACCGACATGTATATTACCCTACATGTATATTACCCTACATGTATATTACCCCTACATGTATATTACCCTACATGTATATTACCCTACATGTATATTACCCTACATGTATATTACCCTACATGTATATTACCCCTACATGTATATTACCCTACATGTATATTACCCTACATGTATATTACCCTACATGTATATTACCCCTACATGTATATTACCCTACATGTATATTACCCCTACATGTATATTACCCTACATGTATATTACCCTACATGTATATTACCTCTACATGTATATTACCCTACATGTATATTACCCTACATGTATATTACCCCTACCTACATGTATATTACCCTACATGTATATTACCCTGTACATGTATATTACCCTACATGTATATTACCCTACCTACATGTATATTACCCTACATGTATATTACCCTACCTACATGTATATTACCCTACATGTATATTACCCTACCTACATGTATATTACCCTACATGTATATTACCCTACATGTATATTACCCTACATGTATATTACCCTACCTACATGTATATTACCCTACCTACATGTATATTACCCTACATGTATATTACCCTACCTACATGTATATTACCCTACATGTATATTACCCTACATGTATATTACCCTACATGTATATTACCCTACTTGTATATTACCCTACATGTATAATACCCTACATGTATATTACCCTACATGTATATTACCCTACCTACATGTATATTACCCTACATGTATATTACCCTACATTTATATTACCCTACATGTATATTACCCTACATGTATATTACCACAACCTACATGTATATTACCCCTACCTACATGTATATTACCCTACATGTATATTACCCTAGATTTATATTACCCTACATGTATATTACCCTACATGTATATTACCCTACATGTATATTACCCTACATGTATATTACCCTACATACATGTATATTACCCTACATGTATATTACCCTACATGTATATTACCCCTATGTCACGTTCTGACCTTTATTTTCTGTGTTTTGTATTTAGTTAGTATGGTCAGGGCGTGAGTTGGGTGGGCAGTCTATGTTTGTTTTTCTATGTTTTGGTTATTTCTATGTTTTCGGCCTAGTATGGTTCTCAATCAGAGGCAGGTGTCATTAGTTGTCTCTGATTGAGAATCATACTTAGGTAGCCTGGGTTTCACTGTGTGTTTGTGGGTGATTGTTCCTGTCTCTGTGTGTGCACCAGATAGGACTGTTTTTGAGTTTTCACATTTCTTGTTTTTGTTAGTTTGTTCATGTGTACCTTAAAGCATTAAAAAGTACCATGGACAATTACCACGCCAGCGTATTGGTCCTCTGATCCGTTTCGCCTCTCCTCTTCGGAAGAAGAGGAGGAAATTCATTACAGAATCACCCACCAAAATCGGACCAAGCGGCTTGGTAAAGGACAGCGACGACAGCAGCAGCAGCAGCAACAACAGCGGCCAGCATCAGAGCAGAATCTGGACTACACAACTTGGGAGGAGATAGATAGGTGGGGCGGTCGACCCAGGGAGAGTGCCGGAGCCCGCCTGGGATTCGATGGAGCAATGCAAGGAAGGTTACAGGAGAATGAGGTTGGCGAAGCCAGCACGGCAGTGCGACAGGTACGAGAGGCAGCCCCAAATTTTTTTTTGGGGGGGGCACACGAGGTGTGGTACTAAGCCAGGTAGCAGACCTGAGCTCACTCCTCGTGCTTATGATAAGCAGCGCATTACTGGTCAGGCACCGTGTTATGCGGTTAAGCGCACGGTGTCGCCAGTGCGTGTCCATAGCCCGGTGCGCTATAGGGCAGCCCCCCGAAAGTGCCATGCGAGTGTGGCCGGTACGCAGTCTTGGTCCAGGTTAGCGCTGGGAGGGTGCAGTGCGTCCTCTGCCTGCGCTCCGCTCGTACCGGGCAACTGTGGGAGTGGAGCCTAGGGGAGAGGTGCGTGTAGTAAGCACTAGATCTCCCGTGCTTACCCACAGCCCGGTTCAACCTGTGCCTGCACTCTGGAGGGTCCGGGCTAGAGTAGTTGTCCAGCCTGGGGAAGTGGTGCCAAGGTTGCGCACCAGAGCTCCAGTGCTCCCCCACAGCCCGGTCTTTCAGGCTCCTCCTAACACCAAGCCTCCTGAAGGTCTCCCCAGCCTGGTGGTTCCTGTGGCAGCCCCACGCACCAGGCTGTCTCTCAGTCTCCTCCCTGCAGGTGCTCCCGCCTGTCCGGCGCCGCTGCCGGAGCGTCCCACCTGTCCGGCGCCGCTGCCGGAGCCTCCCGCCTGTCCGGCGCCGCTGCCGGAGCGCCCCGCCTGTCCGGCGCCACTGCCGGAGCCTCCCGCCTGTCCGGCGCCGCTGCCGGAGCCTCCCGACTGTCCGGCGCCGCTGCCGGAGCGTCCCGCCTGTCCGGCGCCGCTGCCGGAGCGTCCCGCCTGTCCGGCGCCGCTGCCGGAGTGTCCCGCCTGTCCGGCGCCTCTGCCGGAGCCTCCCGCCTGTCCGGCGCCGCTGCCGGGAGCCTCCCGCCTGTCCGGCGCCGCTGCCGGAGCCTCCCGCCTGTCCGGCGCCGCTGCCGGAGCCTCCCGCCTGTCCGGCGCCGCTGCCGGAGCCTCCCGCCTGTCCGGCGCCGCTGCCGGAGTGTCCCGCCTGTCCGGCGCCGCTGCCGGAACCCCTCAGCCCAGAGGCGCCAGAGCCCTCAGCCCAGAGGCGCCAGAGCCCCTCAGCCCAGAGGCGCCAGAGCCCCTGCCCCTCTGTCCAGAGCTTCTGCCCCTCTGTCCCGAGCTGCCCCTCTGTCCAGTGGGGTCATTGAGAGGGGTTGCCATGGTGAGAAAGCCACGGAGGCGGACAATAAAGCGGACTAAGACAATGGTGAAGTGGGGTCCGCGTCCCGCGCCAGAACCGCCACCGCGGACAGACGCCCACCCAGACCCTCCCCTATAGGTCAAGGTTTTGCGGCCAGAGTCCGCACCTTTGGGGGTACTGTCACGTTCTGACCTTTATTTTCTGTGTTTTGTATTTAGTTAGTATGGTCAGGGCGTGAGTTGGGTGGGCAGTCTATGTTTGTTTTCTATGTTTTGGTTATTTCTATGTTTTCGGCCTAGTATGGTTCTCAATCAGAGGCAGGTGTCATTAGTTGTCTCTGATTGAGAATCATACTTAGGTAGCCTGGGTTTCACTGTGTGTTTGTGGGTGATTGTTCCTGTCTCTGTGTGTGCACCAGATAGGACTGTTTTTGAGTTTTCACATTTTTTGTTTTTGTTAGTTTGTTCATGTGTACCTTAAAGCATTAAAAAGTACCATGGACAATTACCACGCCGCGTATTGGTCCTCTGATCAGTTTCGCCTCTCCTCTTCGGAAGAAGAGGAGGAAATTCATTACAGAATCACCCACCAAAATCGGACCAAGCGGCGTGGTAAAGGACAGCGACGACAGCAGCAGCAGCAGCAACAACAGCGGCCAGCATCAGAGCAGAATCTGGACTACACAACTTGGGAGGAGATAGATAGGTGGGCGGTCGACCCAGGGAGAGTGCCGGAGCCCGCCTGGGATTCGATGGAGCAATGCAAGGAAGGTTACAGGAGAATGAGGTTGGCGAAGCCAGCACGGCAGTGACAGGTACGAGAGGCAGCCCCAAATTTTTTTTTTTTGGGGGCACACGAGGTGTGGTACTAAGCCAGGTAGCAGACCTGAGCTCACTCCTCGTGCTTATGATAAGCAGCGCATTACTGGTCAGGCACCGTGTTATGCGGTTAAGCGCACGGTGTCGCCAGTGCGTGTCCATAGCCCGGTGCGCTATAGGGCAGCCCCGAAAGTGCCATGCGAGTGTGGGCATTGAGCCAGGGCGTATGGTGCCTGCTCAGCGGGTCTGGTCGCCGGTACGCAGTCTTGGTCCAGGTTATCCTGCGCCGGCTCTGCGTGCTGTGTCTCCGGGCGCTGGGAGGGTGCAGTGCGTCCTCTGCCTGCGCTCCGCTCGTACGGGCAACTGTGGGAGTGGAGCCTAGGGGAGAGGTGCGTGTAGTAAGCACTAGATCTCCCGTGCTTACCCACAGCCCGGTTCAACCTGTGCCTGCACTCTGGAGGGTCCGGGCTAGAGTAGTTGTCCAGCCTGGGGAAGTGGTGCCAAGGTTGCGGACCAGAGCTCCAGTGCTCCCCACAGCCCGGTCTTTCAGGCTCCTCCTAACACCAAGCCTCCTGAAGGTCTCCCCAGCCTGGTGGTTCCTGTGGCAGCCCCACGCACCAGGCTGTCTCTCAGTCTCCTCCCTGCAGGTGCTCCCGCCTGTCCGGCGCCGCTGCCGGAGCGTCCCACCTGTCCGGCGCCGCTGCCGGAGCCTCCCGCCTGTCCGGCGCCGCTGCCGGAGCGTCCCGCCTGTCCGGCGCCACTGCCGGAGCCTCCCGCCTGTCCGGCGCCGCTGCCGGCCTCCCGACTGTCCGGCGCCGCTGCCGGAGCGTCCCGCCTGTCCGGCGCCGCTGCCGGAGCCTCCCGACTGTCCGGCGCCGCTGCCGGGCGTCCCGCCTGTCCGGCGCCGCTGCCGGAGCGTCCCGCCTGTCCGGCGCCGCTGCCGGGAGTGTCCCGCCTGTCCGGCGCCTCTGCCGGAGCCTCCCGCCTGTCCGGCGCCGCTGCCGGAGCCTCCCGCCTGTCCGGCGCCGCTGCCGGGCCTCCCGCCTGTCCGGCGCCGCTGCCGGAGCCTCCCGCCTGTCCGGCGCCGCTGCCGGAGCCTCCCGCCTGTCCGGCGCCGCTGCCGGAGTGTCCCGCCTGTCCGGGCGCCGCTGCCGGAACCCCTCAGCCCAGAGGCGCCAGAGCCCCTCAGCCCAGAGGCGCCAGAGCCCCTCAGCCCAGAGGCGCCAGAGCCCCTGCCCTCTGTCCAGAGCTTCTGCCCCTCTGTCCCGAGCTGCCCCTCTGTCCAGTGGGGTCATTGAGAGGGGTTGCCATGGTGAGAAAGCCACGGAGGCGGACAATAAAGCGGACTAAGACAATGGTGAAGTGGGGTCCGCGTCCCGCGCCAGAACCGCCACCGCGGACAGACGCCCACCCAGACACTCCCCTATAGGTCAAGGTTTTGCGGCCAGAGTCCGCACCTTTGGGGGGGGGGTACTGTCACGTTCTGACCTTTATTTTCTGTGTTTTGTATTTAGTTAGTATGGTCAGGGTGTGAGTTGGGTGGGCAGTCTATGTTTGTTTGTCTAGGTTTTGGGAATTTCTATGTTTCGGCCTAGTATGGTTCTCAATCAGAGGCAGGTGTCATTAGTTGTCTCTGATTGAGAATCATACTTAGGTAGCCTGGGTTTCACTGTGTGTTTGTGGGTGATTGTTCCTGTCTCTGTGTGTGCACCAGATAGGACTGTTTTTGAGTTTTCACATTTCTTGTTTTTGTTAGTTTGTTCATGTGTACCTTAAAGCATTAAAAAGTACCATGGACAATTACCACGCCCGCGTATTGGTCCTCTGATCCGTTTCGCCTCTCCTCTTCGGAAGAAGAGGAGGAAATTCATTACACCCTACATGTATATTACCCCTACCGACATGTATATTACCCTACCTACATGTATATTACCCTACATGTATATTACCCTACATGTATATTACCCCTACCTACATGTATATTACCCTACATGTATATTACCCTACATGTATATTACCCTACATGTATATTACCCTACATGTATATTACCCTACATGTATATTACCCTACATGTATATTACCCTACATGTATATTACCCTACCTACATGTATATTACCCTACATGTATATTACCCCTACCTACATGTATATTACCCTACATGTATATTACCCTACATGTATATTACCCTACATGTATATTACCCTACATGTATATTACCCTACATGTATATTACCCTACATGTATATTACCCTACATGTATATTACCCTACATGTATATTACCCTACATGTATATTACCCTACATGTATATTACCCCTACCTACATGTATATTACCCCTACCTACATGTATATTACCCTACATGTATATTACCCTACATGTATATTACCCTACATGTATATTACCCCTACCTACATGTATATTACCCTACATGTATATTACCCCTACATGTATATTACCCTACATGTATATTACCCTACATGTATATTACCCTACATGTATATTAACCTACCTACATGTATATTACCCTACATGTATATTACCCTACATGTATATTACCCTACATGTATATTACCCTACCTACATGTATATTACCCTACATGTATATTACCCTACATGTATATTACCCCTACCTACATGTATATTACCCTACCTACATGTATATTACCCTACATGTATATTACCCTACATGTATATTACCCTACATGTATATTACCTACATGTATATTACCCTACATGTATATTACCCTACATGTATATTACCCTACCTACATGTATATTACCCTACATGTATATTACCCTACATGTATATTACCCCTACCTACATGTATATTACCCTACATGTATATTACCCTACATGTATATTACCCTACATGTATATTACCCTACATGTATATTACCCTACATGTATATTACCCTGTATACCTACATGTATATTACCCTACCTACATGTATATTACCCCTACATGTATATTACCCTACATGTATATTACCCTACATGTATATTATCCTACATGTATATCACCCTACATGTATATTACCCTACATGTATATTACCCTACATGTATATTACCCTACATGTATATTACCCTACATGTATATTACCCTACATGTATATTACCTTACCTACATGTATATTACCCTACATGTATATTATCCTACATGTATATTACCCTTACCTACATGTATATTACCCTACATGTATATTACCCTACATGTATATTACCCTACATGTATATTACCCTACATGTATATTACCCTACATGTATATTACCCTACCTACATGTATATTACCCCTACCTACATGTATATTACCCATGTATATTACATGTATATTACCCTACATGTATATTACCCTACATGTATATTACCTACATGTATATCACCCTACATGTATATTACCCTACCTACATGTATATTACCCTACCTACATGTATATTACCCCTACCTACATGTATATTACCCTACATGTATATTACCCCTACATGTATATTACCCTACATGTATATTACCCCTACCTACATGTATATTACCCTACATGTATATTACCCCTACCTACATGTATATTACCCCTACCTACATGTATATTGGTTGCACCAGGTTTTGGTTGCACCAGATGTGCAGCTGTGTGTTTTGTTGCCAACCTTACTTTGCTACCTGACAACTTTACGGTTTTTACTTTTTAATTACCGTTTATATTTTTTGTTTTTCCCTAACTCAACTTTTGTTCATTCAACTTATTTACTCTGGATGTTTTATCTGGACATGGTTTGTCAGGACCTCCAACAGCCGAAGCTAAGTAGTAACATTAACATGATGCCACCTAGTTGCAGTCACTGTTCTCATAATATACAGGAGAACAATCGCCTTACGGCGAGGATAGCTGTGCTACAAGCCCAGCTTCAGACGCAACCGTCAGGCAAAGGTAATTTCAGTGTAGGAAAGGATGAAACAGCGTCTGTGCCACCAGTAAGTACAAATAGTAGTATAAATCCCCTCGCACGGTCCCCGCAGCCGGACAACTTTCTCATGGCTTCTGGAGTGAAATGCTGTAGGAACGCTCATTCAGCCGACAGAAACTTTCAACCGGTTCTCACCATTAAGCAGCGAGTCAGAGGCCGAGCCTTCTCTGGTCTCTACTCCTCCCGTTACGGGGTCTGAGACGCCAAAGCCTCCCACCATTAGCTCTGACAAATTGAAAACCCTACTCATTGGCGACTCCATTACCCGCAGTATTAGACTTCAAACGAATCATCCAGCGATCATACACTGTTTACCAGGGGGCAGGGCTACCGACGTTAAGGCTATTCTGAAGATGGTGCTGGCTAAAGCTAAAACTGGTGAGTGTAGAGAGTATAGAGATATTGTTATCCACATCGGCACCAATGATGTTAGGATGAAACAGTCAGAAGTCACCAAGTACAACATAGCTTCAGAGTGTAAATCAGCAAGTGTCACGCCCTGGTCGAAGTATTTTGTGTTTTTCTTCATGTATTTGGTCAGGCCAGGGTGTGACATGGGTTTTGTATGTGGTGTGTAGCTTAGTGGGATTGTAGCTTAGTGGGGTGTTCTAGGAGAGTCTATGGCTGTCTGAAGTGGTTCTCAATCAGAGGCAGGTGTTTATCGTTGTCTCTGATTGGGAACCATATTTAGGCAGCCATACTCTTTGGTTGTATTGTGGGTGATTGTCCTGAGTGTCTTGAGGTCCTTGTTCGATGTTAGGGGACACAAGTATGGGCTGTTTTCGGTTTTCGTTTTGTAGTATTTATGTTTAGTCGTGTTTACGTTTGTTTTCAATAAACATGGATCGCAATCGACACGCTGCAGTTTGGTCCGACTCTCCTTCACCATATGAAAACCGTGACAGCAAGAAAGATGTCGGCATCGAGTAATTGTCTCTGGCCCCCTCCCAGTTAGGGAGGGTGATGAGCTCTACAGCAGAGTCTCACAACTCAATCGCTGGTTGATAACTGTTTCATGCCCCTCCCAAAAGATAGAATTTGTAGATAATTGGCCCTCTTTCTGGGACTCACCAACAAACAGGACCAAGCCTGGCCTGCTGAGGAGTGACGGACTCCATCCTCGCTGGAGGGGTGCTTTCATGTATTGTCGCTTTCCATGTTGTCTGTAGTTTGAGGTGTGGAAACACTTTGTTGCTGTTATGAATTTTGTCTTGCTGCTTTTTGTTCTATGTTGCTCTGTCTGTATGCTACGTCTTGCTTGTCCTATGTTGCTCTGTCTGTATGCTACGTCTTGCTTGTCCTATGTTGCTCTGTCTGTATGCTATGTCTTGCTTGTCCTATGTTGCTCTGCGTGTGCTCACGGCACAATGATTGTCTATTGTGTAATTGTTTTTAATAACCTGTCCAGGGACTGCGATTGAAAATTAGCCGGCTGGCTAAAACCAGCACTTTTACTGAAACATTGATTAATGTGCACTGTCCCTGTAAAAATAAAATAAACTCAAACTCACCTTATCTACGAACATAGACAGGGCTCTAACTCCCTAGCTCCACAATGAAATGGGGTGCAGGCCAGGCAGCAGGCTGTTACCCAGCCAGCCTGCCAGCTTAGTGGAGTCTGCCACTAGCATAGTCAATGTAGTCAGCTCAGCTATCCCCATTGAGACCGTGTCTGTGCCTCAACCTAGGTTGGGCAAAACTAAACATGGCGGTGTTCGCCTTAGCAATCTCACTAGAATAAAAACCTCTTCCATTCCTGCCATTACTGAAAGAGATCATGGTACCGCACATCTCAATATAGGGCTACTTAATGTTAGATCCCTCACTTCCAAGGCAGTTATAGTCAATTAACTAATCACAGATCATAATCTTGATGTGATTGGCCTGACCGAAACATGGTTTAAGCCGGATTAATTTATTGTGTTAAATGAGGCCTTACCTCCTGGTTACACTAGTGACCATATCCCCGCGCATCCCGCAAAGGCAGAGGTGTTGCTAACCTTTACGATAGCAAATTTCAATGTACTTTTTGAGCTTCTAGTCATGAAAGCTATGCAGCCTACTCAATCACTTTTTATAGCTACGTTTTACAGGCCTCCTGGGCCATATACACCGTTCCTCAATGACTTCCTGAATTCCTATCGGACCTTGTAGTCATAGCAGATAATATTCCGATTTTTGGTGACGTTAATATTCTCATTTAAAAGTCCACAGACCCATTCCAAAATGTCTTTCGAGCCATCATCGACTCAGTGGGTTTTGTCCAACATGCCTCCGGACCTACTCACTGCCACAGTCATACTCTGGACCTATATTCTTCAAGAATCCATGTGTGTGTGTAAATAATTAAAAGTCAAACAATTGATGTAGCAATCGCAGATTGACCCTTTCAATAAAATAAGGTTTCATTACTCCATGGTTTATAACATGAACATTTAGAGCTTCAAAAAGCTGTCAACGAAATTGTCCATTTCCCATCTGAGTCTTTTCACGGGTCACATTTAGAGTTAAGGAACGGTTTCACGGACACAGAATACACATAGTTCTGGAGTTTGCTTCTTCTTTGTCCGGGGAACAAAGTGAGTAGACTGGGATTATGCTTTACATGAAAAAAAAAAAAAACCACAATTACGTTACCAAGTACATGAATGGGGTACCAGTCTATATTAGGCTGTCTGAGAGAAGGTTTGAAACCTTAAACAACCCATCCAAAGTAAGTACTCTGTTGTTGAAGTAAAGTAGATCAATTCATTTCAAGTATTTTAGCAGGTGTCGACATGTGTTTGCTGAAAAGCCTTGTTAGTGCATACAGGAGGTCCAATTAGATGTAGAATTTCCCTACTTTTTCGGCTTCAGAAAAGAAAGCTAATATTTCACTTAACTATTTTTTTTCTCGTATAAATAGAAATGTTACTGATGCTTCAAATATATGATAAAATACACGATTAAATACTTGAGGGCTCTTCTCTAGTCCTCAATTTCCGAGAGAGCATTACTGAAATCACATTGAGGGGAAATATTTCATATTAATTTTGGAGCTATTGTGAGCAAGCTATAGCATTCTGCTGTGGATTGTACTACAGCAATAAGCAGCTCTACTCTAAGGTTGAAAAATCGCTAATTTAAAGGGATAATCCCAAACCACTCATTCCAATTAATAACGTTAAATAATAATAAATAATGTTAAACACAGTTTAATAACACTAATATGTGAAAACAATGCTACATTTTATCGTTATAACAAGGTGGAAGCAACGTGAAAATCACTGTGGAAATCTGTTGCAGCTCAAGTCGACTACAAAACCCACAATGCAACACACACTCTCTGGGCTGGCTAGCGAGTTAGGTTAAAAAACGTAGCTGCACACAATAACACCAAAGTCAATGACAGTATGTGAGATGGTACTTGAAGTAGAAACTGAGTTAAATAATTCGGTACACTGTTTAGGTTGAGCACATCTAAGTGAAATATATACGTTGCCATGACGATATAAATGGAGGGATGTGTTCTAGAGAAGTATTCCCATATCATCTATTGGCTGATTTAGTGATCTGGAGTGCAGATCATTGTTTTAAAAGTGTTAGAGGATAACACACTATAACATTTCCTATCTCCAGTGACAAGAACCACAGACGGACCACTTGGAAGTTTTTGGCTTTTGCCAAATTGACGAGAGTTTCATACATTTTTTTTCTAGGAATGGACTATCACCTTCAGATCCACCTTCCTTAGATAGCTAAGAAAATAAATAAATGCTTACTTCCCACTTTGCAAGGGAGCCTTAACTTCACCACTACAATCACACCGCTCTAACTAACTACACAACAATTCTAAATTAAACAACAGAGGTCAGCACCCAACACATTTACTCTAAGGTTGAAGAATCTCCATTTAAGCATAGCCTTCTAAACTATCTACCTTCTTAGAAATATAATGCCCACTTCCCAGTCCATTCATCGTGCGGTATAGTGACACAGTGGCAGATGGCTAGAGCCGCCTGGGGCCTCCAGAGCCTCACTGCAGCTCCGTCTGTGTAATGTTCCATCACAGCTCACCTGATAATGGCCCGCTTTGTCTTTTCTCTCTTCCGTCCACGTCAGGCCAGTGATAGGAATTAGTGGGAAATTACAGCTGGTGATGAGTGGGTTTTTACACTGTTAACTTGGTTTCCATCTCCATCAGCTCCGACAAATATGTTTATTTGTGAGGGGGCATTGTTGTTTTGCAGGGTTAGGTATAAGACTTACGATAGGTAAATGTTTTAATTATTCTATGGAGAGAGAGAGAGAGAGAGAGAGAGAGAGAGAGAGAGAGAGAGAGAGAGAGAGAGAGAGAGAGAGAGAGAGAGAGAGAGAGAGAGAGAGAGAGAGAGAGAGAGAGAGAGAGAGAGAGAGAAACTGTCAATTTACCCCCAACATTTAGCTTCCCACACGTTCCTCAGTTAAACTTTAGATACTGTAGCATTTGGCTTGTAAAACACAAGCGAGTGAAAGTTCCATTCATTGAAACATTCTACAATGTCTAACAGGTTTGAACGATCACGTGTTCTTCCAATCATAGTTTCCTGCGAAGTGATGTAATTGTCACAGGATTGTAAGCATTATTAATAGATGTGGGATGAAACATCTTGTTGCAACCAAAAACCAGATTAATGACCTCACAGTAGCTCCGTTACACACTAATACAGATAGAATCATCTGGCGTTCTGGAATCTTCCTAATACGAATTAATGATCACCCAGCAGGTCCTGCTGAACTCTGTAGAATTGCAATTCTTTACGCTCCATTTGTACACCTCAATCAATTTATGACAACGCCATTACTCAAGGCAAAAGGGAATAAAGACTTTGTGCAAATACTATTTCTATCATTATTCTGAGGTAAAAGAGAATAAGTCATATTCTTTTCTTCCATTGTTGTCAGTACAACATCCATTATGGGATATCACCAGCACACTTGGCAAAAGGTCTGCAGAGTGTATTATGCATAGTTAACATGTTAATTGGCTGGATTAACGTGAATAGTGACATGTGGTTTAAAATACCACAATGAGAATAACCATATAAACAAAACTGAAATAGCTGAGGTTGCTATGGTAATTGAGTGAAAGAAAGACCATGCTATAGGAGATGCTATACCTCAGGGCTGGGCTGGGCCTTTAGATATAAGACAAGTGCTTCTACACCTGCATTGCTTGCTGTTTGGGGGTTTTAGGCTGGGTTTCTGTACAGCACTTTGAGATATCAGCTGATGTATGAAGGGCTATATAAATAAAATTTGATTGATTGATTGATACCTGACAGCACAGACACCAGTGGATTTAGAGTTGGTTCCCAGCCTTCCCTCCCTTCTTCCCACCCTCCCGTCCTCCCTTCCTGCCACCCTCCGTCCCAATCTCCCTGTTATAAATACATTTGATTTGAAGTTCAGTCCCTCTCCCTCTGTTCTGTTCTGTAGTGTGTGTTCTCCCATTGGCGATCAGTAAAATAACGGAAGCTCTATGTCTCTTATCAGGCTGACTTTCCAACATTTCATCTACGGCAACACCACTATACAGTTATCAGACATGAACAGTGCAGCGTTGGGGTCAATTTGAATTAAAGTAAGTCAAATCTCTTGTCGTTATGCGTGTTTTGTCCTATATTTTATTTTGTATTTTACATTTTTTTAATATCAGCCCCCATTGCCACAGGAGGCCTTTTACCTTTTGGTAGGCCGTCATTGTAAATAATAATTTGTTCTTAACTGACTTGCCTAGTTCAATAAAAGGTTCAATAAAACATAAAGCATTCAGGGAATTAACAATAGTTGAACAAATATCATCCGTTTTCTAAAATTTCTAAAAAAAAAAACAGAAAAAGACAGTTTATTTATTGAAAACATTTTCCCCATGTTTTCATTTTCAATTTAAAATCACTTCACAATTTGAGTTACATCGTTTCGAATGGACCCAAACTCGTACTTTATGTAATATCACTAGACTCAATTTCAAACAGCAAAAGGAGATGACTAATACGACGACGACTGGTTTCAAGTACAAACAAGTCAATGAGTTTCACTATATATATGTAGAGAAACATGTATCGTGATAGAAATGTTAAGATCTTAAATGACGTGCATGGATCATGGCGATGCATGGTCTGTGTTCATGAATACCCCCAAAAATTGTGAGTCCCAAGTCACTCCCTATTGCCTATATAGTGCACTTAGCGCCATAGGTCTCTGGTCAAAAGTAGTGTAATGTATAGGGAAAAGGGGGCCCCATTTGAGACACAACCCATGGCATATTACTCACCACTCTCTGACTCCTTTCATCTCATCTCTGCACAACTTATATTAGTCATCAAACAACATGATCACACCTCACATTTCAACTGAGAGTTTTCAAAGGAGATTAATGCAGGAATCTCTTTCATAAATCCTCAAAGAGATCTCCCTCACATATAATTGACTCCGAGTATACAGTATGTGTGTATCCCAAATGTCACCATATTCCCTATACAGTGCACTACTTTTGACCAGAGCCCTATGGGGGCACTATGTAGGAATAGGATGCCATTTGGGAAGCAGACCTATGTGTGGAAGCAGACTAACAGGATGCAGATTGAGGCAAGACATCAAGGACATTATGTTACTCAACTTGTCTTTTGCTCAACGGTTTGCAGGCAGGGGTTAGGGTTAGGATATTGAGTTGGGATACTTTTAATAACATGTTTATACTAAATCAACAGTCTGTTAACAATGTTTACATTAGCAGGAATGTATAATTCAAAGTCGGAAACAGACACATCCCATTCAGCACAATGAAGTAGGAGCTATAGTACGATTGGACAATAGCATTAAAATAGTCAATATGACACAAGCAGGCTGTAGCTATAGTACCTGTCCAACGATATACCTTGTTCCTCAAATCAAATGTTATCTG
>NC_068441.1:52023399-52105899 GCF_023373465.1 Oncorhynchus keta
CCAGTGTGTTGTTATCCATTGGATCAGCCTATCCACTCCCATCAACCCACCTCCGCTGCCCGCTCCTCCACCCGGAACTATCTACCTCCACGTTCTCATTGATTAATAAATACTCACCATCTTTATACTCACCTTGTCCTGGTCTGCTTCTGGGTCCAATGGTCTGGTAACCCTGACAAATACTAATAATAACATGCATATATTAGCAACTGAGACTGAGGAGCTGGCCATTTACAATGGGCACCTTTTCATCCAAGATACTCAATTCTGCCCCTGCAGCCATAAGGTTAACATGCTGGTAGAAATTAGGTCAAAAGGATTTAAGTTTCCCTGCATTAACTTCTTCTGCATCCAACTCGTTAAATAAAACATCTTCTTCCAGTACGGGGTGAGTAATCGCTGTCATGATATCTAGAAGCTCTTTTGGTCATAAGAGACGGTGGCAGAAATATTATGTACAAAATAAGTTACAAATAGCGGGAAAAACACACACACAATATCACATTTGGTTAGGGAACCGTATAACGGTAGCCATCTCCTCCAGCGTCATTCAACTACAAAGACCAAGGAGCTGTTTGAACGCCTCATAATGAAGGGCAGTGATTGGTAGATGGGTAATAAAAACAAACCAGACATTTAACCCTTTCACAGGTACCATCAGACAGGTGTGACGTTCAACAGTGGTGCCTGAAGCGACATCGCACCCGTGTGATTAGAACACTCATTTAGAACACTCATTTAGAACATTCATTTAGAACACTCATTTAGAACATTCATTTTAGAACACTCATTTAGAATGCTTTTAGAACGCCAGTTTCGAATGACGCAACAATCAGCATTTGAGCTGGCCACATTTTTTCAGAAACTATTTACACAGTCCTTACAAAGTTATGTTCAGAATGTGAGCAGTTTAATGTTGAATGCAATGTTCAGATACTCACAGGAGTATCTATAGCATAACACAATCATCCGACATTTGTCCTAGCGCTAACTGAGGAAAGATTGACGCACCACAAGTGTTCATATTTTCTAACTCTCAGCTGACATAAACTACAATATGAATTAGCTAATAGCAATTACTATGTATAATTAATCACATCACGGGTGAGCTCACCATTGATCGAAATAATTGAGTAAAACACTTTCTAGAACTCTAAAGTAATCCTACGATGATTAGTTTCAGTGCGCAACCATGCTTTTCCTCACAGAAACCAAAGATCATAAGGGAAGACAAGATGAGTTTGGTCTGTTTATAGTACGCATCCCACCAATCACATCCTGAAGTTCTCAAAATAAGTGAACCCTTACTGGGGCGGCAGCGTAGCCTAGTGGTTAGAGCGTTGGACTAGTAACCGGAAGGTTACTAGTCAAACCCTGAGCTGACAAGGTCGATTTCTGCCCCTGAACAGGCAGTTAACCCACTGTTCCCGGCTGTCATTGGAAAATAAGAATATGTTCTTAACTGACTTGCCTGGTTAAATAAAGGTAAAATAAAAAAATATAAAAAACTCACCTCATTTTGTTATAGCATCTTTGGTCCGACAGACAATTACGTGAAACACAGAATGCATTGAATGTCAACAGACATGGCTCCACACATAGCTGGAATGAGCTTAGCTCATCATAATCAGTACAACCTTCAAAACAGTTTTTTACACACACACTATGTGCCCATTACAATCTATTCAAGAATCAGAATACATGATTTATCACCGGTAATTGAAAAACATGTGAATAAAACAGTAAATATATCAATAATTACCACACAAAACATTTGATGGGAAGATGGATGGAGCCGAATACAGGACCATTCTGGAAGAAAAAACCTGATGGAGTCTGCAAAAGACCTGAGACTGGGATGGAGACTTGTCTTCCAACAAGACAATGATCCAAAACATAAAGCAAAATCTACAATGGAATGGTTCAAAAATAAACATATCCAGGTGTTAGAATGGCCAAGTCAAAGTCCAGACCTGAATCCAATCGAGAATCTGTGGAAAGAACTGAAAACTGCTGTTCACCAATGCTCTCCATCCAACCTCACTGAGCTCGAGCTGTTTTGCAAGGAGGAATGGGAAAAATGTCAGTCCTCGATGTGCAAAACCAATAGAGACATACCCCAAGCGACTGACAGCTGTAATCGCAGCAAAAGGTGGCGCTACAAAGTATTAACTTAAGGGGGCTGGAATAATTTTGCACGCCCAATTTTTCAGTTTTTGATTTGTTAAAAAGTTTGAAATATCCAATAAATGTCATTCCACGTCATGATTGTGTCCCACTTGTTGTTGATTCTTCACAACAAAAAAACAGTTTTATATCTTTATGTTTGAAGCCTGAAATGTGGCAAAAGGTCATAAAATAATACTTTCGCAAGGCACTGTATCTCTCACATAGAGGACAGACACTTCAGAACAAACTTCATTTAGATTTTTTTGGGGACTGTTGTTCCATGTACTGAATCTGTTATTCAATGCGTTTCAATTGGCTAATAGAAGTAATAGCAAATTCAACGTTTCATTAAATCCTTTCTTAAATGCATTTTCTAATACTACTTAAGGGCCCTTAAGATTCTAAATCAAATAGCTAAATGGTCCTTGGTATGACCTTCTTAAAACAATTCCATATAGCTCAGTAGAACACCCCTCCTCCTGCCGGCTTAGACACAGCTTAGACTATTTGATTTGATTTGACTCTAGACGCTTAAAAAGTGGTTTATTTCTGTTGGGTGCTGTAAAAGAGCTGGTTCAGTGAACTGAACTGCACTCATGTTACCTAACTTCACCTAGTGTATCTACTGACACAAATGTGTCTTACTAGGCAAAGCTTTGTGGAGCTGTGAACATACCCCGTGGGAAGAAAATCTCATTAATATTTCATGTATGTTCCTCCTTTGTGTCCCAGTTTGTCCTTTTACTGTATACAGTGTCGTCATAAAGCATAGTGACGGACTAGTGACAAGTTGACAAAAATACCTTAAGGGCCCTTGGTAATAAGCCAACAAAGACAAAATCAACAGACTGGTACCCTACCACACAGACTAGATACATGTACCTTCACTAATTGTATTTGAGTTCCCCTGCATTAGAGGCATGATGATCGCTGTGTAAGAGGAGCAAAACATACATTCACACTCAGGTTTAGTTGTAGAAGTGGAATTTTCACATGATTCCAAGAGTACCCAGTATCTAGGGATCGGAACAGACTTAAAAGGCATCATTACACATGTAGCGAGACCACACTTACAATGAGAGATGTTTTTCAGGAAAAAATGCAGTCTGTCGGGAGATTGTAGACGATAGTTATGTCTATATTTGAATTTTATACATTTTTGATATAATCTTTATTTAATTAAGCTAGTCAGTTAAGAACAAATTCTTATTTACAATAACGGCCTACACCGGCCAAACCCTAACCAGGACGACGCTGGGCCAATTGTGCTCTGCCCTGCTGGACTCCCAATCATAGCCGGGTGTGATACAGCCCAGTATCAATCTGGGGTCTGTAGTGATAGCAGTGCCTTTGACCGCTGTGCCACTCGCGAGCTAGCAATGCATGTTAGCAGTGCGTTTTCCCCTCGTTGTTTCTCTGTCAATGCTCTATATTACAGCTGAAAACTACATTTCCTAAATGGTCAGCAGTTGGAAGGAGGGATAGAAATGAAACATTCTCCTGTAGGGATTCTTTAAGAAAACATTTAAGAAATTACACAAAGTTGTGAACAGTGATAATAAAATTACAGATGAATATTAATTATGGACTTAAACTTCTGTTGGAATATTCGGAAAAGGTGTTGTTGGTTTAATAAAACAATAAATTAAAATAAAATAAAAATGTATTATATATGTATATATATGGCATCTTTTCCAGACCAAAAAAATTGGAAAAGCTAACTAATTATATGTGGGCTAAGATGCTAATAATTTATTAGGAGAAACAGGAGAAGATTGCATTAGGATTACGGATCAAACAGTCTAATTTAAATGAGAATGTAGCATGTCCACCTGAAAACATTTATGCTGAATATAATATATACTGAACAAAAACATAAAAATGCAACATAAAATTTCAAAGACTTTACTAAGTTACAGTTCACGGAAGGAAATCAATCAATTAAACAAGCCCCTAATCTATGGATTTCCCATGACTGGGCAGGGGCACCGCCATGGGTGGGCCTGGGAGGCTTGAGTTGTCTTTATTGTCCCCCTGTGTAATGATCATGCTGTTTAATCAGCTTCTGATATGCCCACATGTCAGATGGATGGAGTTTCTTGGCAAAGGAGAAATGTTCACTAAGAGGGATATAAACACATTTGTGCACAACATTTGAGAGAAATATGTTTTTTGTGCGTTTGGAATATTTCTGGGATCTTTTATTTCAATTCCTGAAAAAATGTGTGTTTATATATCATTTGTGGGGTAGATTACAAAACTTTATCCAGTAAAGTTGAAAAAGGCCACATCCAAACAGAGAGGCCCTTGGATGAGTGAGGAAACTAATAAATTGAAGAGAAATTGCAGAAAAGTAGAGTGGAAGTGGAGAAAGTCAAAATTGCAGGTCCATAATAACATTCTGAGCGAGCAATATGTGCCCCAGCCTACCACGCAAAGGCACTGGAGTTATTGTCCCTGGTTGACCCAGATAATGCTCAGTGAAGTGCTTATCTACCTTTTCGATTCTATCCCGACCACCTTCAAAACAGTTTTTAATTGCATCTGAAGATATGCAAGTTATTATGAATCTCTGTTCACAGGCACTTTTCACAGGCACTTTTCCCAATAAACAAGAAAAGTAATCTAAATTTTTCAGCTCTTAGCAATTTTCTCCAACCTTTACATTCTTAAGCAAAATTCTGAATAAATTGGTTTTCAAACAGTCAACTCTATTTTTGAAATATTCCAATCTTGTTTTCTTGCCCACCACAGCACTTAGTTAAAGTGGCAAATGATCTGAGAGCCCAACACAGATGCCAAACAGCTCTCTGTCTTTGTACACTTGGATTGATGTGCTGCATTCGACAAGGTTGTACATAATGTCTGGACAGACTGGACCTCCCCGTCCAGTTCTAAACTGGTTTAGGGAAACATTTAACTGGTCGAGTTTTTTTGTCAACCTTGGTGAACACAACACATATCACATGTTCTGTTCTATAAGATTAGATTTTGGGTCCGATAATGTTCAGTTTATACCGTATCTCACCCTGATTCTCTTCTGGGCTTGTCAAGTGCGCCACAATCAATTGATCCATAACGTATACTATAGGCTATATGAAGAATATGCTCAGAGAAGCACAGGGAAAATATTTAAATATTTTTAAATACTTCCTTCCCGCGTTTTGCACTGCTGGGATGGTGTATATGTACTCAGGGGCTCGAGTGGCGCAGCGGTTAAGGCACAGCATCTCAATGCTAGAGGCATCACTACAGACCCTGACCCAGACACTGCATTATAAACTGGGTGGTTCGAGCCCTGAATGCTGATTGGCTGACAGTCGTAATATTTCAGAACATATACCACGGTATAACAAAAGTAATATTTTATTGCTCTAATTAAACTTTTTGGGATAGGAGGCAGCATTTTCACTTTTGGATTGATAGCGTGCCCAGAGTGAACTGCCTCCTACTCTGTCCCATATGCTAATATATGCATATTATTATTAGTATTGGATAGAAAACACTCAGTTTTAGAAACAATTTGAATGATGTCTGTGAGTATAACAGAACTCATATGGCAGGTGAAAAAAATCCAACCAGGAAGTGTGACATCTGAGGTTTGTAGTTTTTCAAAAGCTTGTGCTACCGAATACACATTGAGATATGGATGTGGTTGGACTTCCTAGGGCTTCCACTAGATGTCAACCGTCTTTAGAAACTGGTTGGAGGATTCTACTATAAAGGAGGGGCTCTTTGAGTCAGTGGTCTGGCAGAGAGCCTTGGTCTCATGGCGCACGCTCCCGACAGAGTTACTTCTCATTCCAGTGCTTTTCTGAAGACAAAGGAATTATCCGGTTGGAACGTTATTGATGTTTTATGTTAAAAACATCCTAAAGATTGATTCCATACATCGTTTGACATGTTTCTAAAGGACTGTAACAGAAGTTTTTGAGTTTTTGTCTGGACGAAATGCTCAGCGATCATGAAGATGGATTACTGGGCTGAACACGCTAACAACAAGTGGCTATTTGGGCATAAATGATGGAACTTTATGAAACAAATCAGTCATTTATTGCCGAACTGGGATTACTGGGAGTGCCTTCTGATGAAGATCATCAAAGGTAAGTGAATATTTATGGTGTTGCTTCTAACTTTGTTGATTCCAAAATGGAAGATTTTCCTCTGGTTGTTTTGGGTTCTGAGCGCCGTTCAAAGATTATACTTTTTCCGTAAAGTAAAAAAAAAAAAAATCTGACACAGCGGTTGGAGAAGTCTATCTTTAATTCTGTGAACAACACTGTATCTTTTATCAGTGTTTATTATGAGTATTTCTGCAAAATCACCGGATGTTTTGGAATCAAAACATTACTGCACGAAGGCGCCAATGTAAACTGAGATTTTTGGATATAAATATGCACAGTATCGAACAAAACATACATGTATTGTGTAACATGATGTCCTATGAGTGTCATCTGATGAAGATCATCAAAGGTTAGTGATTAATTGTATCTATATTTCTGCTTTTTGTGACTCCTATCTTTGGCTGGAAAAATGGATGTGTGTTTTTCGACTTGGCTATGGTCACGCCCTGGTCTTAGTATTTTGTGTTCTATTTATTTATTTGGTCAGGCCAGGATGTGACATGGGTTTATTTTGTGGTGTGTTTGTGTATTGTTTTTTTAATGTTTTGGGATTGTGGCTTAGTGGGTGTTCTAGCAAAGTCTATGGTTGCCTGAGGCGGTTCTCAATCAGGGGCAGGTGATTCTCGTTGTCTCTGATTGGGAACCATATTTAGGCAGCCATATTCTTTGAGTGTTTCGTGGGTCATTGTTCCTGTCTCTGTGTTTGTATTCACCAGATAGGCTGTATAGGTTTTCACGTTCCGTTTGTTGTTTTGTAGATTTAAGTTATTTCATGTATCGTTCATTTTCCATTAAAGAACATGAGTAACCACCACGCTGCATTTTGTCCGCTCTCCTTCTACGGAAGAAAACCGTAACAGCTATGACCTAACATAATCATATGTTGAGATTTAGCTGTAAAGCATTTTTTAAATCTGACACGATGGGTAGATTAACAAGATATTTTTCTTTCATTTGCTGTATTGGACTTGTTAATGTGTGAAAGTTACATATTTCTAAAAATATTTTTGAATTTCGCGTGCTGCCTTTTTTAGTGGAATGTTGTCGAGCGGTGCGCTAGAAAGGTAACAATTTTATAATAACAATAAGACACCTCGGGGATTGTGGCGGTATACTATGGCTTCAGGATTCTGCCACCCCGTGCTTCACGGTTGGGATGGTTTTCTTCAGCTTGCAAGCCTCCCCTTTTTCCTCCAAACATAACGATGGTCATTATGGCCAAAGGGTTCTGTTTTTGTTTCATCAGACCAGAGGACATTTCTCCAAAAAGCTCAATATTTGTCCCCATGTGTAGTTGCAAACCGTAGTCTGCCTTTTTTAAGGAGATTTTGGAGCAGTGGCTTCTTCGTCTTTGGTGTGCGGCCTTTCTGGTTATGTCGATATAGATACTTTTGTACCTGTTTCCTCCAGCATCTTCACAAGGTCCTTTGCTGTTGTTCTGGGATTGATTTGCACTTTTAGCATCAAAGTACGTTCCTCTCTAGGAGACAGAACGAGTCTCCTTCCTGAGCGGTATGATGGCTGCGTGGTCCCATGCTGTTAATACTTGCATACTCTTGTTTGTACAGATGAACGTGGTACCTTCAGGCGTTTGGAAATTGCTCCCAAGGATGAACCAGACTTGTGGAGGTCTACAATTTTATTTCCAAGGTCTTGGCTGATGTCTGTTGATTTTCCCATGATGTCAAGCAAAGAGGAACTGAGTATGAAGGTAGGCCTTGAAATACATCCACAGGTACACCACCAATTGACTCAAATGATGTCAATTAGCCGATCAGAAGATTCTAAAGCCATGAAATAATTTCCTGGAATTGTCCAAGCTGTTTAAAGGCACAGTCAACTTACTGTATGTAAACCTCTGACCCACTGGAATTGTGATACAGTGAAATGTAAGTGAAATAATGTCTGTAAACAATTGTTGGAAAAATTATTACTTGTGTGTCATTCACAAATTAGATGTCCTAACCGATTTGCCAAAACTATAGTTTGTTAACAAGTCATTTGTGGAGTGGTTTAAATCAAATCAAATCAAATATATGACTCCAACCTAAGTGTATATCAACTTCCAACTTCAACTGTACATACACCTAAAATTCTAACAGCTTTTTTAATAGAGTAATTAATTGTCTGAAAATATAGTTCAATTTATTTTTGTAAGGTAAGAAAAGGTGGTGTTTAGTTTTTTATATGAAACTTGGATAATGAATAATGAAATGAATTACATGAAAATGTTTCAGCTTATTTCTATCGTAGGTTAAAAAAATCCAAGCAGTATTTCTCTCCACAATAGTGTAAAATATGAATAAATGTGTTCAATTATAAATCCACTGATCCACTGACAATTTCCTTACATTAAATACAATGCCCAAAAAGACTTATTACAAAAGGTACCATTTGAATTAATGTTTTCCTTTAACTTCTTCATATAGTGGTTGGTAGGATAATATTTATTAGCAATTTTAAAGGAAACTTCCTACATTTTGTAAACAAGTAGGCATGTGTGTGGCAACATCCAAACCTTTTTCCAATAGATAAGGTATAGATAGATACAAAATCCTGCTGGGCAGCCAGCACAGGTGTATTACATACTGAGTAAGGAGGTGATGACAATCGGTTTCCCTACATGCTAACCAGCTATACGTGCTAAAGTCAAGAGCACAAAACTTTCAACCAAACTTGGCTTGGCGATGCGGTCTTCGTCCCTCGATTTGACGAAACAGGAGTCTCCATGTCCATGTCCAGTTGCAGGGGGTCCATTTTAAAAATTATTAAAATACATATTTTTTTTGCTCTATGAATTAATCCAACAGTGTGCACCACCATTTTATATATTTCAAGTCTCCTGTCATTGATTGAGACAGGTGAACAAGACTACTTAAATTCTATCAGCATGTTGATGAGGTGGACTTTCACCAAAAGTGCCGCATGTCATGACGACAGACACCTGTATCGATCAATGAGAAAATACTTGAAATAGACAAGATGGCGGTGTACACATTGTGGGATAACTTCTTGGAGCAAAAAAACTGAGTGTTTCCTAAATTCAAACTGACCCCCTGCAACTGACACGGACATTTTATGAGTCTCCTGTTTCCACGAATCGAGGATGAAGACAGCATGGCCAAGGATGGTCGAAGATTATGTTCTACACCAAACAGTACCTGTCCTGTAACTCCCAGTAATGTATATCAAAATCTCTGGTGTGACAATATGAAGCGCAGAGAACTGGTAATCAGCAGATGATGGGAGAGGTGGTCATGATGAACTTGCCATTCCAAAGAAAAATCCAGTAAGTTCAGGGTACACTTGTACAGCATTTGGAAGATCGTTGTCATAATCAAACTACCATTCAGCTCCTCTTGAGTAATATTCTGCTTGAAATTCAGCATAATGTCCAATCCATTGAGAGGGATAAAGTTCACGGGATATAGTTCTGCTACAATGACAAAAAGGTTAAGGAATTGTGTTTCTCTCCAAGAATCCACTCCAGAAAGAAGCCCAGGCACCACACGATATTGTCTGTAAGACAAAAAGAAGATAAGAACTGTATCTCCATTGTATAGTTTGAATAAAAGTTTAACTGTGCCAGCATACCACCATTAGGGTAGACTAGTTGAACATGCATACATGTGCATAGGCACAGAGGGGTACATTTAGAACACTATTCAATCAAACTTTATTTGTCACATGCGCCGAATACAACAAGTGTAGACCTTATTATGAAATGCTTACTTACTAAAAGCCCTTAACTAATAGTGCAGTTCAAGAGGAGTTAAGAAGATATTTACCAAATAAACTAAAGTAAATATACATATATATATATATATATATATATATATATATATATATATATATATATATATATATATATATATATATATATACATAAAATAATAATAAGAAAAAGTAACATAATAACATAACAATGACGAGGCTATGTACAGGGGGTACCGAGTCATTATGCAGGGGTAGAGGTTAGTTGAGGTAATTTGTACATGTAGGTAGGGGTGAAGTGACTGTGCATAGATAATAAACAGCGAGTAGCAGCAGTGTACAAACAAATGGAGAGGGGGGAGGGTCAATGTAATAGTCCGGAGGGCCATTTGATTAATTGTTCAGCAGTCTTGTGGCTTCAGGGTAGAAGCTGTTAACTTGTTATGGCTGCAATCCCGATATCGGGATAATTGTCATCAACAACCGCTGAATAGCATAGCGCTACATACAATAAATATTACTATAAATATTTATATTCATGAAATCACAAGTGCAATATAGGAAAACACAGCTTAGCCTTTTGTTAATCCACCTGTCGTGTCAGATTTTGAAATGATGCTTTATGGCGAAAGCAATCCAAGAGTTTGTGTAAGTTTATCGATCGCACAATAAAACATTGAGTACACTTAGCATCAGGTAGCTCGGTCATGAAAATCAGAAAATCAATCAAATGAATCGTTTACCTTTGATCTTCGGATGTTTTCACTCACGGGACACTCTGTTACACAACAAATGTTCCTTTTGTTCCATAAAGATTATTTTTAGATCCAAAAAACCTCTGTTTGTTTGTCGCGTCATGTTCAGAAATCCAAAGGAAAGAGCGGTCATGACAAACGCAGACAAATTCCAAATAGTTTCCATACTGTCCACAGAAACGTGTCAAACGTTTTTTATAATCAATCCTCAGCTTGTTTTTAAAATATATAATTGTTAATATGCCAACCGCAAATGTCTTTCACAGTAGGAGAGGGAAAAGCAATACCTATTCAAACTCTGTAGCGCGAGCAAAACTCATGTGACCACTTGACGCAATGTTTTCGTTCTGGCTCATTTTTCAAAATAGAAGCCTGAAACTATGTCTGAAGACTGTTGACAACTTGAGGAAGCGATGGGAAATCTGGTTCATATCCCTTTAAATGGAGCAAAAGGAGGCTATGGAACATGGAGTTTTGAAAATAGAAGCCACTTCCTGCTTTGATTTTCCTCAGGGTTTCGCCTGCAATATCAGTTCTGTTATTCTCACAGACAACATTTTGACAGTTTTGTAAACTTTTGTGTTTTCTATCCAATACTAATAATAATATGCATATATTAGCAACTGAGACTGAGGAGCTGGCCGTTTACAATGGGCACCTTTTCATCCAAGCTACTCAATACTGCCCCTGCAGCCATAACAAGTTAAGGAGCCTTTTGGTCCTAGACTTTGTCGCTTGCCGTGCGCTAGCAGAGTAAACAGTCTATGACTTGGGTGACTGGAGTCTCTGATAGGTCCTGGATGGCAGGAAGCTTGGCCCCAGTGATGTACTGGGCCATACTCATTACACTCTGTAGCGCCTTACGGTCAGATGCCGAGCAGTTGCCATACCAGGCGGTGATGCAAAGGGTCAGGATGCTCGCAATGGTGCAGCTGTAGAACTTTTTGAGGATCTGGGGACCCATGCCAAATCTTCTTAGTCTCCTGAGGGTGAAAAGGTTTTGTCTTGGTTTGTTTGGACCATGATAGTTTGTTGGTGATGTGGACACCAAGGAACTTGAAACTCTCGACCGCTCCGCTACATCCCCACTGATGTTAATGGGGGCCTGTTCAGCCCGCCTTTTCCTGTAGTCCACGATCAGCTCCTTTGTCTTGCTCACATTGAGGGAGAGGTTGTTGTCCTGGCATGACACTGCCAGTTCTCTGACCTCCTCCCGATAGGGTGTCTCGTCGTTGTCGGTGATCAGACCTACAACTGTTGTACGTCAGTAAACCGAATGACGGTTTTGGAATCTATCCTAATAGAAATCAATATGGCATAACCCTCAACCTTTGCACAGTGACCAGAATGTACAAAAGTACCTAGGGAGGTAGGCAGACAGTATCTAGCTACAGCCATTTCTAACAGGCATGCTGAGGTAAATATTTTTATAGCAAAACCAGCTTGTCAGTATTAGAGATATTTAAACTGTTGTATTATTGTTTCTCCCCGTAGTTAGTCAGTAAACTTAGCTAGCTAGCTTGATTGATATCCAATAATTGTTATTTACATCTATTTGGAATCCTATCTTGTATTATGTGGGGTGGCAGGGAAGCCTAGTGGTTAGAGCGTTGGACTAGTAACCGGAAGGTTGCAACTTCAAACCTCCGAGCTGACAAGGTACAAATCTGTCGTTCTGCCCCTGAACAGGCAGTTAACCCACTGTTTTTTCGGCCGTCATTGAAGATGAGAATTTGTTCTTAACTGACTTGCCTAGTTAAATAAAAATAATTTAGTAATTTTGAAATGCATCAACGGTCATAATCTTAACCAATGTCAACTATGTTATAAACAGTAGATAGCTAGTAAACGATTTACAGTTGCTGATGTTACACATTTGCTGAAAAGGTTTAAAAACAGGAGGCCTGGCACATATTTACAAGTTAGCAGGTGCCAGGCTAAATAGCTAGCCAACTCAGGTCATGTGCTAACATTTGCTGGTACACCTAGCTTTAGGTGGCTGGTCATAACATTGTCTTGCTGTTTAGTAGCCATATGTATGACTAAAAGGAGTATGACTATAAATTAAATACAATAGATATCCGATTGTAAAACCTCAACGATATGGCTAGCTGTCGTTGTTTAGCTAACTTATCTAGCTAGACTAGCTAACTGGGTACCTACCTAGCTACCTAAGTTAGCAAACAGCAAAAATAATTAGATTTCCCCCCACTGTAACACAGAGGTATTTTAGCCAGCAATACACAACATGGATTTCTGTTGATTAACTGAAGTTAATTAGCTAGCTAGGTGGCTTGCAGGAAAAATAGCTACTGTATTTGTCATCTACCCTCTTGGTGCTGGCATTGGCTGTAGATTCTAGCTATATCGAACTCTTTGTTGTGAATCCCCTACAATATATTCCATTAGAAACATGTGGGGTTGAATGTCAGCATGTAGCTAATAGATGCACCATCTTCAGATTCTTGTTGCATTGTGGCCTGGTCAGTTCTTTCACTTTTGTCCAAAGGATTGTGTTAGTGTCCGCTTCCCTTTCAAGAAGCCTGCCATGGGGGAGTGACGGGGCAAGAGCACGAAGCCACGCCCTACGCGAGTTGTATTCTTTCACAGACGGGAAGAAAATGTGTCAAACTCGTATATTAAACAAGGAATCCGCTGACAGGAACATCGTTGAAAGATGTCCAATGGCTCTAACGAACAAGAACAAGCATATCTACACGCCCAGAAACGTATAGGGTGGTCAGTGTAACTTAGAGCCTTATAGTGTGATCAGTATAACATAGAGCCTTCGTCTAATGCCACAAAGCAGGACTACATTATTAACCCCCCGCTCCCCAAAACTCTCAAACATAGGGTGTATCATTCAACGCGCAAAGCAAGACCTGACTTCCTCCCGTGCAATTATGTGTGAAACACATCTCACTGACCTAGAAATGCCTCAGACATGATGAAAATAAGCCCAGATTCCCTCAGGGTGAAATTCCCCTTTATATTCAGGCTGTAACACAAAACAATGTGGACAAGTCAAGGGTGAGGAATACTTTCTGAAGGCACTGAAAAGTGTAAAACAGTTCATTTTGACTCAAGGTCTTTCCATTCCAAAATAAAGTTTGATGGATGGATTTGAAACTGTAGGGCCAGGAATAAATACATCAACCTTGGTAATACAGTGGTTGCTCAACTAAATGTTTTGAGATTGTGTTGCGGGATTTAGAGGTCATTTGCAGTTTAGTATGGAACCCTGCGTCACTGCAGAATGCTGGCCTCCAAGGCAGAGTTGCAAAGAAAAAGCCATATCTCAGACTGGCCAATAAAAGTGAAGATGGGCAAAAGAACACAGTCACTGGATTGAGGACCTCTGCCAAGAAGGCCAATTTCCCCGGAGTCACCTCTTCACTGTTGACAATGAGACTGGTGTTTTGCAGGTACTATTTAATGAAGCTGCCAGTTGACGATTTGTCAGGAGTTTGTTTCTCAAACTAGACACTCTAGTATACTTGTCCTCGTGCTCAGTTGTGCACCGGGGCCTCCCACCCCTCTTTCTATTCTGGTTAGAGCCAGTTTGCGCTGTTCTGTGAAGGAAGAAGTACACAGCGCGGTACGAGATCTTCAGTTTCTTGGCAGATTTCTCAAAGGGAATAGCCTTCATGTCTCAAAGGGAATTAATTTCTCAGAACAAGAATACACTGACGTGTTTCAGAAGAAATAACTTTATTTTTCTAGCAAATTTTGAGCCCGTAATCGAATCTACAAATGCTGATGCTCCAGATACTCAACTTGTCTAAAGAAGGTACGTTTTATTGCTTCTTTATTCAGAACAACAGTTTTCAGCTGTGCTAACATAATTGCAAACGGGTTTTCTAATAATCAATTAGCTTTTTAAAAATGACAAACTTGGATTACCTAACACAACATGCCAGGAGTGATGGTTGCTGAAAAGGGCCTCTGTCAGCCAATGTAAATATTCCATTAAAATCAATCGTTTCCAGCTACAATAGCCATTTACAACATTAACAATGTCTACACTGTATTTCTATATTAAATCAAGTTGATGTTGTTTAATGGAAAAAAAATGTTTTTCATTCGAAAAGAATGACATTTCTACGTGACCCCAAACTTTTTAACATAAGTGCACAAATGACCCTGACCGACATGTATATTACCTCTACCTACATGTATATTACCCTACATGTATATTACCCTACCTACATGTATATTACCCTACATGTATATTACCCCTACCTACATGTATATTACCCTACATGTATATTACCCCTACCTACATGTATATTACCCTACATGTATATTACCTCTACCTACATGTATATTACCCTACATGTATATTACCCTACATGTATATTACCCTACCTACATGTATATTACCCTACATGTATATTACCCTACCTACATGTATATTACCCTACATGTATATTACCCTACCTACATGTATATTACCCTACATGTATATTACCTCTACCTACATGTATATTACCCTACATGTATATTACCCAACATGTATATTACCCTACATGTATATTACCCTACCTACATGTATATTACCCTACATGTATATTACCCTACATGTATATTACCCTACATGTATATTACCCTACATGTATATTACCCCTACCTACATGTATATTACCCTACATGTATATTACCCTACCTACATGTATATTACCCTACATGTATATTACCTCTACCTACATGTATATTACCTCTACCTACATGTATATTACCCTACATGTATATTACCTCTACCTACATGTATATTACCTCTACCTACATGTATATTACCCTACATGTATATTACCCTACATGTATATTACCCTACATGTATATTACCCTACATGTATATTACCCTACATGTATATTACCCTACATGTATATTACCCTACATGTATATTACCCCTACCTACATGTATATTACCCTACCTACATGTATATTACCCTACCTACATGTATATTACCCTACATGTATATTACCTACATGTATATTACCCTACATGTATATTACCCTACATGTATATTACCCTACATGTATATTACCCTACATGTATATTACCCCTACCTACATGTATATTACCCTACATGTATATTACCCTACATGTATATTACCCCTACATGTATATTACCCTACATGTATATTACCCTACATGTATATTACCCCTACCTACATGTATATTGGTTGCACCAGGTTTTGGTTGCACCAGATGTGCAGCTGTGTGTTTTGTTGCCAACCTTACTTTGCTACCTGACAACTTTACGGTTTTTACTTTTTAATTACCGTTTATATTTTTGTTTTTCCCTAACTCAACTTTTGTTCATTCAACTTATTCACTCCGGATGCTTTATCTGGACATGGTTTGTCCGGACCTCCAACAGCCGAAGCTAAGTAGTAACATTAACATGATGCTTTATCTAGACATGGTTTGTCCGGACCTCCAACAGCCGAAGCTAAGTAGTAACATTAACATGATGCCACCTAGTTGCAGTCACTGTTCTCATAATATACAGGAGAACGATCGCTTTACGGCGAGGATAGCTGTGCTACAAGCCCAGCTTCAGACGCAACCGTCAGGCAAAGGTAATTTCAGTGTAGGAAAGGATGAAACAGCGTCTGTGCCACCAGTAAGTACAAATAGTAGTATAAATCCCCTCGCACGGTCCCCGCAGCCGGACAACTTTCTCATGGCTTCTGGAGTGAAATGCTGTAGGAACGCTCATTCAGCCGACAGAAACTTTCAACCGGTTCTCACCATTAAGCAGCGAGTCAGAGGCCGAGCCTTCTCTGGTCTCTACTCCTCCCGTTACGGGGTCTGAGACGCCGAAGCCTCCCACCATTAGCTCTGACAAATTGAAAACCCTACTCATTGGCGACTCCATTACCCGCAGTATTAGACTTCACACGAATCATCCAGCGATCATACACTGTTTACCAGGGGGCAGGGCTACCGACGTTAAGGCTATTCTGAAGATGGTGCTGGCTAAAGCTAAAACTGGCGAGTGTAGAGAGTATAGAGATATTGTTATCCACATCGGCACCAATGATGTTAGGATGAAACAGTCAGAAGTCACCAAGTACAACATAGCTTCAGAGTGTAAATCAGTGTCACGCCCTGGTCGAAGTATTTTGTGTTTTTCTTCATGTATTTGGTCAGGCCAGGGTGTGACATGGGTTTTTGTATGTGGTGTGTAGCTTAGTGGGATTGTAGCTTAGTGGGGTGTTCTAGGAGAGTCTATGGCTGTCTGAAGTGGTTCTCAATCAGAGGCAGGTGTTTATCGTTGTCTCTGATTGGGAACCATATTTAGGCAGCCATACTCTTTGGTTGTATTGTGGGTGATTGTCCTGAGGTCCTTGTTCGATGGTAGGGGACACAAGTATAGGCTGTTTTCGGTTTTCGTTTCTTTGTTTTGTAGTATTTATGTTTAGTCGTGTTTACGTTTGTTTTCAATAAACATGGATCGCAATCGACACGCTGCAGTTTGGTCCGACTCTCCTTCACCATATGAAAACCGTGACAGCAAGAAAGATGTGTCGGCATCGAGTAATTGTCTCTGGCGCCCTCCCAGTTAGGGAGGGTGATGAGCTCTACAGCAGAGTCTCACAACTCAATCGCTGGTTGATAACTGTTTCATGCCCCTCCCAAAAGATAGAATTTGTAGATAATTGGCCCTCTTTCTGGGACTCACCAACAAACAGGCCTGCTGAGGAGTGACGGACTCCATCCTCGCTGGAGGGGTGCTTTCATGTATTGTCGCTTTCCATGTTGTCTGTAGTTTGTGAGGTGTGGAAACACTTTGTTGCTGTTATGAATTTTGTCTTGCTGCTTTTTGTTCTATGTTGCTCTGTCTGTATGCTACGTCTTGCTTGTCCTATGTTGCTCTGTCTGTATGCTACGTCTTGCTTGTCCTATGTTGCTCTGTCTGTATGCTACGTCTTGCTTGTCCTATGTTGCTCTGTCTGTATGCTACGTCTTGCTTGTCCTATGTTGCTCTGCGTGTGCTCACTGCACAATGATTGTCTATTGTGTAATTGTTTTTAATAACCTGTCCATGGACTGCGATTGAAAATTAGCCGGCTGGCTAAAACCAGCACTTTTACTGAAACGTTGATTAATGTGCACTGTCCCTGTAAAAAATAAAATAAACTCAAACTCACCTTATCTACGAACATAGACAGGGCTCTAACTCCCCTAGCTCCACAATGAAATGGGGTGCAGGCCAGGCAGCAGGCTGTTACCCAGCCAGCCTGCCAGCTTAGTGGAGTCTGCCACTAGCATAGTCAGTGTAGTCAGCTCAGCTATCCCCATTGAGACCGTGTCTGTGCCTCAACCTAGGTTGGGCAAAACTAAACATGGCGGTGTTCGCCTTAGCAATCTCACTAGAATAAAAACCTCTTCCATTCCTGCCATTACTGAAAGAGATCATGGTACCTCACATCTCAAAATAGGGCTACTTAATGTTAGATCCCTCACTTCCAAGGCAGTTATAGTCAATTAACTAATCACTGATCATAATCTTGATGTGATTGGCCTGACTGAAACATGGCTTAAGCCGGATTAATTTATTGTGTTAAATGAGGCCTTACCTCCTGGTTACACTAGTGACCATATCCCCGCGCATCCCGCAAAGGCAGAGGTGTTGCTAACCTTTACGATAGCAAATTTCAATGTACTTTTTTGAGCTTCTAGTCATGAAATCTATGCAGCCTACTCAATCACTTTTTATAGCTACGTTTTACAGGCCTCCTGGGCCATATACACCGTTCCTCAATGACTTCCCTGAATTCCTATCGGACCTTGTAGTCATAGCAGATAATATTCCGATTTTTGGTGACGTTAATATTCTCATTTAAAAGTCCACAGACCCATTCCAAAATGTCTTTCGGAGCCATCATCGACTCAGTGGGTTTTGTCCAACATGCCTCCGGACCTACTCACTGCCACAGTCATACTCTGGACCTATATTCTTCAAGAATCCATGTGTGTGTGTAAATAATTAAAAGTCAAACAATTGATGTAGCAATCGCAGATTGACCCTTTCAATAAAATAAGGTTTCATTACTCCATGGTTTATAACATGAACATTTAGAGCTTCAAAAAGCTGTCAACGAAATTGTCCATTTCCCATCTGAGTCTTTTCACGGGTCACATTTAGAGTTAAGGAACGGTTTCACGGACACAGAATACACATAGTTCTGGAGTTTGCTTCTTCTTTGTCCGGGGAACAAAGTGAGTAGACTGGGATTATGCTTTACATGAAAAAAAAAACAACCACAATTACGTTACCAAGTACATGAATGGGGTACCAGTCTATATTAGGCTGTCTGAGAGAAGGTTTGAAACCTTAAACAACCCATCCAAAGTAAGTACTCTGTTGTTGAAGTAAAGTAGATCAATTCATTTCAAGTATTTTAGCAGGTGTCGACATGTGTTTGCTGAAAAGCCTTGTTAGTGCATACAGGAGGTCCAATTAGATGTAGAATTTCCCTACTTTTTCGGCTTCAGAAAAGAAAGCTAATATTTCACTTAACTATTTTTTTTCTCGTATAAATAGAAATGTTACTGATGCTTCAAATATATGATAAAATACACGATTAAATACTTGAGGGCTCTTCTCTAGTCCTCAATTTTGGAGAGAGCATTACTGAAATCACATTGAGGGGAAATATTTCATATTAATTTTGGAGCTATTGTGAGCAAGCTATAGCATTCTGCTGTGGATTGTACTACAGCAATAAGCAGCTCTACTCTAAGGTTGAAAAATCGCTAATTTAAAGGGATAATCCCAAACCACTCATTCCAATTAATAACGTTAAATAATAATAAATAATGTTAAACACAGTTTAATAACACTAATATGTGAAAACAATGCTACATTTTATCGTTATAACAAGGTGGAAGCAACGTGAAAATCACTGTGGAAATCTGTTGCAGCTCAAGTCGACTACAAAACCCACAATGCAACACACACTCTCTGGGCTGGCTAGCGAGTTAGGTTAAAAAACGTAGCTGCACACAATAACACCAAAGTCAATGACAGTATGTGAGATGGTATTGCCATGACGATATAAATGGAGGGATGTGTTCTAGAGAAGTATTCCCATATCATCTATTGGCTGATTTAGTGATCTGGAGTGCAGATCATTGTTTTAAAAGTGTTAGAGGATAACACACTATAACATTTCCTATCTCCAGTGACAAGAACCACAGACGGACCACTTGGAAGTTTTTGGCTTTTGCCAAATTGACGAGAGTTTCATACATTTTTTTCTAGGAATGGACTATCACCTTCAGCTCCACCTTCCTTAGATAGCTAAGAAAATAAATAAATGCTTACTTCCCACTTTGCAAGGGAGCCTTAACTTCACCACTACAATCACACCGCTCTAACTAACTACACAACAATTCTAAATTAAACAACAGAGGTCAGCACCCAACACATTTACTCTAAGGTTGAAGAATCTCCATTTAAGCATAGCCTTCTAAACTATCTACCTTCTTAGAAATATAATGCCCACTTCCCAGTCCATTCATCGTGCGGTATAGTGACACAGTGGCAGATGGCTAGAGCCGCCTGGGGCCTCCAGAGCCTCACTGCAGCTCCGTCTGTGTAATGTTCCATCACAGCTCACCTGATAATGGCCCGCTTTGTCTTTTCTCTCTTCCGTCCACGTCAGGCCAGTGATAGGAATTAGTGGGAAATTACAGCTGGTGATGAGTGGGTTTTTACACTGTTAACTTGGTTTCCATCTCCATCAGCTCCGACAAATATGTTTATTTGTGAGGGGGCATTGTTGTTTTGCAGGGTTAGGTATAAGACTTACGATAGGTAAATGTTTTAATTATTCTATGTAGAGAGAGAGAGAGAGAGAGAGAGAGAGAGAGAGAGAGAGAGAGAGAGAGAGAGAGAGAGAGAGAGAGAGAGAGAGAGAGAGAGAGAAACTGTCAATTTACCCCCAACATTTAGCTTCCCACACGTTCCTCAGTTAAACTTTAGATACTGTAGCATTTGGCTTGTAAAACACAAGCGAGTGAAAGTTCCATTCATTGAAACATTCTACAATGTCTAACAGGTTTGAACGATCACGTGTTCTTCCAATCATAGTTTCCTGCGAAGTGATGTAATTGTCACAGGATTGTAAGCATTATTAATAGATGTGGGATGAAACATCTTGTTGCAACCAAAAACCAGATTAATGACCTCACAGTAGCTCCGTTACACACTAATACAGATAGAATCATCTGGCGTTCTGGAATCTTCCTAATACGAATTAATGATCACCCAGCAGGTCCTGCTGAACTCTGTAGAATTGCAATTCTTTACGCTCCATTTGTACACCTCAATCAATTTATGACAACGCCATTACTCAAGGCAAAAGGGAATAAAGACTTTGTGCAAATACTATTTCTATCATTATTCTGAGGTAAAAGAGAATAAGTCATATTCTTTTCTTCCATTGTTGTCAGTACAACATCCATTATGGGATATCACCAGCACACTTGGCAAAAGGTCTGCAGAGTGTATTATGCATAGTTAACATGTTAATTGGCTGGATTAACGTGAATAGTGACATGTGGTTTAAAATACCACAATGAGAACAACCATATAAACAAAACTGAAATAGCTGAGGTTGCTATGGTAATTGAGTGAAAGAAAGACCATGCTATAGGAGATGCTATACCTCAGGGCTGGGCTGGGCCTTTAGATATAAGACAAGTGCTTCTACACCTGCATTGCTTGCTGTTTGGGGCTTTTAGGCTGGGTTTCTGTACAGCACTTTGAGATATCAGCTGATGTATGAAGGGCTATATAAATAAAATTTGATTGATTGATTGATACCTGACAGCACAGACACCAGTGGATTTAGAGTTGGTTCCCAGCCTTCCCTCCCTTCTTCCCACCCTCCCGTCCTCCCTTCCTGCCACCCTCCGTCCCAATCTCCCTGTTATAAATACATTTGATTTGAAGTTCAGTCCCTCTCCCTCTGTTCTGTTCTGTAGTGTGTGTTCTCCCATTGGCGATCAGTAAAATAACGGAAGCTCTATGTCTCTTATCAGGCTGACTTTCCAACATTTCATCTACGGCAACACCACTATACAGTTATCAGACATGAACAGTGCAGCGTTGGGGTCAATTTGAATTAAAGTAAGTCAAATCTCTTGTCGTTATGCGTGTTTTGTCCTATATTTTATTTTGTATTTTACATTTTTTTAATATCAGCCCCCATTGCCACAGGAGGCCTTTTACCTTTTGGTAGGCCGTCATTGTAAATAATAATTTGTTCTTAACTGACTTGCCTAGTTCAATAAAAGGTTCAATAAAACATAAAGCATTCAGGGAATTAACAATAGTTGAACAAATATCATCCGTTTTCTAAAATTTCTAAAAAAACAAACAGAAAAAGACAGTTTATTTATTGAAAACATTTTCCCCATGTTTTCATTTTCAATTTAAAATCACTTCACAATTTGAGTTACATCGTTTCGAATGGACCCAAACTCGTACTTTATGTAATATCACTAGACTCAATTTCAAACAGCAAAAGGAGATGACTAATACGACGACGACTGGTTTCAAGTACAAACAAGTCAATGAGTTTCACTATATATATGTAGAGAAACATGTATCGTGATAGAAATGTTAAGATCTTAAATGACGTGCATGGATCATGGCGATGCATGGTCTGTGTTCATGAATACCCCCAAAAATTGTGAGTCCCAAGTCACTCCCTATTGCCTATATAGTGCACTTAGCGCCATAGGTCTCTGGTCAAAAGTAGTGTAATGTATAGGGAAAAGGGGGCCCCATTTGAGACACAACCCATGGTACATATTACTCACCACTCTCTGACTCCTTTCATCTCATCTCTGCACAACTTATATTAGTCATCAAACAACATGATCACACCTCACATTTCAACTGAGAGTTTTCAAAAGGAGATTAATGCAGGAATCTCTTTCATAAATCCTCAAAGAGATCTCCCTCACATATAATTGACTCCGAGTATACAGTATGTGTGTATCCCAAATGTCACCATATTCCCTATACAGTGCACTACTTTTGACCAGAGCCCTATGGGGGCACTATGTAGGGAATAGGATGCCATTTGGGAAGCAGACCTATGTGTGGAAGCAGACTAACAGGATGCAGATTGAGGCAAGACATCAAGGACATTATGTTACTCAACTTGTCTTTTGCTCAACGGTTTGCAGGCAGGGGTTAGGGTTAGGATATTGAGTTGGGATACTTTTAATAACATGTTTATACTAAATCAACAGTCTGTTAACAATGTTTACATTAGCAGGAATGTATAATTCAAAGTCGGAAACAGATACATCCCATTCAGCACAATGAAGTAGGAGCTATAGTACGATTGGACAATAGCATTAAAATAGTCAATATGACACAAGCAGGCTGTAGCTATAGTACCTGTCCAACGATATACCTTGTTCCTCAAATCAAATGTTATCTGTCGACTTTGTCTCTGTCCTAACAACACCCGTGCCAATTCAAAACACCAGCTTTTCTGGCATTATCACTTAAATATACTGTAGGTAATCAAATTGTACAACTGAAGATCAACACAAGAAGAAAAGATTGGCAGAGTGTCAGATGAAAGAGCCATTTTAAATCGTGCCAGAAAGCTACGTTTAAATTTGTCAATAAATTTACTAGCTAGCGCCAGCTGTTTACGGGCGGTAACCATAGCAACGTGGCCACTGAGGCAGCACCAACGGTTTTCTTCCTGGGAAGGAGAGGAGGACCAAAATGCAGCGTGGTTATGGTTGAACATCTTTAATAAAGATGATAACGTGAACAAAATACAGATACAAAACAAGTAAAAATATGGAGAAAAAAAAAACAAAACAGTCCTAACTGGTGCAAAACACAGAGACAGGAAACATCACCCACGAAATACCCAAAGAATATGGCTGCCTAAATATGGTTCCCAATCAGAGACAACGATAAACACCTGCCTCTGATTGAGAACCACTCTAGGCAACCATAGACTTACCTAGAATACTACACTGAACACAACCCCGTCAATCTACAAAACCCCTAGACAAGACAACACATAATCACACATGTCACACCCTGGCCGAACCACAATAATAAAGAAAACACAGAATACTAAGGCCAGGGCGTGACAGGAGACAGAGAGACGTTTCCCCCCTTTCTATTGAATATCCAGCAGAAATCAAATCAGAGAAGGGGAGAATCCATTTTGAAAACAGAATTCAGAGGGAGGAACCCTGGAAACTGTGTTTGCCGACTGCGCACACAACAGGACTGTGACAAACCTGTTATTTTACACAGAACACACTACTGCCTGGCATACGACCGTAACCAGACATTTCAGCTATACGACAAAGAAAGGTATCAGCAATGGAAGGACAGTGAAAAGGACCATGAAAACAGGTTTCTGACGGTACCAAAATGCCACTGTCATGGTCCAAGGCAGTGAGGCTACCCAGACCCCTCTCTTACGCTGTTGCTACTCTCTGTTTATAATCTATGCATAGTCACCTTAACTCTACCTACACGTACATATTACCTCAATTACCTCAACTAACCGATGCCCCCGGATATTGACTCTGTACCGGTACCCTCTGTATATAGCCTTCACATTGACTCTGTACCGGTACCCTCTGTATATAGCCTTCACATTTACTCTGTACCGGTACCCTCTGTATATAGCCTTCACATTGACTCTGTACCGGTACCCTCTGTATATAGCCTCCACACTGACTCTGTACCGGTACCCCCTGTATATAGCCTCCACACTGACTCTGTACCGGTACCCCCTGTATATAGCCTCCACATTGACTCTGTACCGGTACCCCCTGTATATAGCCTCCACATTGACTCTGTACCGGTACCCCCTGTATATAGCCTCCACATTGACTCTGTACCGGTACCCTCTGTATATAGCCTTCACATTGACTCTGTACCGGTACCCTCTGTATATAGCCTTCACATTGACTCTGTACCGGTACCCTCTGTATATAGCCTTCACATTGACTCTGTACCGGTACCCCCTGTATATAGCCTCCACACTGACTCTGTACCGGTACCCTCTGTATATAGCCTTCACATTGACTCTGTACCGGTACCCTCTGTATATAGCCTCCACATTGACTCTGTACCGGTACCCTCTGTATATAGCCTTCACATTGACTCTGTACCGGTACCCCCTGTATATAGCCTCCACACTGACTCTGTACCGGTACCCCCTGTATATAGCCTCCACATTGACTCTGTACCGGTACCCCCTGTATATAGCCTCCACATTGACTCTGTACCGGTACCCTCTGTATATAGCCTCCACACTGACTCTGTACCGGTACCCCCTGTATATAGCCTCCACATTGACTCTGTACCGGTACCCCCTGTATATAGCCTCCACACTGACTCTGTACCGGTACCCCCTGTATATAGCCTCCACATTGACTCTGTACCGGTACCCCCTGTATATAGCCTCCACATTGACTCTGTACCGGTACCCTCTGTATATAGCCTTCACATTTACTCTGTACCGGTACCCCCCTGTATATAGCCTCCACATTGACTCTGTACCGGTACCCCCTGTATATAGCCTCCACATTGACTCTGTACCGGTGCTCCCTGTATATAGCCTCCACATTGACTCTGTACCGGTACCCCCTGTATATAGCCTCCACATTGACTGTACCGGTACCCCCTGTATATATCCTCCACATTGACTCTGTACCGATACCCCCTGTATATAGCCTCCACATTGACTCTGTACCGGTACCCCCTGTATATAGCCTCCACATTGACTCTGTACCGGTACCCCCTGCATATAGCCTCCACATTGACTCTGTACCGTAACACCCTGTATATAGCCTCCACATTGACTCTGTACCGGTACCCCCCTGTATATAGCCTCCACACTGACTCTGTACCGGTGCCCCCTGTATATAGCCTCCACATTGACTCTGTACCGGTACCCCCTGTATATAGCCTCCACATTGACTCTGTACCGGTACCCCCTGTATATAGCCTCCACATTGACTCTGTACCGGTACCCCCTGTATATAGCCTCCACACTGACTCTGTACCGGTGCCCCCTGTATATAGCCTCCACATTGACTCTGTACTGGTACCCCCTGTATATAGCCTCCACATTGACTCTTCACCGGTACCCCTGTATATAGCCTCCACATTGACTCTGTACCGGTACCCCTGTATATAGCCTCCACATTGACTCTGTACCGGTACCCCCTGTATATAGCCTCCACATTGACTCTGTACCGGTACCCCTGTATATAGCCTCCACATTGACTCTGTACCGGTACCCCCTGTATATAGCCTCCACACTGACTCTGTACCGGTGCCCCCTGTATATAGCCTCCACATTGACTCTGTACTGGTACCCCCTGTATATAGCCTCCACATTGACTCTTCACCGGTACCCTCTGTATATAGCCTCCACATTGACTCTGTACCGGTACCCCCTGTATATAGCCTCCACATTGACTCTGTACCGGTACCCCCTGTATATAGCCTCCACATTGACTCTGTACCGGTACCCCCTGTATATAGTCTCCACATTGACTCTGTACCGGTACCCCCTGTATGTAGCCTCCACATTGACTCTGTACCGGTACCCCCTGTATATAGTCTCCACATTGACTCTGTACCGGTACCCCCTGCATATAGCCTCCACATTGACTCTTCACCGGTACCCCCTGTATATAGTCTCCACATTGACTCTGTACCGGTACCCCCTGTATATAGCCTCCACATTGACTCTGTACCGGTACCCCCTGTATATAGCCTCCACATTGACTCTGTACCGGTACCCCCTGCATATAGCCTCCACATTGACTCTGTACCGGTACCCCCTGTATATAGCCTCCACATTGACTCTGTACCGGTACCCCCTTGTATATAGCCTCCACATTGACTCTGTACCGGTACCCCCTTGTATATAGCCTCCACACTGACTCTGTACCGGTGCCCCCTGCATATAGCCTCGCTTGTCATTTTACTGCTGCTGTTTACTTTAATGATCTATTTTTTACTCAACAATTATTTGTATTTATTTTCTAAACCTCTTAAAAAAAAATTGGTTAAGGGCTTGTAAGTAAGCATTTCACTGCAAGCTGCTGGACCTGTTGCTTTCGGTGGATGTGACAAATTAAATTCGATTCGATTTGAGACCCACATAATAGGTCCCTACCCCCGCCTGCCTTCGACCACCAGAGCCAAGACCACACAATCATCAGCCTGCTGAGAGGCTTTGTATGAGTTACTGAGCGAAAGGAGCAGACCCCCAGCTACACCACCTCCAGCCCAGACACAGAGCTTCTACAGGACCTGATCGACCAGTGCAGGACCCAGCTGAAGAACTCTGTCCAGGTGTTGAGAGAGAGCCTTACCACAGCCCTTGAGGAGGTAAAGTCCACCATGAGGAGAGAGCTAGTGCAGGTAAAGGAGGAGATGGGAAAATGAGTTGTCTGTCATCAAGACGGTGCTGCAGCACAGACAACAGACTATAGAGACTCCTAGAGAGAAGCTGCAGCCCCTCACCAACCCAAACGCCAAGCAGGACCAGCGTAGCTACACGGACACCCTCAGAGGACAGGAGAACTTTGTAGAATTGAGGGAGATTAAACAGCTCCTTCAAATCATCTGCACTAAATGCACACACACACACACACACACACACACACACACACACACACACACACACACACACACACACACACACACACACACACACACACACACACACACACACACACACACTCTCTCTCTCTCTCTCTCTCTCTCTCTCACACACACACACACACACACACACTCACACAAAAAGGGAACAGATGTTTTCTGTTATCCTGTTAATCTCTCTGAACAGATCAGTCGTCAGTAGTTACTGTATTTCTGTTATCCTGTTTATCTCTCTCAACAGATCAGTAGTCAGTAGTTACTGTATTTCTGTTATCCTGTTTATCTCTCTGAACAGATCAGTCGTCAGTAGTTACTGTATTTCTGTTATCCTGTTTATCTCTCTGAACAGATCAGTAGTCAGTAGTTACTGTATTTCTGTTATCCTGTTTATCTCTCTGAACAGATCAGTAGTCAGTAGTTACTGTATTTCTGTTATCCTGTTTATCTCTCTGAACAGATCAGTAGTCAGTAGTTACTGTATTTCTGTTATCCTGTTTATCTCTCTGAACAGATCAGTAGTCAGTAGTTACTGTATTTCTGTTATCCTGTTTATCTCTCTGAACAGATCAGTCGTCAGTAGTTACTGTATTTCTGTTATCCTGTTTATCTCTCTCAACAGATCAGTAGTCAGTAGTTACTGTATTTCTGTTATCCTGTTTATCTCTCTGAACAGATCAGTAATCAGTAGTTACTGTATTTCTGTTATCCTGTTTATCTCTCTGAACAGATCAGTCGTCAGTAGTTACTGTATTTCTGTTATCGTGTTTATCTCTCTCAACAGATCAGTAGTCAGTAGTTACTGTATTTCTGTTATCCTGTTTATCTCTCTGAACAGATCAGTCGTCAGTAGTTACTGTATTTCTGTTATCCTGTTTATCTCTCTGAACAGATCAGTAGTCAGTAGTAACTGTATTTCTGTTATCCTGTTTATCACTTTGAACAGATCAGTAGTCAGTAGTTACTGTATTTCTGTTATCCTGTTTATCTCTCTGAACAGATCAGTAGTCAGTAGTTGCTGTATTTCTGTTATCCTGTTTATCTCTCTGAACAGATCAGTAGTCAGTGGTTGCTGTATTTCTGTTATCCTGTTTATCTCTCTGAACAGATCAGTAGTCAGTAGTTACTGTATTTCTGTTATCCTGTTTATCTCTCTGAACAGATCAGTCGTCAGTAGTTACTGTATTTCTGTTATCCTGTTAATCTCTCTGAACAGATCAGTAGTCAGTAGTTACTGTATTTCTGTTAACCTGTTTATCTCTCTGAACAGATCAGTAGTCAGTAGTTACTGTATTTCTGTTATCCTGTTTATCTCTCTGAACAGATCAGTAGTCAGTAGTTACTGTATTTCTGTTATCCTGTTTATCTCTCTGAACAGATCAGTAGTTACTGTATTTCTGTTTCCTGTTTATCACTTTGAACAGATCAGTAGTCAGTAGTTACTGTATTTCTGTTATCCTGTTTATCTCTCTGAACAGATCACTAGTCAGTAGTTACTGTATTTCTGTTATCCTGTTAATCTCTCTGAACAGATCAGTAGTCAGTAGTTACTGTATTTTTGTTATCCTGTTTATCTCTCTGAACAGATCAGTAGTCAGTAGTTACTGTATTTCTGTTATCCTGTTTATCTCTCTGAACAGATCAGTAGTCAGTAGTTACTGTATTTCTGTTATACTGTTTATCTCTCTGAACAGATCAGTAGTCAGTAGTTACTGTATTTCTGTTATCCTGTTTATCTCTCTGAACAGATCAGTAGTCAGTAGTTACTGTATTTATGTTATCCTGTTTATCTCTCTGAACAGATCAGTAGTCAGTAGTTACTGTATTTCTGTTATCCTGTTTATCTCTCTCAACAGATCAGTAGTCAGTAGTTACTGTATTTCTGTTATCCTGTTTATCTCTCTGAACAGATCAGTAGTCAGTAGTTACTGTATTTCTGTTATCCTGTTTATCTCTCTCAGCAGATCAGTAGTCAGTAGTTACTGTATTTCTGTTATCCTGTTTATCTCTCTCAACAGATCAGTAGTCAGTAGTTACTGTATTTCTGTTATCCTGTTTATCTCTCTGAACAGATCAGTAGTCAGTAGTTACTGTATTTCTGTTTCCTGTTTATCACTTTGAACAGATCAGTAGTCAGTAGTTACTGTATTTCTGTTATCCTGTTTATCTCTCTGAACAGATCACTAGTCAGTAGTTACTGTATTTCTGTTATCCTGTTAATCTCTCTGAACAGATCAGTAGTCAGTAGTTACTGTATTTCTGTTATCCTGTTTATCTCTCTGAACAGATCAGTAGTCAGTAGTTACTGTATTTTTGTTATCCTGTTTATCTCTCTGAACAGATCAGTAGTCAGTAGTTGCTGAATTTCTGTTATCCTGTTTATCTCTCTTAACAGATCAGTAGTCAGTAGTTGCTGTATTTCTGTTATCCTGTTTATCTCTCTGAACAGATCAGTAGTCAGTAGTTACTGTATTTCTGTTATCCTGTTTATCTCTCTGAACAGATCAGTAGTCAGTAGTTACTGTATTTATGTTATCCTGTTTATCTCTGTACAGATCAGTAGTCAGTAGTTACTGTATTTTTGTTATCCTGTTTATCTCTCTGAACAGATCAGTAGTCAGTAGTTGCTGAATTTCTGTTATCCTGTTTATCTCTCTGAACAAATCAGTAGTCAGTAGTTACTGTATTTCTGTTATCCTGTTTATCTCTCTGAACAGATCAGTAGTCAGTAGTTGCTGTATTTCTGTTATCCTGTTTATCTCTCTGAACAGATCAGTAGTCAGTAGTTACTGTATTTCTGTTATCCTGTTTATCTCTCTTAACAGATCAGTAGTCAGTAGTTGCTGTATTTCTGTTATCCTGTTTATCTCTCTGAACAGATCAGTAGTCAGTAGTTACTGTATTTCTGTTATCCTGTTTATCTCTCTGAACAGATCAGTAGACGCTGAATTTCTGTTATCCTGTTTATCTCTCTGAACAGATCAGTAGTCAGTAGTTACTGTATTTCTGTTACTGTATTTCTGTTATCCTGTTTATCTCACTCTTAACAACTCAGTAGTTAGTCGTTACAGTATTTTTTACTGGGCTATTCTTTCTTTTTGCAATATGATATCACTGTTAGTTAGCATGGGGAACATTCAGGGCCTAAATTCATCAACCTGGGGAATGAAAAGTTTAGCACTGGAGTTAAAAAAATAATAATCGGAAGGATGTTGATGTCATCGTTCTGCAGGAGACATGGTGTAAGGCAGACATTGTCACTCACTGTCCCACATATTACAAAGAGGTAATTGTGTCATCAGAGAAACAAATCTCTTTCAATCGAGGCTCTGGAGGATAAATTGGTACAAATCTGAACTACAACATCTAATTGATCCCCTCAAAATTGGTAAATATCACATTTGGTTAAAATTGAAAAAAAAAAAAACCTTGTACTGACAGAAAAGGACATGTGTTCCTTTGGAAATATACAGTACCAGTGAAAAGTTTGGACACACCTAGTATAAAATAATAACATGATTTCCGATCCAACCCCTGGTATTTATTATTTATTTTATTATTACGTATTTTAGTCTTGTATTATTTCTCAGGTTTATGTACAGTGGTCATTCCAGTTTCATCGACATTCCGTATGTCTCCTGGTCCAAACTGATATCCTTGTAGCACTTATGCTACATTGTCGAAGAAAGGAACATCAACATTTTCTCTGTTGAAACTACTTGCGCTGGCAAGGCTAGTTGCCATTGGCTTTCTCAGCGACAGCGTTGGGAGCCGCTTTAAGAAACCTGTAATCCACTCCGAGATGTCCTTTTCTTTTTCTGCCTACATTGGTGCGAACTTCAGCTGGTGTGCCAAAGTAAACAGGTAGGCAGGTCTTCTGACCTCACTTGGCGACAGACCAAGACTAACCTAGAAATATACTGAACAAGCTGCATCTCCAAATCAGGTGAAAAAACCTGCAGTGGGTTTGTATAGCCAACCACTGTTGTTGGCGTGGCTGTCTGACTTTCAACTTCTTCTCCGGTAACGTTTTGACAATATGGAGTCAGAGACCGATAATTTATGTCAAAATCCTTTGCTGTACTCCTGATTGATTTGTTATGCAACTTCACCTGCCTCACTGCCTTTAACATTATGCCAGGTGGTGTGCTGCCATTCTCTGTCTTTCTTTTATCATTTCTACCTTCCTTCCTTCCATTCTTTTTTCTGTCTGTCTGTCTGTCTGTCTGTCTGTCTGTCTGTCTGTCTGTCTGTCTGTCTGTCTGTCTGTCTGTCTGTCTGTCTGTCTGTCTGTCTGTCCTCTGTCTGTCCCTCTGTCTGTCCCTCTGTCCGTCGTCCGTCCGTCTGTCCGTCTGTCCGTCTGTCCGTCTGTCCGTCTGTCTGTCTGTCTGTCTGTCTGTCTGTCTGTCTGTCTGTCTGTCTGTCTGTCTGTCTGTCTGTCTGTCTGTCTGTCTGTCTGTTTGTCTGTCTGTCTGTCTGTCTGTCTGTCTGTCTGTTTGTCTGTCTGTCTGTCTGTCTGTCTGTCTGTCTGTCTGTCTGTCTTTGTTTGTTTGTTTCTTTCTTTCTAAAACACATTTCCTCATTTTAATTACATATTCATCACAGGCTTATTACAGCCACTTCCCTGTCTACTATCCTTGCTGCCACAATGCAATTCATAACCCCACACTACATTCACGACACTATATGAAGTAGTGTGTGTGTTTGGATGTACTGTCTCATACAGTAGGCATGTAGTGTGTTAGTAGACACACACACACACACGCAAGAGCCTGTCTTGTGAAGTCCAGGGATATGTCTTCTGCTCTAAACTACACACGTTTATAGTAATCCATTTACAGTAACAGTTAATACTATTATCAGAGCTGATTACACAATATCACAATGTTTTTTTTGAGCATGTTCTATGTGTCTATGTATACTGGGACAAGTTGTCACATGTGAAGACTTGCCCCAAGGTCATTGAGACAACTTGCCCCAAGGTCATTGAGACAACTTGCCCCAAGGTCATTGAGACAACTTGCCCCAAGGTCATTGAGACAACTTGCCCCAAAGTTAGCTCAACATAGAACTGCAGCTAAAGTATCAAAAGATACTTTATTGTCTCTTCTACTCAGTGTAAAATTATCATTTTGAACATGCATACCTAACAAAGCTTTATTGCATAAAATGTAAAGAGCCAATTTCTTTTTTACTTTTGAAGGGGAAAGGTAAAACATGAATGCTCAGATTAGAGTGACCTTGACCACATGTGACCAGGAAGTGGACCATAGAACATGTAGTCACAAAGTACCTATTGGATTTTTGATATAACGTCTTTAGTGTTGGAGGTATGAACAGTTTGACAACTTGCGTGACAACTTACCTCGCTCTTCCTTACATATAGTTTGTATTGGGGGGCTAATGTTAGATGGCTAATTGTGTGCTAATCTATAGATCCATTTCATGTGGTCCTTCTGTAGCTCAGTTGGTAGAGCATGGCGCTTGTAATGCCAGTGTAGTGGGTTCGATTCCCGGGACCACCCATACGTAGAATGTATGCACACATGACTGTAAGTTGCTTTGGATAAAAGCGTCTGCTAAATGGCATATATTATTATTATCATGCTGGCTAGCTATATAACAGTCTGATTATGCTAACAAAGGCTAATTTGAGTCATTTGGACAAGGAATTGCCACATTCTAACCAGTAATTAAGAGAAAGTTTATTATTTTGTACCAAACAAAATGCAACGTCTTGTGTAACATTGTGTAATTTGATCCTTTTCTATTAGGTTTCAGTTTTACAAGTAATTCTTTGGAGAAAATGAAGATAAAGAGAACCATTTAACTTTACACTGCGTCTGACTTTCTCTGGAGCATATTTGCTATCTGTCGATTTTATATTAGTCACACTCAGGGGGCAGAACAGTATGTGTTGCTTTAAACATATTTAGAATCTTTCATGTGATATTTGCCAATATACTGTCCTATTCTTTCTCTGCTTCCATAACTCCACAAGAAAAACCTGGGAAGAGATAGAGAGAGAAAAAAAGACTAAAGGATGCAATATGCAAAGCTGCTAAGTCTCCTTGTGTTCCAGATAACACCCTGTTCCAAATGGCAGCTCTATGGGCCCTGGTCAAAAGTAGTGCACTACATAGGTAATAGGGTACCATTAGGGACTCACTCTGCACCCACTTGTTTGGCATAATTAGGTGCGTTGAAATGGCGTATCACAACCTCGCCAGTCTTCAAAGCCCGCTCTTCCTTTCACTTTCAAAATTCAGCATGATGCTGCTAGCTCCTGTTTTATTAAAGAATCCATTCCTGTTGCAGTGTAGCTTTAGCATAGCCACTAGCATGTTATAGCTAGTTGTGGCTTGTAAATTGCACCCAATTGCCTTCTGTATGTTGTGTTCTATTTTTTACCTGGGCTCATAGTGCTCTGGTCAAAAGCAATGCACTATTAATGTAGAGAATAGAAAGCCGTTTGAGACAGACACATTGTTACTGCTGCTCTTCTCATTAGGTTCCTGGAAGTGCTCTGTCTGTATCTGTATCTGTATCTGTCTCGCTCTCGCTCTCGCTCTCTCAATTCAATTAACTTTATAGGCATGACGTAAGAATATACAGCACATATTGTCAAAGAGTACTTTGTAGATTAAGTGATGAATTTAGAATATTAACATAATTAAAAATAATATTAATCAAGACTGTCAACCAGTAATAACAATAATCAAGTGTAAAAATACCATACAATGGACAATAACAATGGCATAGTTATTATAGAGGACGTGTGCAAGTTGGTTAGTCTGTCAGACACTGTCCCTCATCTTATGGCAGGCAGCAATGTGGTGCGCTGCCAACCCACAGCTCTTTGCGTCTTCCACCAACAGGACGGGTAGCCTATCCTCATCAGAGAGGTCTTCAATGTAGTGCACTGCCAACCCACAGCTCTTTGCGTCTTCCACCAACAGGACGGGTAGCCTATTCTCATCAGAGAGGTCTTTGAAACCTTGCAACATTTGGGGAAATGACACTCTTTAATTGTTTTATATGTTTGACATTTTGACAGGAAATGCAGCTCTGTCCAACCCTACCAGGCCCCATTCAGAACTCAACCCTACCAGGCCCCATTCAGAACCCAACCCTACCAGGCCCCATTCAGAACCCAACCCTACCAGGCCCCATTCAGAACCCAACCCTACCAGGCCCCATTCAGAACCCAACCCTACCAGGCCCCATTCAGAACCCAACCCTACCAGGCCCCATTCAGAATCCAACCCTACCAGGACCCTTTCAGAACCCAACCCTACCAGGCCCCATTCAGAACCCAACCCTACCATGCCCAATTCAGAACCCAACCCTACCAGGTCCCCATTCAGAACCCAACCCTACCAGGCCCCATTCAGAACCCAACCCTACCAGGACCCATTCAGAACCCAACCCTACCAGGCCCCATTCAGAACCCAACCCTACCAGGCCCCATTCAGAACCCAACCCTACAAGGCCCCATTCAGAACCCAACCCTACCAGGCCCCATTCAGAACCCAACCCTACCAGGCCCCATTGAGAACCCAACCCTACCAGGCCCCATTCAGAACCCAACCCTACCAGGCCCCATTCAGAACCCAACCCTACCAGGTCCCCATTCAGAACCCAACACTACCAGGCCCCATTCAGAACCCAACCCTACCAGGTCCCATTCAGAACCCAACCCTACCAGGCCCCATTCCGATCCCAATCCTACCAGGCCCCATTCAGAACCCAACCCTACCAGGTCCCCATTCAGAACCCAACCCTACCAGGCCCCATTCAGAACCCAACCATACCAGGCCCCATTCAGAACCCAACCCTACCAGGCCCCATTCAGAACCCAACCCTACCAGGTCCCCATTCAAACCCAACCCTACCAGGCCCCATTCAGAACCCAACCCTACCAGGCCCCATTCAGAACCCAACCCTACCAGGCCCCATTCAGAACCCAACCCTACCCGGCCCCATTCAGAATCCAACCCTACCAGGCCCCATTCCGATCCCAATCCTACCAGGCCCCATTCAGAACCCAACCCTACCAGGTCCCCATTCAGAACCCAACCCTACCAGGCCCCATTCAGAACCCAACCCTACCAGGCCCCATTCAGAACCCAACCCTACCAGGCCCCATTCAGAACCCAACCCTACCAGGTCCCAGGACCAACCTGCCAGGCCCCAGCAACATTCACCCTTGCCCAGTTCCTTATGCCAGCACCAGCTCACCCTTGCCCAGTTCTTATACCAGCACCAGCTCACCCCTGCCCAGTTCTTATGCCAGCACCAGCTCACCCTGCCCAGTTCCTATGCCAGCACCAGCTCACCCTGCGCAGTTCCTATGCCAGCACCAGCTCACCCCTGCCCAGTTCCTATGCCAGCACCAGCTCACCCCTGCCCAGTTCCTATGCCAGCACCAGCTCACCCCTGCCCAGTTCCTATGACAGCACCAGCTCACCCTTGCCCAGTTCCTATGCCAGCACCAGCTCACCCCTGACCAGTTCGTATGCCAGCACCAGCTCACCCTTGCCCAGTTCCTATGCCAGCACCAGCTCACCCTTGCCCAGTTCCTATGCCAGCACCAGCTCACCCCTGCCCAGTTCCTATGCCAGCACCAGCTCACCCCTGCCCAGTTCTTATGCCAGCACCAGCTCACCCTTGCCCAGTTCTTATGCCAGCACCAGCTCACCCTTGCCCAGTTCTTATGCCAGCACCAGCTCACCCTTGCCCAGTTCTTATGCCAGCACCAGCTCACCCTTGCCCAGTTCTTATGCCAGCACCAGCTCACCCCTGCCCAGTTCTTATGCCAGCACCAGCTCACCCTGCCCAGTTCCTATGCCAGCACCAGCTCACCACTGCCCAGTTCCTATGCCAGCACCAGCTCACCACTGCCCAGTTCCTATGCCAGCACCAGCTCACCCCTGCCCAGTTCCTATGCCAGCACCAGCTCACCCTTGCCCAGTTCTTATGCCAGCCCCAGCTCACCCTTGCCCAGTTCTTATGCCAGCACCAGCTCACCCTTGCCCAGTTCTTATGCCAGCACCAGCTCACCCTTGCCCAGTTCTTATGCCAGCACCAGCTCACCCTTGCCCAGTTCTTATGCCTGCACCAGCTCACCCCTGCCCAGTTCTTATGCCAGCACCAGCTCACCTTTGACCAGTTCTTATGCCTGCACCAGCTCACCCTTGCCCAGTTCTTATGCCAGCACCAGCTCACCCTTGCCCAGTTCTTATGCCAGCACCAGCTCACCCTTGCCCAGTTCTTATGCCAGCACCAGCTCACCCTTGCCCAGTTCTTATGCCAGCACCAGCTCACCCTTGCCCAGTTCTTATGCCAGCACCAGCTCACCCTTGCCCAGTTCTTATGCCTGCACCAGCTCACCCCTGCCCAGTTCTTATGCCTGCACCAGCTCACCCTTGCCCAGTTCTTATGCCAGCACCAGCTCACCCTTGCCCAGTTCTTATGCCAGCACCAGCTCACCCTTGCCCAGTTCTTATGCCAGCACCAGCTCACCCTTGCCCAGTTCTTATGCCAGCACCAGCTCACCCTTGCCCAGTTCTTATGCCAGCACCAGCTCACCCTTGCCCAGTTCTTATGCCAGCACCAGCTCACCCTTGCCCAGTTCTTATGCCAGCACCAGCTCACCCTTGCCCAGTTCCTATGCCAGCACCAGCTCACCCTTGCCCAGTTCTTATGCCAGCACCAGCTCACCCTTGCCCAGTTCTTATGCCAGCACCAGCTCACCCTTGCCCAGTTCTTATGCCAGCACCAGCTCACCCTTGCCCAGTTCTTATGCCAGCACCAGCTCACCCTTGCCCAGTTCTTATGCCAGCACCAGCTCATCCTTGCCCAGTTCTTATGCCAGCACCAGCTCACCCTTGCCCAGTTCTTATGCCAGCACCAGCTCACCCTTGCCCAGTTCTTATGCCAGCACCAGTTCACCCTTGCCCAGTTCCTATGCCAGCACCAGCTCACCCTTGCCCAGTTCTTATGCCAGCACCAGCTCACCCTTGCCCAGTTCTTATGCCAGCACCAGCTCACCCTTGCCCAGTTCTTATGCCAGCACCAGCTCACCCTTGCCCAGTTCTTATGCCAGCACCAGCTCACCCCTGCCCAGTTCCTATGCCAGCACCAGCTCACCCCTGCCCAGTTCCTATGCCAGCACCTGCTCATGCCCCAGCTGCCCAGTTCTTATGCCTGCACCAGCTCACCCCTGCCCAGTTCTTATGCCAGCACCAGCTCACCTTTGACCAGTTCTTATGCCTGCACCAGCTCACCCCTGCCCAGTTCGTATGCCAGCACCAGCTCACCCTTGCCCAGTTCCTATGCCAGCACCAGCTCACCCCTGCCCAGTTCGTATGCCAGCACCAGCTCACCCTTGCCCAGTTCTTATGCCAGCACCAGCTCACCCTTGCCCAGTTCTTATGCCAGCACCAGCTCACCCTTGCCCAGTTCTTATGCCAGCACCAGCTCACCCCTGCCCAGTTCTTATGCCAGCACCAGCTCACCTTTGACCAGTTCTTATGCCTGCACCAGCTCACCCTTGCCCAGTTCTTATGCCAGCACCAGCTCACCCTTGCCCAGTTCTTATGCCAGCACCAGCTCACCCTTGCCCAGTTCTTATGCCAGCACCAGCTCACCCTTGCCCAGTTCTTATGCCAGCACCAGCTCACCCTTGCCCAGTTCTTATGCCAGCACCAGCTCACCCTTGCCCAGTTCTTATGCCTGCACCAGCTCACCCCTGCCCAGTTCTTATGCCTGCACCAGCTCACCCTTGCCCAGTTCTTATGCCAGCACCAGCTCACCCTTGCCCAGTTCTTATGCCAGCACCAGCTCCCCCTTGCCCAGTTCTTATGCCAGCACCAGCTCACCCTTGCCCAGTTCTTATGCCAGCACCAGCTCACCCTTGCCCAGTTCTTATGCCAGCACCAGCTCACCCTTGCCCAGTTCTTATGCCAGCACCAGCTCACCCTTGCCCAGTTCTTATGCCAGCACCAGTTCACCCTTGCCCAGTTCCTATGCCAGCACCAGCTCACCCTTGCCCAGTTCTTATGCCAGCACCAGCTCACCCTTGCCCAGTTCTTATGCCAGCACCAGCTCACCCTTGCCCAGTTCTTATGCCAGCACCAGCTCACCCTTGCCCAGTTCTTATGCCAGCACCAGCTCACCCTTGCCCAGTTCTTATGCCAGCACCAGCTCACCCTTGCCCAGTTCTTATGCCAGCACCAGCTCACCCTTGCCCAGTTCTTATGCCAGCACCAGCTCACCCTTGCCCAGTTCTTATGCCAGCACCAGCTCACCCTTGCCCAGTTCTTATGCCAGCACCAGCTCACCCTTGCCCAGTTCTTATGCCAGCACCAGCTCACCCTTGCCCAGTTCTTATGCCAGCACCAGCTGCCCAGTTCTTATGCCAGCACCAGCTCACCCTTGCCCAGTTCTTATGCCAGCACCAGCTCACCCTGCCCAGTTCCTATGCCAGCACCAGCTCACCCTGCCCAGTTCCTATGCCAGCACCAGCTCACCCCTGCCCAGTTCTTATGCCAGCACCAGCTCACCCCTGCCCAGTTCTTATGCCAGCACCAGCTCACCTTTGCCCAGTTCTTATGCCAGCACCAGCTCACCCCTGCCCAGTTCGTATGCCAGCACCAGCTCACCCTCACCCTGCCCAGTTCCTATGCCAGCACCAGCTCACCCTTGCCCAGTTCTTATGCCAGCACCAGCTCACCCTTGCCCAGTTCTTATGCCAGCACCAGCTCACCCTTGCCCAGTTCCTATGCCAGCACCAGCTCACCCCTGCCCAGTTCCTATGCCAGCACCAGCTCACCCCTGCCCAGTTCTTATGCCAGCACCAGCTCACCCTTGCCCAGTTCTTATGCCAGCACCAGCTCACCCTTGCCCAGTTCTTATGCCAGCACCAGCTCACCCTTGCCCAGTTCTTATGCCAGCACCAGCTCACCCTTGCCCAGTTCTTATGCCAGCACCAGCTCACCCCTGCCCAGTTCTTATGCCAGCACCAGCTCACCCTGCCCAGTTCCTATGCCAGCACCAGCTCACCCTGCCCAGTTCCTATGCCAGCACCAGCTCACCCTGCCCAGTTCCTATGCCAGCACCAGCTCAGCTCCCCTGCCCAGTTCCTATGCCAGCACCAGCTCACCCCTGCCCAGTTCCTATGCCAGCACCAGCTCACCCTTGCCCAGTTCTTATGCCAGCACCAGCTCACCCTTGCCCAGTTCTTATGCCAGCACCAGCTCACCCTTGCCCAGTTCTTATGCCAGCACCAGCTCACCCTTGCCCTTGCCCAGTTCTTATGCCAGCACCAGCTCACCCTTGCCCAGTTCTTATGCCTGCACCAGCTCACCCCTGCCCAGTTCTTATGCCAGCACCAGCTCACCTTTGCCCAGTTCTTATGCCTGCACCAGCTCACCCTTGCCCAGTTCTTATGCCAGCACCAGCTCACCCTTGCCCAGTTCTTATGCCAGCACCAGCTCACCCTTGCCCAGTTCTTATGCCAGCACCAGCTCACCCTTGCCCAGTTCTTATGCCAGCACCAGCTCACCCTTGCCCAGTTCTTATGCCAGCACCAGCTCACCCTTGCCCAGTTCTTATGCCAGCACCAGCTCACCCCTGCCCAGTTCTTATGCCTGCACCAGCTCACCCCTTGCCCAGTTCTTATGCCAGCACCAGCTCACCCTTGCCCAGTTCTTATGCCAGCACCAGCTCACCCTTGCCCAGTTCTTATGCCAGCACCAGCTCACCCTTGCCCAGTTCTTATGCCAGCACCAGCTCACCCTTGCCCAGTTCTTATGCCAGCACCAGCTCACCCTTGCCCAGTTCTTATGCCAGCACCAGCTCACCCTTGCCCAGTTCTTATGCCAGCACCAGTTCACCCTTGCCCAGTTCCTATGCCAGCATCAGCTCACCCTTGCCCAGTTCTTATGCCAGCACCAGCTCACCCTTGCCCAGTTCTTATGCCAGCACCAGCTCACCCTTGCCCAGTTCTTATGCCAGCACCAGCTCACCCTTGCCCAGTTCTTATGCCAGCACCAGCTCACCCCTGCCCAGTTCCTATGCCAGCACCAGCTCACCCCTGCCCAGTTCCTATGCCAGCACCAGCTCACCCCTGCCCAGTTCTTATGCCAGCACCAGCTCACCCCTGCCCAGTTCTTATGCCAGCACCAGCTCACCTTTGACCAGTTCTTATGCCAGCACCAGCTCACCCCTGCCCAGTTCGTATGCCAGCACCAGCTCACCCTTGCCCAGTTCCTATGCCAGCACCAGCTCACCCTTGCCCAGTTCTTATGCCAGCACCAGCTCACCCTTGCCCAGTTCTTATGCCAGCACCAGCTCACCCTTGCCCAGTTCTTATGCCAGCACCAGCTCACCCTTGCCCAGTTCTTATGCCAGCACCAGCTCACCCCTGCCCAGTTCTTATGCCAGCACCAGCTCAGCTCCCTTGCCCAGTTCTTATGCCAGCACCAGCTCACCCTTGCCCAGTTCTTATGCCAGCACCAGCTCACCCTTGCCCAGTTCTTATGCCAGCACCAGCTCACCCTTGCCCAGTTCTTATGCCAGCACCAGCTCACCCCTGCCCAGTTCTTATGCCAGCACCAGCTCACCCTGCCCAGTTCTTATGCCAGCACCAGCTCACCAGCTTGCCCAGTTCCTATGCCAGCACCAGCTCACCCCTGCCCAGTTCCTATGCCAGCACCAGCTCACCCCTGCCCAGTTCTATGCCAGCACCAGCTCACCCCTGCCCAGTTCCTATGCCAGCACCAGCTCACCCTTGCCCAGTTCTTATGCCAGCACCAGCTCACCCTTGCCCAGTTCTTATGCCAGCACCAGCTCACCCTTGCCCAGTTCTTATGCCAGCACCAGCTCACCCTTGCCCAGTTCTTATGCCAGCACCAGCTCACCCTTGCCCAGTTCTTATGCCAGCACCAGCTCACCCCTGCCCAGTTCTTATGCCAGCACCAGCTCACCTTTGCCCAGTTCTTATGCCAGCACCAGCTCACCCTTGCCCAGTTCTTATGCCAGCACCAGCTCACCCTTGCCCAGTTCTTATGCCTGCACCAGCTCACCCTTGCCCAGTTCTTATGCCAGCACCAGCTCACCCTTGCCCAGTTCTTATGCCAGCACCAGCTCACCCTTGCCCAGTTCTTATGCCAGCACCAGCTCACCCTGCCCAGTTCTTATGCCAGCACCAGCTCACCCTTGCCCAGTTCTTATGCCAGCACCAGCTCACCCTTGCCCAGTTCTTATGCCAGCACCAGCTCACCCTTGCCCAGTTCTTATGCCAGCACCAGCTCACCCTTGCCCAGTTCTTATGCCAGCACCAGCTCACCCTTGCCCAGTTCTTATGCCAGCACCAGCTCACCCTTGCCCAGTTCTTATGCCAGCACCAGCTCACCCTTGCCCAGTTCTTATGCCAGCACCAGCTCACCCTTGCCCAGTTCTTATGCCAGCACCAGCTCACCCTTGCCCAGTTCTTATGCCAGCACCAGCTCACCCCTGCCCAGTTCTTATGCCAGCACCAGCTCACCCTGCCCAGTTCCTATGCCAGCACCAGCTCACCCTGCGCAGTTCCTATGCCAGCACCAGCTCACCCCTGCCCAGTTCCTATGCCAGCACCAGCTCACCCCTGCCCAGTTCCTATGCCAGCACCAGCTCACCCCTGCCCAGTTCCTATGCCAGCACCAGCTCACCCCTGCCCAGTTCTTATGCCAGCACCAGCTCACCCTTGCCCAGTTCTTATGCCAGCACCAGCTCACCCTTGCCCAGTTCTTATGCCAGCACCAGCTCACCCTTGCCCAGTTCTTATGCCAGCACCAGCTCACCCTTGCCCAGTTCTTATGCCAGCACCAGCTCACCCTTGCCCAGTTCTTATGCCAGCACCAGCTCAGTTCTTATGCCAGCACCAGTTCTTATGCCCAGCACCAGCTCACCCTTGCCCAGTTCCTATGCCAGCATCAGCTCACCCTTGCCCAGTTCTTATGCCAGCACCAGCTCACCCTTGCCCAGTTCTTATGCCAGCACCAGCTCACCCTTGCCCAGTTCTTATGCCAGCACCAGCTCACCCCTGCCCAGTTCTTATGCCAGCACCAGCTCACCCCTGCCCAGTTCCTATGCCAGCACCAGCTCACCCCTGCCCAGTTCTTATGCCTGCACCAGCTCACCCCTGCCCAGTTCTTATGCCAGCACCAGCTCACCTTTGCCCAGTTCTTATGCCAGCACCAGCTCACCCCTGCCCAGTTCTTATGCCAGCACCAGCTCACCCTTGCCCAGTTCCTATGCCAGCACCAGCTCACCCCTGCCCAGTTCGTATGCCAGCACCAGCTCACCCTTGCCCAGTTCCTATGCCAGCACCAGCTCACCCTTGCCCAGTTCATATGCCAGCACCAGCTCACCCCTGCCCAGTTCCTATGCCAGCACCAGCTCACCCCTGCCCAGTTCTTATGCCAGCACCAGCTCACCCTTGCCCAGTTCTTATGCCAGCACCAGCTCACCCTTGCCCAGTTCTTATGCCAGCACCAGCTCACCCTTGCCCAGTTCTTATGCCAGCACCAGCTCACCCTTGCCCAGTTCTTATGCCAGCACCAGCTCACCCCTGCCCAGTTCTTATGCCAGCCCCACCAGCCCACCCTGCCCAGTTCCTATGCCAGCACCAGCTCACCCCTGCCCAGTTCCTATGCCAGCACCAGCTCACCCCTGCCCAGTTCCTATGCCAGCACCAGCTCACCCCTGCCCAGTTCCTATGCCAGCACCAGCTCACCCCTGCCCAGTTCTTATGCCAGCACCAGCTCACCCTTGCCCAGTTCTTATGCCAGCACCAGCTCACCCTTGCCCAGTTCTTATGCCAGCACCAGCTCACCCTTGCCCAGTTCTTATGCCAGCACCAGCTCACCCTTGCCCAGTTCTTATGCCAGCACCAGCCTTGCCCAGCTCACCCTTGCCCAGTTCTTATGCCAGCACCAGCTCAGCTCCCTTGCCCAGTTCTTATGCCTGCACCAGCTCACCCTTGCCCAGTTCTTATGCCAGCACCAGCTCACCCTTGCCCAGTTCTTATGCCTGCACCAGCTCACCCTTGCCCAGTTCTTATGCCAGCACCAGCTCACCCTTGCCCAGTTCTTATGCCAGCACCAGCTCACCCTTGCCCAGTTCCTATGCCAGCACCAGCTCACCCTGCCCAGTTCTTATGCCAGCACCAGCTCACCCTTGCCCAGTTCTTATGCCTGCACCAGCTCACCCTTGCCCAGTTCTTATGCCAGCACCAGCTCACCCTTGCCCAGTTCTTATGCCAGCACCAGCTCACCCTTGCCCAGTTCTTATGCCAGCACCCTCACCCTTGCCCAGTTCCTATGCCAGCACCAGCTCACCCTTGCCCAGTTCTTATGCCAGCACCAGCTCACCCTTGCCCAGTTCTTATGCCAGCACCAGCTCACCCTTGCCCAGTTCTTATGCCAGCACCAGCTCACCCTTGCCCAGTTCTTATGCCAGCACCAGCTCACCCTGCCCAGTTCTTATGCCAGCACCAGCTCACCCTGCCCAGTTCTTATGCCAGCACCAGCTCACCCTGCCCAGTTCTTATGCCAGCACCAGCTCACCCCTGCCCAGTTCTTATGCCAGCACCAGCTCACCCTGCCCAGTTCTATGCCAGCACCAGCTCACCCTTGCCCAGTTCTTATGCCAGCACCAGCTCACCCTTGCCCAGTTCTTATGCCAGCACCAGCTCACCCTTGCCCAGTTCTTATGCCAGCACCAGCTCACCCTTGCCCAGTTCTTATGCCAGCACCAGCTCACTCTTGCCCAGTTCTTATGCCAGCACCAGCTCACCCTTGCCCAGTTCTTATGCCAGCACCAGCTCACCCCTGCCCAGTTCTTATGCCAGCACCAGCTCACCCTGCCCAGTTCTTATGCCAGCACCAGCTCACCCTTGCCCAGTTCTTATGCCAGCACCAGCTCACCCTTGCCCAGTTCTTATGCCAGCACCAGCTCACCCTTGCCCAGTTCCTATGCCAGCACCAGCTCACCCTGCCCAGTTCTTATGCCAGCACCAGCTCACCCTTGCCCAGTTCTTATGCCAGCACCAGCTCACCCTTGCCCAGTTCTTATGCCAGCACCAGCTCACCCTTGCCCAGTTCTTATGCCAGCACCAGCTCACCCTTGCCCAGTTCTTATGCCAGCACCAGCTCACCCTTGCCCAGTTCTTATGCCAGCACCAGCTCACCCCTGCCCAGTTCCTATGCCAGCACCAGCTCACCCCTGCCCAGTTCTTATGCCAGCACCAGCTCACCCCTGCCCAGTTCTTATGCCAGCACCAGCTCACCCTTGCCCAGTTCCTATGCCAGCACCAGCTCACCCCTGCCCAGTTCTTATGCCAGCACCAGCTCACCCTTGCCCAGTTCCTATGCCAGCACCAGCTCACCCTTGCCCAGTTCCTATGCCAGCACCAGCTCACCCCTGCCCAGTTCCTATGCCAGCACCAGCTCACCCCTGCCCAGTTCTTATGCCAGCACCAGCTCACCCTTGCCCAGTTCTTATGCCAGCACCAGCTCACCCTTGCCCAGTTCTTATGCCAGCACCAGCTCACCCTTGCCCAGTTCTTATGCCAGCACCAGCTCACCCTTGCCCAGTTCTTATGCCAGCACCAGCTCACCCCTGCCCAGTTCTTATGCCAGCACCAGCTCACCCTGCCCAGTTCCTATGCCAGCACCAGCTCACCCTGCCCAGTTCCTATGCCAGCACCAGCTCACCCCTGCCCAGTTCCTATGCCAGCACCAGCTCATCCCTGCCCAGTTCCTATGCCAGCACCAGCTCACCTTTGCCCAGTTCTTATGCCAGCCCCAGCTCACCCTTGCCCAGTTCTTATGCCAGCACCAGCTCACCCTTGCCCAGTTCTTATGCCAGCACCAGCTCACCCTTGCCCAGTTCTTATGCCAGCACCAGCTCACCTTTGACCAGTTCTTATGCCTGCACCAGCTCACCCTTGCCCAGTTCTTATGCCAGCACCAGCTCACCCTTGCCCAGTTCTTATGCCAGCACCAGCTCACCCTTGCCCAGTTCTTATGCCAGCACCAGCTCACCCTTGCCCAGTTCTTATGCCAGCACCAGCTCACCCTTGCCCAGTTCTTATGCCAGCACCAGCTCACCCTTGCCCAGTTCTTATGCCAGCACCAGCTCACCCTTGCCCAGTTCTTATGCCAGCACCAGCTCACCCTTGCCCAGTTCTTATGCCCAGTACCAGCTCACCCCTGCCCAGTTCTTATGCCTGCACCAGCTCACCCTTGCCCAGTTCTTATGCCAGCACCAGCTCACCCTTGCCCAGTTCTTATGCCAGCACCAGCTCACCCTTGCCCAGTTCTTATGCCAGCACCAGCTCACCCTTGCCCAGTTCTTATGCCTGCACCAGCTCACCCCTGCCCAGTTCTTATGCCTGCACCAGCTCACCCTTGCCCAGTTCTTATGCCAGCACCAGCTCACCCTTGCCCAGTTCTTATGCCAGCACCAGCTCACCCTTGCCCAGTTCTTATGCCAGCACCAGCTCACCCGTGCCCAGTTCTTATGCCTGCACCAGCTCACCCCTGCCCAGTTCTTATGCCTGCACCAGCTCACCCTTGCCCAGTTCTTATGCCAGCACCAGCTCACCCCTGCCCAGTTCGTATGCCAGCACCAGCTCACCCTTGCCCAGTTCCTATGCCAGCACCAGCTCACCCTGCCCAGTTCTTATGCCAGCACCAGCTCACCCAGCCCAGTTCTTATGCCAGCACCAGCTCACCCTTGCCCAGTTCTTATGCCAGCACCAGCTCACCCCTGCCCAGTTCCTATGCCAGCACCAGCTCACCCCTGCCCAGTTCCTATGCCAGCACCAGCTCACCCCTGCCCAGTTCCTATGCCAGCACCATCTCACCCCTGCCCAGTTCCTATGCCAGCACCAGCTCACCCCTGCCCAGTTCCTATGCCAGCACCAGCTCACCCCTGCCCAGTTCCTATGCCAGCACCAGCTCACCCTGCCCAGTTCTTATGCCAGCACCAGCTCACCCTTGCCCAGTTCCTATGCCAGCACCAGCTCACCTTGCCCAGTTCCTATGCCAGCACCAGCTCACCCTTGCCCAGTTCTTATGCCAGCACCAGCTCACCCTTGCCCAGTTCTTATGCCAGCACCAGCTCACCCTTGCCCATTTCTTATGCCAGCACCAGCTCACCCTTGCCCAGTTCCTATGCCAGCACCAGCTCACCCTTGCCCAGTTCTTATGCCAGCACCAGCTCACAGCTCACCCTTGCCCAGTTCTTATGCCAGCACCAGCTCACCCCTTGCCCAGTTCTATGCCAGCACCAGCTCACCCTTGCCCAGTTCTTATGCCAGCACCAGCTCACCCTTGCCCAGTTCTTATGCCAGCACCAGCTCACCCCTGCCCAGTTCTTATGCCAGCACCAGCTCACCCCTGCCCAGTTCTTATGCCAGCACCAGCTCACCCCTGCCCAGTTCTTATGCCAGCACCAGCTCACCCTTGCCCAGTTCTTATGCCAGCACCAGCTCACCCTTGCCCAGTTCTTATGCCAGCACCAGCTCACCCTTGCCCAGTTCTTATGCCAGCACCAGCTCACCCTTGCCCAGTTCTTATGCCAGCACCAGCTCACCCTTGCCCAGTTCTTATGCCAGCACCAGCTCACCCTGCCCAGTTCTTATGCCAGCACCAGCTCACCCTTGCCCAGTTCTTATGCCAGCACCAGCTCACCCTTGCCCAGTTCTTATGCCAGCACCAGCTCACCCTTGCCCAGTTCTTATGCCAGCACCAGCTCACCCTTGCCCAGTTCTTATGCCAGCACCAGCTCACCCTTGCCCAGTTCTTATGCCAGCACCAGCTCACCCTTGCCCAGTTCTTATGCCAGCACCAGCTCACCCTTGCCCAGTTCTTATGCCAGCACCAGCTCACCCTTGCCCAGTTCTTATGCCAGCACCAGCTCAGCACCTTGCCCAGTTCTTATGCCAGCACCAGCTCACCCTTGCCCAGTTCTTATGCCAGCACCAGCTCACCCTTGCCCAGTTCTTATGCCAGCACCAGCTCACCCTTGCCCAGTTCTTATGCCAGCACCAGCTCACCCTTGCCCAGTTCTTATGCCAGCACCAGCTCACCCCTGCCCAGTTCTTATGCCAGCACCAGCTCACCCCTGCCCAGTTCTTATGCCAGCACCAGCTCACCCCTGCCCAGTTCTTATGCCAGCACCAGCTCACCCTGCCCAGTTCTTATGCCAGCACCAGCTCACCCCTGCCCAGTTCCTATGCCAGCACCAGCTCACCCCTGCCCAGTTCGTATGCCAGCACCAGCTCACCCTTGCCAGGTTCCTATACCAGCACCAGCTCACCCTTGCCCAGTTCTTATGCCAGCACCAGCTCACCCCTGCCCAGTTCTTATGCCAGCACCAGCTCACCCTTGCCCAGTTCTTATGCCAGCACCAGCTCACCCTTGCCCAGTTCCTATGCCAGCACCAGCTCACCCTTGCCCAGTTCTTATGCCAGCACCAGCTCACCCTTGCCCAGTTCTTATGCCAGCACCAGCTCACCCTGCCCAGTTCTTATGCCAGCACCAGCTCACCCCTGCCCAGTTCCTATGCCAGCACCAGCTCACCCCTGCCCAGTTCTTATGCCAGCACCAGCTCACCCTGCCCAGTTCTTATGCCAGCACCAGCTCACCCCTGCCCAGTTCCTATGCCAGCACCAGCTCACCCCTGCCCAGTTCGTATGCCAGCACCAGCTCACCCTTGCCCAGTTCCTATGCCAGCACCAGCTCACCCCTGCCCAGTTCGTATGCCAGCACCAGCTCACCCTTGCCCAGTTCCTATGCCAGCACCAGCTCACCCCTGCCCAGTTCCTATGCCAGCACCAGCTCACCTTGCCCAGTTCCTATGCCAGCACCAGCTCACCCTTGCCCAGTTCTTATGCCAGCACCAGCTCACCCTTGCCCAGTTCTTATGCCAGCACCAGCTCACCCTTGCCCAGTTCTTATGCCAGCACCAGCTCACCCTTGCCCAGTTCCTATGCCAGCACCAGCTCACCCTTGCCCAGTTCTTATGCCAGCACCAGCTCACCCTTGCCCAGTTCTTATGCCAGCACCAGCTCACCCTTGCCCAGTTCCTATGCCAGCACCAGCTCACCCTTGCCCAGTTCTTATGCCAGCACCAGCTCACCCTTGCCCAGTTCTTATGCCAGCACCAGCTCACCCCTGCCCAGTTCTTATGCCAGCACCAGCTCACCCCTGCCCAGTTCTTATGCCAGCACCAGCTCACCCCTGCCCAGTTCTTATGCCAGCACCAGCTCACCCTTGCCCAGTTCCTATGCCAGCACCAGCTCACCCTTGCCCAGTTCTTATGCCAGCACCAGCTCACCCTTGCCCAGTTCTTATGCCAGCACCAGCTCACCCTTGCCCAGTTCTTATGCCAGCACCAGCTCACCCTTGCCCAGTTCTTATGCCAGCACCAGCTCACCCTGCCCAGTTCTTATGCCAGCACCAGCTCACCCTTGCCCAGTTCTTATGCCAGCACCAGCTCACCCTTGCCCAGTTCTTATGCCAGCACCAGCTCACCCTGCCCAGTTCTTATGCCAGCACCAGCTCACCCTTGCCCAGTTCTTATGCCAGCACCAGCTCAGCTCACCCTTGCCCAGTTCTTATGCCAGCACCAGCTCACCCTTGCCCAGTTCTTATGCCAGCACCAGCTCACCCTTGCCCAGTTCTTATGCCAGCACCAGCTCACCCTGCCCAGTTCTTATGCCAGCACCAGCTCACCCTTGCCCAGTTCTTATGCCAGCACCAGCTCACCCTTGCCCAGTTCTTATGCCAGCACCAGCTCACCCTTGCCCAGTTCTTATGCCAGCACCAGCTCACCCTTGCCCAGTTCTTATGCCAGCACCAGCTCACCCTGCCCAGTTCTTATGCCAGCACCAGCTCACCCTTGCCCAGTTCTTATGCCAGCACCAGCTCACCCTGCCCAGTTCTTATGCCAGCACCAGCTCACCCCTGCCCAGTTCTTATGCCAGCACCAGCTCACCCCTGCCCAGTTCTTATGCCAGCACCAGCTCACCCTTGCCCAGTTCCTATGCCAGCACCAGCTCACCCTTGCCCAGTTCTTATGCCAGCACCAGCTCACCCTTGCCCAGTTCTTATGCCAGCACCAGCTCACCTTGCCCAGTTCTTATGCCAGCACCAGCTCACCCTTGCCCAGTTCTTATGCCAGCACCAGCTCACCCTGCCCAGTTCTTATGCCAGCACCAGCTCACCCTTGCCCAGTTCTTATGCCAGCACCAGCTCACCCTTGCCCAGTTCTTATGCCAGCACCAGCTCACCCTTGCCCAGTTCTTATGCCAGCACCAGCTCACCCTTGCCCAGTTCTGCCAGCACCAGCCCAGTTCTTATGCCAGCACCAGCTCACCCTTGCCCAGTTCTTATGCCAGCACCAGCTCACCCTTGCCCAGTTCTTATGCCAGCACCAGCTCACCCTTGCCCAGTTCTTATGCCAGCACCAGCTCACCCTGCCCAGTTCTTATGCCAGCACCAGCTCACCCTTGCCCAGTTCTTATGCCCAGTTCTTAGTGCCAGCACCAGCTCACCCTTGCCCAGTTCTTATGCCAGCACCAGCTCACCCTTGCCCAGTTCTTATGCCAGCACCAGCTCACCCTTGCCCAGTTCTTATGCCAGCACCAGCTCACCCTGCCCAGTTCTTATGCCAGCACCAGCTCACCCTTGCCCAGTTCTTATGCCAGCACCAGCTCACCCTGCCCAGTTCTTATGCCAGCACCAGCTCACCCTGCCCAGTTCTTATGCCAGCACCAGCTCACCCCTGCCCAGTTCTTATGCCAGCACCAGCTCACCCTGCCCAGTTCTTATGCCAGCACCAGCTCACCCCTGCCCAGTTCCTATACCAGCACCAGCTCACCCTTGCCCAGTTCCTATACCAGCACCAGCTCACCCTTGCCCAGTTCTTATGCCAGCACCAGCTCACCCCTGCCCAGTTCTTATGCCAGCACCAGCTCACTCTTGCCCAGTTCTTATGACAGCACCAGCTCACCCTTGCCCAGTTCTTATGCCAGCACCAAATCTGGATCTGCAAAGAACAAGGCAGCTAAAAAAATAAAATAAAAAATGGTAGAAGAGTCATCATCAGATGAAGAGGAGTGATTCTGCCTTGTCTTGTCTGTGTGGAGACTCTTTAATCAGCCCTCCAAAGGAGACTTGGGTGAAGTGTGTGAGATGCAACGAATGGGCCCATGATGCTTGCACCTCCGGCCAAGCAATGTATGTCTGCCAGAACTGTGACTCTGAAGAGGAGTCTGATTAGTCAGATACGGATGCAGATTGTATGGGCTGTTACAAAACTATGCATTAGTGTATTTAAACACCACATCAATTGTGTTAAGACTTTACACATTTAATAAGCAAGTTATCTAGAGCATTACATTCTATTCCGACTCCAACAATTACCGTGGATCTATGCGCACGCCAGCGAACGTTCGATTTCAAAGTTCAAAGTAAAGTGGTCGTGACACTTAATGAATGTGTGCTCTGTCAACATTATTGTTTTGATTGAAAGGCACGATTTGCCAGATTCTCTAGGCATGATTGTTTTTATTTTGAGTTCTTTAATGAAGTTGAATTTTGGTTTTGAATTTGAAATTAAAAACAATATTCACAATTAATTAGTTGTGTTCTGATTTGTTGATAATCCAATGTGACAATACCTGCTGAGGCAAATGGTCACAAGTGCACACTCTCTATTTAACGATCTACAACTCCGTACTGAAATAAGATATGAAGATGTAAAGAATACAACATATGTGCCCAATACATCCTTCTTTCATGTTGTTTGACATTTATATCATTGTGATGTACTTTGCCCAGTAGATGTTAGAAAGTGTGACAACATACCTCGCTCTCCCCTATATAAGGTATATGAAATGTAAGCTAATTAAATACACACTTGTATGTAGTAAGTGATAAACATTGTGAAAACTTACAAGCAACTAATTTCCAAGACACAAAACAGGAGAAAAATGACTTAAAAGAAGTCTTGACCTTCTTCAAGGTTTATTGGCCAAACTACAACCGATTGGGTGTATTTCTGCCACCCACTGTAAGGGGGTAGAAAATGCTAAAAATAAGAAACAAAAAGAGACATTTAAAAACCATCTCACTCCTTCAGTCACTGTCCAAATCAAATCACATCCCTACTGGCTCAGGGGCATGTAAGGGCGGATCATTCTTCGACAGGATGGCTTGACATTTCTCGGATGTGATATAAATAAATAATACATGTTCAGCATACACTCACAATGAAGCAACAATTTTCTCAGATGTATCTCCCGTTTGCACTGTGCAGTTTATGACCATTGCAATAAACAATATAAAGTCCACCATTTTTAACATGCAATATATATCAGGATCCCTCAGTCGAGAAACGTTCACTGATAGGAGATAGGAGACACTCTAGCCAGTCCTTTGTCTCTTCTCATTGCCTCCAGATAGGAGACACTCTAGCCAGTCCTTTGTCTCTTCTCACTGCCTCCAGATAGGAGACACTCTAGCCAGTCCTTTGTCTCTTCTCACTACCTCCAGATAGGAGACACTCTAGCCAGTCCTTTGTCTCTTCTCACTGCCTCCAGATAGGCGACACTCTGGCCAGTCTTTTGTCTCTTCTCACTGCCTCCAGATAGGAGACACTCTAGCCAGTCCTTTGTCTCTTCTCATTGCCTCCAGATAGGGACACTCTAGCCAGTCCTTTGTCTCTTCTCATTACCTCCAGATAGGAGACACTCTAGCCAGTCCTTTGTCTCTTCTCACTACCTCCAGATAGGAGACACTCTGGCCAGTCCTTTGTCTCTTCTCACTGCCTCCAGATAGGAGACACTCTAGCCAGTCCTTTGTCTCTTCTCACTGCCTCCAGATAGGAGACACTCTGGCCAATCCTTTGTCTCTTCTCATTACCTCCAGATAGGAGACACTCTAGCCAGTCCTTTGTCTCTTCTCACTGCCTCCAGATAGGAGACACTCTAGCCAGTCCTTTGTCTCTTCTCACTACCTCCAGATAGGAGACACTCTAGCCAGTCCTTTGTCTCTTCTCACTACCTCCAGATAGGAGACACTCTAGCCTGTCCTTTGTCTCTTCTCATTGCCTCCAGATAGGTGACACTCTAGCCAGTCCTTTGTCTCTTCTCACTACCTCCAGATAGGAGACACTCTGGCCAGTCTTTTGTCTCTTCTCACTGCCTCCAGATAGGAGACACTCTAGCCAGTCCTTTGTCTCTTCTCACTGCCTCCAGATAGGAGACACTCTAGCCAGTCCTTTGTCTCTTCTCACTGCCTCCAGATAGGAGACACTCTAGCCAGTCCTTTGTCTCTTCTCACTACCTCCAGATAGGAGACACTCTAGCCAGTCCTTTGTCTCTTCTCACTGCCTCCAGATAGGAGACACTCTAGCCAGTCCTTTGTCTCTTCTCACTGCCTCCAGATAGGAGACACTCTAGCCAGTCCTTTGTCTCTTCTCACTGCCTCCAGATAGGAGACACTCTAGCCAGTCCTTTGTCTCTTCTCACTGCCTCCAGATAGGAGACACTCTAGCCAGTCCTTTGTCTCTTCTCACTACCTCCAGATAGGAGACACTCTAGCCAGTCCTTTGTCTCTTCTCACTGCCTCCAGATAGGAGACACTCTGGCCAGTCCTTTGTCTCTTCTCATTGCCTCCAGATAGGCGATCTCTAGCCAGTCATTTGTCTCTTCTCACTGCCTCCAGATAGGAGACACTCTAGCCAGTCCTTTGTCTCTTCTCACTGCCTCCAGATAGGAGACACTCTAGCCAGTCCTTTGTCTCTTCTCACTGCCTCCAGATAGGAGACACTCTAGCCAGTCCTTTGTCTCTTCTCATTGCCTCCAGATAGGAGACACTCTAGCCAGTCCTTTGTCTCTTCTCACTACCTCCAGATAGGAGACACTCTAGCCAGTCCTTTGTCTCTTCTCACTGCCTCCAGATAGGAGACACTCTAGCCAGTCCTTTGTCTCTTCTCACTGCCTCCAGATAGGTGACACTCTGGCCAGTCCTTTGTCTCTTCTCACTGCCTCCAGATAGGAGACACGTTGGCCACTCCTTACTCTTGCCACCTCTGTCTCTTTCAAACTTAACAGGACAATCCAGGAATTAGGATGCATATTTTCCTCCCACAATTGCAAAATATAACCTCAGCTGGCATTCAATATTCTTCCCGTCTGCATGACCAAATCTTTTGCACTTATGACACTGAAGGAGTTTATGCACCATGGCTCTTACAGGGAGTAAAGAAATTCACTTCATCCATACTTAAGGTCTTCAACGGAGAATCTCTCCCCATCTCAGTTAGATCTCATGAAAGCCTAACTAAGATGGGAGTGACTCTCCATCAAAGAACTAAGGTGAATTTCTTTACTCCCTCCATACGTGTCAGTCAACGTACACCAACCACTCAGTTGTTTTATCTCCATACACTTCATATTCTACCCCAGAGATAACCTGTCTTGACATCATGAATTTAGAATGAACGACTTCCTGCTAAGTTACAGTTCAATTATGAACTCTGACAGTCTTTGACTGACTGGCCAGTGCTTAACAGGGACCGCTCACCTGCCTGTGAAAAAACGGAGCAGGACCAACGCTTCTAGAGGACTAAGCGGATGCCAACGTCTCCCTTCCTGCTATCCAGAAATGGAAACACATCACCCACTGTAAACCTAATGGGAGGCAGCGGTCTATGGTGATGAGATGACTTAGTGATTCTGTCAGACAGCAGCTCTATAGAGATGAGACATGACATGAGATGATGACAGTGTCTCCTGACCCCTCCTGTCTCAGCCTCCAGTATTTATGCAGTAGATCGGGGGCTAGAGTTTGTTATATCTGACTTCTCCTGTGATTCTGTCCTGTGTGAATCAGTTCTCAGCTCTCGGAGGACCTGAGAGGACCATGTCCCAGGACTACCTGACATGAGGATTCTGTCCCCAGTCCACCTGGCCATGCTCCTCTCCAGTTTCAACTGAGATAGGAGATGACTACCTGACATGATTCTGTCCCCAGTCCACCTGACTGTGCTGCTGCTCCAGTTTCAACTGTTCTGCCTTATTATTAGACCATGATGGTCATTTATGAACATTTGAACATCTTGGTCATGTTCTGTTATAATTCTACCCGGCACAGCCAGAAGAGGTCAGACATAGTTCCTCTCTATAGCCTTTCTAGATGAGCTTTTACACCTGCATTGTTTGCTGTTTGGGGTTTTAGGCTGGGTTTCTGTACAGCACTTTGAGATATCAGCTGATGTACGAAGGGCTATATAAATAAATTTGATTTGATTTTGATTTGACTTAGTGGGCTTCTTTGGCTTTGGGAAGCCCAATCCAGCCATCAAACAGCTCCTCCCCCACTGTCCTCGGAGGTTACTGCACCATTGTCCTCTTCCCTGTTTTCAACCCAGGGGGAGCTCCCCCCTTCATCGGACCGTGAGGGTGTCCGAGGTTTCCGGCCCCTTTGTCAGCCGCTATGGATTTCACCGTGCCTCACCTCAGATCGGTCATTGAGGTTTCACTCAGCCGGACCTCCTCTGCCATTTCACCAGCTGTTACCATCTACAGTTCTTGGTGAGAAACATCTAGGATTCCGGGGGGAAAATCCCTGTGTTATACTGGGGAACAAGGACAGGATATTACTTCCTACCGTTCTAAAACAGCTGCCAGGGGCTGCTGTCGTAGTCCATGTTGGGTTAAATGACATTAGGAGGCCTCGCTCGGAACTGCTGAAACTGCATTTTAAAGAACCGATTCTATCTTTAAAATATATATATTTGTTATTTGTTATAAAGCTAACTCTCTCTCCTCTGCTCTCATCCTTCTAGACCTATCGGCTGCCTTCGATACTGTGAACCATCAGATTCACTGGCATTGCAATCACCAGACAGTAATTATGACGCGCTCTCACCACTGGTGTGGCTCTTAGGCATCTTATTCTCGCACTGAAAGTCATGGCTCTGTCATAACCTCACACTATCATTGCTATAGGACACTTAATCTTCTCCTGTGTGACCAGGTTCGCATCTCTGCATGTCTGGCAGAATATCAGTGTTGACGGAACCACCTAGCTGAATATCTTCCTCATGTCTGCCCGTTCCATGATCTCGCCAACGGTTGACAACTCCATTGTGTCCTCCTCCCAGAGCGCTAAGAACCTTGGCGTGATCCTGGACAACACCCTGTCGTTCTCAACTAACATCAAGGCGGTGTCCCGTTCCTGTAGGTTCATGCTCTACAACATCCACAGAGTACGACCCTGCCTCACACAGGAAGCGGCGCAGGTCCTAATCCAGGCACTTGTCATCTCCCGTCTTGATTACTGCAACGCTGTTGGCTGGGCTCCCTGCCTGTGCCATTAAATACAACTCATCCAGAACGTGCAGCCCGTCAGATAACATTTAGTTCTCTCACGTCAGGCTCCTCCGCTCTCTCCACTGGCTTCCAGTTGAACTCGCATCCTCTACAAGACCATGGTGCTTGCCTACGGAGCTGTGAGGGGAACGGCACCTCAGTACCTCCAGGCTCTGATCAGGCCCTACACCCAAACAAGGGCACTGCGTTCATCCACCTCTGGCCTGCTCGCCTCCCTACCACTGAGAAGTACAGTTCCCGCTCAGCCCAGTCAAAACTGTTCGCTGCTCTGGCCCCCAATGGTGGAACAAACCCCTCACGACGCCAGGACAGCGGAGTCAATATCTTAACACCTAAACCCCACCTCTTCAAGGAATACCTAGGATAGGGGTAATCCTTCTCCCCCCCCCTAAAAGATTTAGATACACTATTGTAAGTGGCTGTTCCACTGGATGTCATAAGGTGTATGCACCAATTTGAGTCGCTCTGGATAAGACCTTCTAAATGACTTAAATGTAAATGTAAATGTATACTGTCCTGTGCCATCACTGGGTGCCCAAAAGATTCAATGTTTGTACCATGAATTTTGAAAGCTATCACCAGCAGTAATTATGAACTTGACTTATATTGTTAGCACTGAAAGATTGTGCACTAGTAGGACACTCACTCTGTGCAGTTAACCCGGTAATATCAGTTCAAATAGAAATATCACTGTCATGTCTACCTCTGATAAACATCTGAGAAAACCACAAAAAAATACCCCACATTAACATATGTAACCTAAGAAACAAGGTTCATGAAAATCAATAACGTGCTAGTAACAGATAACATTTATATACAGGCTTATCTCTGAAACTCCCCGCAAGGTCCCCAAAGCGCACACATCCCTGGGTCGCTCATTTTATCAGTTCAGTGTCGCTAGCAACTGGAACGAGCTGCAACAAACACTCAAACTGGACAGTTTTATTAATATCTTAACATAAAGACTCAATCATGGACACTATTACTGACAGTTGTGGCTGCTTTAGGTGATGTATTGATGTCTCTACCTTCTTGCCCTTTGTGCTGTTGCCTGTGCCCAATAATGTTTGTACCATGTTTTGTGCTGTTTCCATGTTTTGCTGCTTCCATGTTGTGTTGCTGCCATGTTGTTGTCATGTTGTGTTGCTGCCATGCTGTGTTGTCATGTGTTGCTGCGATGCTATGTTGTTGTCTTATGTCCCTCTTTATGTAGTGTTGTGTTGTCTCTCTTGTCGTGATGTATGTTTTGTCCTAAATTCATTTCAATGATGGCCTTAGCTAGGCCATCGTTGTACAAAATAACTGGTTCTTAACTGACTTGCTTAGTTAAATAAAGTTTAAATATGTATATATTTTTTTGCTAGTTAATTAAAAAGTTAACACTTTCTGCATTGACCCTTTTTGCAACTTTGTTGACTCATCACATAGGCTGCTGCTACAGTTTATTATTGCTCACTCTATTAAATGGACATACAGGACATTCGGAAAGCATTCAGACCCTTTGACCACGTTGATACGTTACAGCTTTATTGACAAATTAACTACATGTTTTTTTTAATCAATCGACACAAATTACCCCAGAATTATGACAAGCAAAAACACGTTTTTAGAAAATGTTGCAAATGTATTAAAAATAATACATTTACTCAGTACTTTGTTGAATCATCTTTGTCAGTGATTACAGCATCGAGTCTTCTTGGGTATGATGCTACAAGATTGGCACATCTGTATTTGGGGAGTTTCTCCCATTCTTCTCTGCAGATCCTCTCAAGCTCTGTCAGGTTGCATGGGGAGCATCACTGCACAGCTATTTTCAGGTCTCTCCAGAGATGTTCAATCAGATTCAAGTCTGGGCTCTGGCTGGGCCACTCAAGGATATTCAGAGACTTGTCCCGAAGCCACTCCTGCGCTGTCTTGGCTGTGTGCTTAGGGTCATCGTCCTTTGGGAGGTGAACCTTCGCCCCAGTCTGAGGTCCTGAGTGCTCTGGAGCAGGTTTTCATCAAGGATACTCTTTTAAGTGCCTTTTGACCACCAACTCAAAGCAGGCTGTCATGTGCCTTTTACTGAGGAGTGGCTTCTGTCTGGTCACTCTACCATAACGGTCTGATTGGTGGAGTGTTGCAGAGATGGTTGTCTTTCTGGAAGGTTCTCCCATCTCCACAGAGGAACTCCGGAGCTCTGTCAAAGTGACCATTGTGTTCTTGGTTACCTCCATGACCAAGGCCCTTCTCCCCCAATTGCTCAGTTTGGCCAGGTGGCCAGCTCTAGGAAGAGTCTTCTTGGTTCCAAACTTCTTCCATTGAAGAATTATGGAGGCTACTGTGATCTTGGGGACCTTCAATGCTGCAGAAATCTGTTGGTACCCTTCCCCGGATCTGTGCCTTGACACAATCCAGTCTCAGAGCTCTATGGACAATTCCTTCGACCACATGGCTTGGTTTTTGCTCTGACATGCACTGTCAACTGTGGAACCTTATATTGACAGGTGTGTACCTTTTGAAATCATGTCCAATCAATTGAATTTACCACAGGTGGACTCCAATCAAGTTGTAAAAACATCTCAAGGATGATCAATGGAAACAGGGTGCACCCGAGCTCAATTTTGAATCTCATAGCAAAGGGTCTGAATAAGGTATTAAGGTATATAACATATTTTAATTTTTAATACATTTTCAAACATTTCTAAAAACCTGTTTTTGTTTTGTCATTATGGGGTATTGTGTGTATTTTGATGAGGAAAACAAATAATTTAATCCATTTTAGAGTAAGGCTGTGACGTAACAAAATGTGGAAAAAGTCAATGGGTCTGAATACTTTCCGAAAGCACTGTATTAACTCAATAACCTCGTACCCCTGCACATCGACTCAATAGCTTGGATTCAATCCAGGGACTGCAGTGACGCCTCGTGCACTGAGATGCAGTGCCTTAGACCTCTGCGCCACTCCGGAGCCCAATGACTGACTGCTAAAATAATAATACGATTGTGTTTTGTTAGACTTCAGTGAAGATATGGACATTATCGATCATTGTCTGATGCTAAAACAATGTATGTGGTATTGCTCTACATCCTCTGCTATATCGTAGATCAAGAATTACCTGTCCAATATAACACAGAGGATGGAAGCCTCTCCAATATAGGCCAGGTAGAGTCAGGAATTCCCCAGGGCAGCATTCTAGGCCCCTTACCTTTCTACAGTTTTACTAATGACCTACCACTGGCACTGAGTAAAGCCTGTACGTCTATGCGTGCAGATGACTCAGTCAGTTTTTATACTTGATGCCAATTAATAAGGTGGTCCTAAATATTTAAAAAATTAATAAAAGCATTGTACTTCGGACAAACAAATCATTCACTAAACCTTAAAACTCATCTAAATGTTTTAATGAATAATGTTGTAACTGAGCCAGATGAGGAGATTAAACTGCTTTGAGTAACCCTGGATTGTAAACGTTCATGGTCAAAACATATTGACAACAGTAGCTAAGATGGGGAGAGGTCTGACCGTAAGAAAGCACTGCCCTTCTTTTTATAGTTTTTATTTCACCTTTATTTAACCAGGTAGGCCAGTTGAGAACACCTTTATTTAACCAGGTAGGCTAGTTGAGAACACCTTTATTTAACCAGGTAGGCCAGTTGAGAACACCTTTATTTAACCAGGTAGGCCAGTTGAGAACACCTTTATTTAACCAGGTAGGTCAGTTAAGAACACCTTTATTTTACCAGGTAGGCCAGTTGAGAACACCTTTATTTAACCAGGTAGGTCAGTTAAGAACACCTTTATTTAACCAGGTAGGTCAGTTAAGAACACCTTTATTTAACCAGGTAGGTCAGTTAAGAACACCTTTATTTAACCAGGTAGGTCAGTTAAGAACACCTTTATTTTACCAGGTAGGCCAGTTGAGAACACCTTTATTTTACCAGGTAGGCCAGTTGAGAACACCTTTATTTAACCAGGTAGGTCAGTTAAGAACACCTTTATTTAACCAGGTAGGCCAGTTGAGAACACCTTTATTTAACCAGGTAGGCCAGTTAAGAACACCTTTATTTAACCAGGTAGGTCAGTTAAGAACAACTTTATTTTACCAGGTAGGCCAGTTGAGAACACCTTTATTTTACCAGGTAGGTCAGTTGAGAACACCTTTATTTAACCAGGTAGGCCAGTTGAGAACACCTTTATTTAACCAGTTAGGCCAGTTGAGAACACCTTTATTTAACCAGTTAGGCCAGTTGAGAACACCTTTATTTAACCAGGTAGGTCAGTTGAGAACACCTTTATTTAACCAGGTAGGCCAGTTGAGAACACCTTTATTTAACCAGGTAGGCCAGTTGAGAACACCTTTATTTTACCAGGTAGGTCAGTTAAGAACACCTTTATTTAACCAGGTAGGTCAGTTGAGAACACCTTTATTTAACCAGGTAGGCTAGTTGAGAACACCTTTATTTAACCAGGTAGGTCAGTTGAGAACACCTTTATTTTACCAGGTAGGCTAGTTGAGAACACCTTTATTTTACCAGGTAGGTCAGTTGAGAACAAGTTCTCATTTACAACTGCGACCTGGACCAAGATAAAAACAAAGCAGTGCGACACAAACAACAACACAGAGTTACACATGGAATAAACAAACACACAGTCAATAACACAATAAAACATATATTTACAGTGTGTGCAAATGAGGTAAGTTTGGGGAGGTAAGGGAATAAATAGGCCGTAGTGGAGAGTAATTACAATTTAGCCATTAAACACTGGAGTGATAGATGTGCAGAAGATGAGTGTGCAAGAAGAGATACCGGGGTGCAAAGGAGAAGAAAACAAATAACAATATGGGGATGAGGTAGTTGGGTGGGCTATTTAGAGATGGGCTATCTACAGGTGCAATGATCTGTGAGCTATTCTGACAGCTATTGCCCAGTTATATGGTCAAGTGCCACAAAGAGGGAAAAGGCAAGTGTATCAAAGGCAAATTACAGTCAGCCCAGATCAGAGCAGCACGGCTGACCCATCATGTACACAGAGAGCTAACATGAAGTAGAGGAGAGATGGACTGCATCACTACTTGTCTTTGTGAGAGGTTGGACATGTTGGAAAGCACCAATCTGTCTTTCCAAACAGCTAACACACAGCTCAGACACCCATGCATACCCCACAAGACATGCCACCAGCAGTCTCTTCACAGTCCTCAAGTCCAGAACAGACTATGTGAGGCACAGAGTACTACATAGAGCCATGACTACATGGAACTCTATTCCACAGTACTACATAGAGCCATGACTACATGGAACTCTATTCCACAGTACTACATAGAGCCATGACTACATGGAACTCTATTCCACAGTACTACATAGAGCCGTGACTACATGGAACTCTATTCCACAGTACTACATAGAGCCATGACTACATGGAACTCTATTCCACAGTACTACATAGAGCCATGACTACATGGAACTCTATTCCACAGTACTACATAGAGCCATGACTACATGGAACTCTATTCCACAGTACTACATAGAGCCGTGACTACATGGAACTCTATTCCACAGTACTACATAGAGCCATGACTACATGGAACTCTATTCCACAGTACTACATAGAGCCATGACTACATGGAACTCTATTCCACAGTACTACATAGAGCCGTGACTACATGGAACTCTATTCCACAGTACTACATAGAGCCGTGACTACATGGAACTCTATTCCACAGTACTACATAGAGCCGTGACTACATGGAACTCTATTCCACAGTACTACATAGAGCCATGACTACATGGAACTCTATTCCACAGTACTACATAGAGCCATGACTACATGGAACTCTATTCCACAGTACTACATAGAGCCGTGACTACATGGAACTCTATTCCACAGTACTACATAGAGCCATGACTACATGGAACTCTATTCCACAGTACTACATAGAGCCGTGACTACATGGAACTCTATTCCACAGTACTACATAGAGCCATGACTACATGGAACTCTATTCCACAGTACTACATAGAGCCGTGACTACATGGAACTCTATTCCACAGTACTACATAGAGCCGTGACTACATGGAACTCTATTCCACAGTACTACATAGAGCCGTGACTACATGGAACTCTATTCCACAGTACTACATAGAGCCGTGACTACATGGAACTCTATTCCACAGTACTACATAGAGCCATGACTACATGGAACTCTATTCCACATCAAGTAACTCAAGCAAGCAGTAAAATTAGATGTATGAAACAGACACGTTATGGAACAACTCTGACTGTGAAGAGACAAACACAAGCACGCACACACATACAGTACACACACACGTACATTGTGATGTTGTAATGTGGTTGTATTATCCATTTTTGTATTATGGTTATGTAGTGGGAAATTAGTGGTGTAATTAATGGTGTAAATCTTGTTTGGACCCCAGGAAGAGAGATACTTAATAAATAAAAATACAGTCACGTGATATGAAAGGACAGTCATAATGTTTAGAAAAATATCAATGAAATAAAATTCCAATTTTGTTCTAAAATTGTGATGGGCCTTTACCAAGCAACATACATATTGAGATTGAATATGGTAAAATAGCTATTTCTAAATACCACTATTTCTAATTAACACAATCCACTCACAAAACAAAGCACATAGACTATTTGCATATTCTAAATTCCAATTCCAGCTGACAACACACAACTGTGTCACAAGGCAGTAAAGTGGTTCCCAATGTGACAATGAGACCCTTCAGTAAATAAGATTGGGTTACATTGACAGCCAAATGAAACCTAGAAACCCAGGGAAGTAGAGGGCAACACAACAGAGCTAATCAGTCACCTGCTAGTGTGTGTGTGTGTGTGTGTGTGTGTGTGTGTGTGTGTGTGTGTGTGTGTGTGTGTGTGTGTGTGTGTGTGTGTGTGTGTGTGTGTGTGTGTGTGTGTGTGTGTGTGTGTGTGTGTGTGTGTGTGTGTGTGTGTGTGTGTGTGCGCGTGATGTCCTGCGTTCCACAGCCATCTGGTCCTGGAGCCCTGAACAGGCCAAGCAGCTCAGTGACAGAGCAGATGCCCTGCTGTAGTAGATTGTCTCAGCCACACGAGTGGGGTACTAGAGGCTAGAGGCTAGAGGGAAGGTGCAGTCTCTCTGCTGTGCTAGAAACAGTTATCTTATGTTTTCTCTGCCACAGTAGAGGGATGGAGGTACGTTCCCTCTGCATGAACATTTCCAGGAGAATTATAGAGAGTCTATCATTACCCAGCAGTCCTATATCACATCTCTATAACCAGGGATGCCCCCCCCCCCTGCCCCCAACAACAACAACACAAATTGCAATTTCAAAATGTGGTTGTGTATTAGCAGCTTTCCGCTTGTTACATCAGTCACTGACAGTCATTAAATTAGCCATGTCAGCTAACAGTTTTTAGATTTGTAAATTAGTCTAGCCAGCTATCTAAAGTTGTAGTAATCATGGTTGAATTACCGACCAAGGGTTCCCATTGATTTTTTTTTGTTACTCTCAATCAGACATCATATTAAACAACTGCAAACATTTCTCTCCACCCATTGGTATCATTTGCAGGAAGTCTAGTATGCTTACTTATTGTCTGGTGTTCTTCTACCTTGTGTTATTTTTTTTGTATTACATTGATATTGATTACGGCCTTGTTGGGTTTAGAGCTTGCAAGAAAAGCATTTCACTGTACTTGTACACGTGATGTTAAACTTGAAACTTGAAAACTGATCATCTTTCTCCGCCCCATTGCAAAATGTGTAGAATTACAGAAACCTTTCTTTAAAAACAGCAACATTTTCTCTACGCCCCTGTAGAAAGACAGGAACGAGGAGAGAAACGATTTAAACTTATGGGCCCCAAAAGTCTAGACCTCTGACTACATGTGTGGGTATGTATGGGGGTACGAAGACCCGGGACCTACTGCTGACCCTTATGATGAGTTCCGATTCTTTTTATGGTCCCGCCCCAATTACGGTAGCCAATCCCTGCTCTGCATCATGCCTTATCAGTCATAGAAGAGTGGATGCAGGGTACACTTTCCAGCAAGCCATAAGATGCACTGTGGAACTTCCCTAGCCATAAGGTGTATCATATAACTGCCTAAAATATTTTTCAGGGACTGTTGGACACAATATATTAAGACTGAACTAGATATCTCACCACTTGTGACCAAGAAAGACGTCTCAGACCGGCCGTCTTTTCTCCAGCCCAGGTTTTCCTGAGAGATGAGTGATTAACTTCAAATGTCTTCTTTCTGAATGTCTTTCGTACGTAGAGACATTTCTTCAAGGAATGATAAGAGGTATCTGAAAAGCAACATGTGGAAGGCAAAAAGAACAGAAGGTTACTGCTACTGAGATGTTCCAGGCTAATGCTTCTCAAGACGTTCATATCTCTCTTCTGCCTGGTATTTTTGCTTTTTCGATTCGTGACAGTCTCCTCTTACTCCCACGCGGGTGTGAGGTGCACGCGGCAAGGAGCCCAGCCGAAACCAGTTGGAGGAGAGGATGGGGGGAGGAGACGGCTAGGTGTGAATCCTGCAGCAGATGAGCGTGAAGAGGAAAAGGGAAAAAGTAGGGAGGAGAGGAGGTAGCAGAGCATGGAGACTGACTGTCGTAAAACGTAACAGAGAATCCTTTACTGCTGCCTCGGAGAGCGAATTGTGGTAAAACGTAACAGAGAATCCTTTACTGCTGCCTCGGAGAGCGAATTGTGGTAAAACGTAACAGAGAATCCTTTACTGCTACCTCGGAGAGCGAATTGTGGTAAAACGTAACAGAGAATCCTTTACTGCTGCCTCAGAGAGTGAATTGTGGTAAAACATAAGAGAGAATGCCTCCGGGAGTGTTCCAGTTTTGGCACACCACTCTCATGAAAAAGTACTTCTGAATTACTTGACAAAATCTATTTGTGGATTAGTGACTATGTAGATCAGTGTATGGGTTCTGTAGTGAATTGGTTTTTCATACACAAGATACACAAGTAGAGTTGTAGTGTTCATAGGAAAACTGTTTCCAGTAGTAATAAGGTAGAGGTTTTTACTACTTGCTGTTGGTAGATATTAAGTAGTCAAAACACCACAGCTATACTACACAGGCTTTTCAAAAGTAAACAGAGTTTTGCAGCTCGTGGCTTCCTGTGCTCACAGCCACAGAATAAGACAAAACAGGAAGTAGTTGGTTGTTCTCCTAACACACACGCCATACGTTGCTGCTACAATTGATTGATTTATTCTGCTGCTCAGCTACTGGTTGGATGCATATAACTACCTCATCTATCAAGTATCACTGATATGGTTGTAGAAATTGTTCTTCTACATACTGTGTATTATTTTTGTTCTTTCTCTAAATCAAATCAAATCAAATTGTATTTGTCACATACACATGGTTAGCAGATGTTAATGCGAGTGTAGCGAAATGCTTGTGCTTCTAGTTCCGACAATGCAGTAATAACCAACAAGTAATCTAACTAACAGCACTCTACTGGCATTTACACCTTTTTTTCTCTTGATATTGACACTATCTATTTTTGATATTGATTCTATGCAAGTAACCATTTTTTTATTTTTATTTTACCTTTATTTTACTAGGCAAGTCAGTTAAGAACAAATTCTTATTTTCAATGACGGCCTAGGAACAGTGCCTGTTCAGGGGCAGAACGACAGATTTTGTACCTTGTCAGCTCGGGGATTTGAACTTGCAACCTTTCGGTTACTAGTCCAATGCTCTAACCACTAGGCTACCCTGCCGCCCCGCCCATTTGGCTGTACTGTTTGCACCTTCTGTAGAGACCCATCCACTTGGCAAGATGTGGCTGGGGATTATAGCATTTCTTTCACATGACCCATCAATTTAGACACGTGTAAGTAAGTGTCATCTAATATTTATTAAATTATTTTTTATCTGGACACTTTCTGTTTAGCTGGAATATTTCCTTATTGTAGGCTACTACTTTTACCACTTTTAGTCTTAATCTTTACTACGCTACTCACTTGTATAGCACATGACCTCACATGTGAATCTTTAAAGAGATGGGTAGGGTTGGTTTAAGAGGATGTGAACAATGCTGAATGGGTGTAGACAAAGAAGAGCTCTGCAGTAGTTGCACCAAAACAGTCAAGGGCCATTTTCTCAAAAGTGGGTTTACAAGTCTATCAATTTTCAAAGCAGAAATACTTTCCCATCAATGATATATGTTGTAGCTCTGAGTCTCTACTTTCATCTAATGTAAAAAACACTGTTTCAAATGTTGCTACATAAGACCGAATCAGGGTGGTCGGTCACAAATGCACTGGCTGGCTAGGCTACCTAGAACATTCATTACAAATGTTTGACTGAAATTAACCTATCAACATATTAATGACATATACCACATATTCTCTTATCCAGTTGCAGTTGTTGTCTCCGTGTCTGTGTAAAATAATCACATTCCACAGTTATTCCATGTTCACTTCATACATTATATCACCCTGTAAAATACAATTAATTTTGTATATGCTCTCTCTATTTTCTCTGTCTTTACATTTATGTTGGTCCTATTTGCTGTAGTCTGATCTTTTTGGGCCAGACTATAGTCTATTAATGTTTAGGGTACTTCATTTTCATGCATGGCCAAAGTTAGGGGGCAGGGAGGTAACTTGCCAGAAGTGAACATGGGTAGTACAGTAGTAGCTACCTAGCATGGGTGATTCACAAATGAAAACAAAGGACATCCAATAATGAAAATGAATAACTTCAGTTGGGAAAGGAAAGGTTCAGCCTACAATTAGCTAACTAGTTAACTAGTTTAACTAAAACATACATTTGACTAGCTTGCCAATTTTGCGTTGATAGCAAGCAAGCTAAATTTATTAGCGGTCTGTCTTTCCATGGCTGAACAATGCTAGCTAACGTTAGTTGCTACTTGCTAGCCACAAGATCTTAATGTTTAACAGGTTGCAGTTGTCTAATATGGCACTTGTTTTAGTGTATAAGGGTTGTTATAACGTTTTGAATAATGTGTGCAATGATTTCTGTGCCATATCTGAAGGTTTGTGCTAGCTAGCTAGCTACTGTATGTGATTGCTTATCCAAGAAGTGCTGGCTGGAAACGGAAGGGCTAGGGAGGGTCCTACGTAAAACAATATAACATCATTAGTTACATTTGAAACGGTGATATCCAACCAGTGTATGAACCAGCGTAGGGTGCCACCTTTAAGTCTGAGGGCATCGCCCCTTTCGTTATTGTCGCTTAGTGCTGACACATCAATATAATCATTCCAGACTCTCAAGTCAAGGATGTAGAGAAGCTGGTGTTAGCAAGACTCTGCTTCTTAGTGAAAGAACTAGCAAATGTGAGGGACTGAGTTTAAAGCCGGGAAGTTAGCCAAGAAGCTAACACTAATATCTTCAGTTGTAAAGGGAGGTTTATCATTGAACCACCTCTGTTACAAAATCATAATGAGATAAAAATGAAAACTCATGGTACATTAGTCAAGTTGTTGTCCAGTACTTGCCAGGTTTGTCTGGCCAGCAGCCCAGATGTCACTGAAGGCAGTACAGTCTCAGAACGGTGCTCATCCACTTCAAAAGCAGTATGTTACCGAGGACTGCAACCTTCTCGGTACATGGCTTGACCAAGTGATTTACTTTGAAGAATCTATTTGAATGACAAAAAGGGTTGGCAAACACAAAATATGAATTACTATAATTACTTTAATTAGTATAATTACTGTGCTCTAAGCAGATCATGGAAGCTAAAACACAAAGAAAGTAAATGACAGTTTACATCATCTTGTCAAGGCAATGTTGCAACGACTGAAACCTGCCACAGATCTGAGAGCGAGTTAGCTCACTAAAAGAGGATAAAACGTATCCCAAATGACACCCTACTCTCTATATACTGCACTACTTTGGGCCAGGGCTCATAGGTCTCTGGTCAAAAGTAGTGCCCAATATGGTGAAAAAGAGTGCCATTTGGGAAACAGCCCTGCAGTGTGTCAGTACTTATTACTCCCTCTCCACTAATAGCATCTGTCTGCTGGTAGACTGCATCTCAGTCATCTAACTTAGTATCATGAGTTGCAATGAGGCCTGAACTCACATGGGTGCTAGTGTGGGGGGCCTGAACTCACATGGATGCTAGTGTGGGGGGCTTGAACTCACATGGGTGTTAGTGTGGGGGCCTGAACTCACATGGGTGCTAGTGTGGGGGGCCTGAACTCACATGGGTGTTAGTGTGGGGGGCCTGAACTCACATGGGTGTTAGTGTGGGGGCCTGAACTCACATGGGTGTTAGTGTGGGGGCCTGAACTCACATGGGTGCTAGTGTGGGGGGCCTGAACTCACATGGGTGTTAGTGTGGGGGGCCTGAACTCACATGGGTGCTAGTGTGGGGGGCCTGAACTCACATGGGTGTTAGTGTGGGGGCCTGAACTCACATGGGTGCTAGTGTGGGGGGCCTGAACTCACATGGGTGTTAGTGTGGGGGCCTGAACTCACATGGGTGCTAGTGTGGGGGGCCTGAACTCACATGGGTGTTAGTGTGGGGGGCCTGAACTCACATGGGTATTAGTGTGGGGGCCTGAACTCACATGGGTGCTAGTGTGGGGGCCTGAACTCACATGGGTGTTAGTGTGGGGGGCCTGAACTCACATGGGTGCTAGTGGGGGGCCTGAACTCACATGGGTGTTAGTGTGGGGGCCTGAACTCACATGGTTGAACTCACAGTGTGGGGGGCCTGAACTCACATGGGTGTTAGTGTGGGGGGCCTGAACTCACATGGGTCCTAGTGTGGGAGGCCTGAACTCACATGGATGTTAGTGGGGGGCCTGAACTCACATGGGTGTTAGTGTGGGGGGCCTGAACTCACATGGGTGCTAGTGTGGGGGCCTGAACTCACATGGGTGTTAGTGTGGGGGCCTGAACTCACATGGATGCTAGTGTGGGGGGCCTGAACTCACATGGGTGTTAGTGTGGGGGGCCTGAACTCACATGGGTATTAGTGTGGGGGGCCTGAACTCACATGGGTGCTAGTGCTTTTTATATGTATTCATATCTCCTGTAAGACCCTAAGATATGTGAAACGTCTTGATGTCATTATACTCCTTATAGTGTCCTCTAAAATAGATGCTTAAATATGTGATGTACATTTTATTCAAGATACAAATATTAATACATTTATTTCAAAAGTAGCATTTTTGATTTAGCTTATTTTAATACATTGTTTGGAACAATATACTCTACAAGTATATCACATTTCCAGAGTGGGATCTCTGCTATGTTTGAGGTTATTATCATTTTATGAGCACCACCAACACAGTGAATTGGGAAAATTGATTCAAATGGAATGCTGGTGATTTGCTGAATGTACAATCCTAAAGGAGGCCTGTGATTGGTTGAAGGGAGTGTAGTTAAAAATGTGATTTGACTGTTTTCTTTTCATGATTTTGCAACCCTATGAGGTCGAAATAACACTCTGAAATTTAGAAAAGTAGAACAGTAATTTCAGCCTGTTCAGATGGGATGACACTTTTGCTCCACTTTACGACCTCACAATACGATCTGATTATAATAAACCAATGACTGTTCATCTGGGTAAGGGGGAGGGCTGTACATCATCCTATCAGCCAATCAGGGCTGTGTATGTAAATATCTTCAAATTAGTTGCCCAATGTCCAGACAATTAGACTGATCATTTCAAGGGCCAAAAGAGGCTCAAGGAAATAAATGATACAAAATATATATATTTTTAGATATTTTCAATAAATAAACACACAATGATTTATTAGACATAGAGTGATGATTGAAACATAACAAAGATGGGGGCTTTAATGACCTAAATGTACCTCTGCTAAGCTTCCCTGAAGAAAAGTGCTCAAAATAGCCCACGTTAACATATGTAGCTTTAGAAACAAGGTTCATGATATCAATAATTTGCTAGTAACAGATGACATTCATATTCTGACTATCTCTGAAACTCACGTAGATAATACCTTTCATCATACGGTGGTCGCAATACATGGTTATAACATCTACAGAAAATACAGAAATGCCAAAGGTGGAGGTGTTGCTGTTTATATTCAGAACCACATTCCTGTAAAGATTAGAGAGGATATTATGGTAAATACTGTTGAAGTAATTTGACTACAGGTTCATCTGCCTCACCTAAAGCCCATTCTGGTGGGAAGTTGCTATAGACCACCGAGTGTTTTAACAGTCAGGGTCTGGATAACATGTGTGAAATGAGCCTAATATAGTGTATACGAGGTCATACAATATGTTGAAGTGATTCCTATGTTGTTGATCTAAAGAATAGTTGCTGGTCTGTGGTGTGTAATGAGGAGCAAACAGACGCTGCACTTGACACATTTATGACGCTGCTTATTACAGGTACTAATAAGCACGCACCCCATTAAGAAAATGACTGTAAAAACTGTTAAACTGCATTGATGAGGAATTAAAAAATTGTATGGTTGAGAGGGACGAGGCAAAAGGAATGAGAAGCCCCTGGCTGCAGTATGCATTTTGGAGCCCGGCTCAATGTGGGCGGAGTCAAACACATTTAACCCAAACCTTTCAAGGTCACCCAAGTTGAGGTTCATGTCGAAGGTATCAACGTCAACAAAAGTGAATCTTAATCGAACCTAACTTGGATAAAAAATATGAACCTTGGAAGTAAGTGAGACTGTCATTATACATAAAGTACTTTATAATATTCATGTTATACCAGTGCAGTGGTACATTTTTTATATAACCAACTACCGCACCGATGTTAGCATAGCAATAATTAGCACCCATTTGCACATGAGGTAGCTAATTAGCAATAGCACCCTTTTGCACATGAGCTAGCTAATTAGCAATAGCATCCCTTTTGCACATGAGCTAGCTAATTAGCAATTGCACCCTTTTGCACATGAGCTAGCTAATTAGCAATAGCATCCCTTTTGCACATGAGCTAGCTAATTAGCAATTGCACCCTTTTGCACATGAGCTAGCTAATTAGCAATAGCACCCTTTTGCACATGAGCTAGCTAATTAGCAATAGCATCCCTTTTGCACATGAGCTTGCTAATTAGCAATTGCACCCTTTTGCACGTGAGCTAGCTAATTGTTCACAATGAGGGAATCTTATTTGGACAAATGTACCTACTTGAGCGTTAAGCCTAGGTTTACATGTACAGTTATGTAATCAATTTGATCGTTAATTTTCTGTATTTCTTCAATGCCTTGTTGTGTTTGGTTGGCTCTAAATGTGCATCGTTGATGCCGGCGGCCATTCCCATGGCGAGTCTGCACAGCCTACACAAAGCATAAATGAAATGCTTATTGCTTATTTTATGCCTTTCTAATTATCATGCCTTTTATGTCTATGCTAATTTTCTTTGATGTATAGAGACACGTTAGTGTGTTATTGGAGGGCGAGAGTCCCAAAACATTATGCATTAATAATGCAGCAGTCGACTTCATCACTTCCCCTTCTGCACATATAAGGCTGAACAATATATGGTCAACAACCACATCAAAGGTCATGCTTCAGTGAGCCACATAGGTCATATTTATTTCTTTGCTTATTGAATACATTTGACTCTCACGTTTTTTTGATTTGAACCAATTTTTTTTCAGTTACGTCAGTGTATTTCATTACATGTTATAACTTGCTACTTTTCTGTTATTCTTCTCTTTCCGAGTTCACAATCATAAAGCTTCAGCTCTAGAAATAAGACACACTTTCTTTGTTGCTATTGCTACGGCAACAGTAATCAACAGAACACAGTTTCTGAAGAACCTGACACAGCATCAGCATCCAGTGGCCCATCAAGAGCACTCAGAGGCCCTTAAACAGAGGCCAGTAGCCCCTAAACAGTCCCCAGAGGCCCTTAAACAGTGGCCAGTAGCACTTCAAGAGCACCCAGAGGCCCTTAAACAGTCCCCAGAGGCCCTTAAACAGTCCCCAGAGGCCCTTAAACAGAGGCCAGTAGCCCCTCAAGAGCACCCAGAGGCCCTTAAACAGTCCCCAGAGGCCCTTAAACAGTGGCCTGTAGCACTTCAAGAGCACCCAGAGGCCCTTAAACAGTGGCCTGTAGCCCCTCAAGAGCACCCAGAGGCCCTTAAACAGTCCCCAGAGGCCCTTAAACAGTGGCCTGTAGCACTTCAAGAGCACCCAGAGGCCCTTAAACAGAGGCCAGTAGCCCCTCAAGAGCACCCAGAGGCCCTTAAACAGTCCCCAGAGGCCCTTAAACAGTGGCCTGTAGCACTTCAAGAGCACCCAGAGGCCCTTAAACAGTGGCCTGTAGCACTTCAAGAGCACCCAGAGGCCCTTAAACAGTGGCCTGTAGCACTTCAAGAGCACCCAGAGGCCCTTAACCAGTCCCCAGAGGCCCTTAAACAGTCCCCAGAGGCCCTTAAACAGTCCCCAGAGGCCCTTAAACAGTGGCCTGTAGCACTTCAAGAGCACCCAGAGGCCCTTAAACAGTCCCCAGAGGCCCTTAAACAGAGGCCAGTAGCACTTCAAGAACACCCAGAGGCCCTTAAACAGTCCCCAGAGGCCCTTAAACAGAGGCCAGTAGCCCCTCAAGAGCACCCAGAGGCCCTTAAACAGTCCCCAGAGGCCCTTAAACAGAGGCCAGTAGCCCCTCAAGAGCACCCAGAGGCCCTTAAACAGTGGCCTGTAGCACTTCAAGAGCACCCAGAGGCCCTTAAACAGTCCCCAGAGGCCCTTAAACAGAGGCCAGTAGCCCCTCAAGAGCACCCAGAGGCCCTTAAACAGTCCCCAGAGGCCCTTAAACAGAGGCCAGTAGCCCCTCAAGAGCACCCAGAGGCCCTTAAACAGTCCCCAGAGGCCCTTAAACAGAGGCCAGTAGCCCCTCAAGAGCACCCAGAGTCCCTTAAACAGTCCCCAGAGGCCCTTAAACAGAGGCCAGTAGCCCCTCAAGAGCACCCAGAGTCCCTTAAACAGTCCCCAGAGGCCCTTAAACAGAGGCCAGTAGCCCCTCAACAGCACCCAGAGTCCCTTAAACAGTCCCCAGAGGCCCTTAAACAGTCCCCAGAGGCCCTTAAACAGAGGCCAGTAGCCCCCCAAGAGCACCCAGAGTCCCTTAAACAGTCCCCAGAGGCCCTTAAACAGAGGCCAGTAGCCCCCTCAAGAGCACCCAGAGTCCCTTAAACAGTCCCCAGAGGCCCTTAAACAGTCCCCAGAGGCCCTTAAACAGAGGCCAGTAGCCCCCCAAGAGCACCCAGAGTCCCTTAAACAGTCCCCAGAGGCCCTTAAACAGAGGCCAGTAGCCCCTCAAGAGCACCCAGAGGCCCTTAAACAAAGGCCAGTAGCCCCTCAAGAGCACCCAGAGGCCCTTAAACAGCTGCCAGTAGCCCCTAAACAGTCCCCAGAGGCCCTTAAACAGCGGCCAGTGGCCCCTCAAGAGCACCAAGAGGCCCTTAAACAGAGGCCAGTAGCCCCTCAAGTGCACCCAGAGGCCCTTAAACAGAGGCCAGTATCCCCTCAAGTGCACCCAGAGGCCCTTATACAGTCCCCAGAGGCCCTTAAACAGAGGCCAGTAGCCCCTCAAGAGCACCCAGAGTCCCTTAAACAGAGGCCAGTAGCCCCTCAAGAGCACCCAGAGGCCCTTAAACAGAGGCCAGTAGCCCCTCAAGTGCACCCAGAGGCCCTTAAACAGTCCCCAGAGGCCCTATGTTATGTTCTGTTGTTTCGTAAAGATGACGTAGAAGTCATCCGAGTCTCTGATGTCTTTACTAGAGCTGGGTTAACTTAATGTACAAGCACATTCTGCTTGTCAGTATGTCTATATGGTATAGCCTGTCTCCATTCTCATGAGGAATAGTAAATAGCATTAGTCAGGATAGATAGTAACTGTATATATATATATACACACACATTGCACAAACGTGTGTGTTTGTATTCTGTGTTTGTATTCTGTGTGTGACTGTCAAACCTCAGATGGAAAAAAAAAAACGGTGGGCGGGGTCAAATGTTTGACTCTGCCCACATTGAGCCCCGCCCCAAACTGCACACTGCAGTCAGGAATGGCAAATAAGTCTGGCTCCACAACTGATTGGCAAACGTATTGCAAATTGAGAAATAACGTGACTAAAATGAATCAAAAGGAGAATTAACTACACTATGAAATAAAGACAAATGACACAGAATGGCTTTGGAGTACCATAAAGGACATTTTGGGGAAAAAAGGCAAACTCAGCTCCATCATTCATTGAATCAGATGGCTCATTCATCACAAAACCAACTGATAATGCCAACTACTGCCAAATTACTGAGGATAATAGTGGATGATATTGCCACTCCTATTTGCCATATTTTATTTTTAAGCCTTCTAGAAAGTGTGTGTCCTCAGGCCTGGAGGGAAGCAAAAGGCTTTCCGCTACCTAAGAATAGTAAAGCCCCCTTTACTGGCTCAAATAGCCGACCAATCAGCCTGTTACCAACCCTTAGTAAACATTTGGAAAAAAATGTTTTGGACCAGATACAAAGCTTTTTTACAGTTAACAAATTGACAACAAACTTTCAGCACGCTTATAGGGAAGGACATTAGACAAGCACAGCACTTACACAAATGACTGATGATTGGCTGAGAGAAATTGTTGATAAAATGATTGGGGGGCTGTTTTGTTTGACTTCATTCTCGCTTTTGACATTATTGATCATTGTCTGCTGCTGGAAACATGTATGTGTTATGGCTTTACATCCCCTGTTATAATGTGGATAAAGAGTTACCTGTCTAACAGAACATGGGATAGGGTGTATTATTTTGGTCAGGTCAGGGTGTGACGAAGGTGGGTAATGTGTGTTTTTGTCCTGTCTAGAGTTTTTGTATATCTATGGTGTTTTTGTATGTCTAGGTAATGTAGGTCTATGGTGGCCTGAATTGGTTCCCAATCAGAGGCAGTTGTTTATCGTTGTGTCTGATTGGGGATCCTATTTAGGTTGCCATTTTCCATTTTGGTTTTGTGGGTTATTGTCTATGTGTAGTTGCCTGTCAGCACTCGGTTTCTGTAGCTTCAAGGTCATTTTGTTTAGTGTTCTTTCTTTATTAAAGGAAGATTGTATTCATATCATGCTGCGCCTTGGTCTCATCAATACGTTGAGCGTGACATATGGGGCAGCATTTTCACTTTTGGATGAATAGCGTGCCCAGTGAACTGTCCCCTACTCTGTCCCAGATGCTAATAAATGCATATTATTAGTAGTATTGGATAGAAAACACTCTGATGTTTCTAAAACGGTTTGAATGATGTCTGTGAGTATAACAGAACTCATATGGCAGGTGAAAACCTGAGAAAAATCTAACCAGGAAGTGGGATATCGGAGGTTTGTAGTTTTTCAAAGCTTGGCCTACCGAATACACATTGAGATATGGATAAAGTTGCACTTCCTACGGCTTCCACTAGATGTCAACCGTCTTTAGAAACTTGAATGAGGATTATACTATAAAGGAGGGGCTCATGAGACCTCTTTGACTCAGTGGTCTGGCAGAGTACCTTGGTCTCATGACGCGCGCTCCCGACAGTGTTACCTCTCGTTCCAGTGCTTTTCTTCAGACAAAGGAATTCTCTGGTTGGAACATTATTGATGTTTTATGTTAAAAACATCCTAAAGATTGATTCCATACATCGTTTGACATGTTTCTAAAGGACTGTAACGGAACTTTTTCGAGTTTGTCTGGATGAAGTGCCTGCTCCTCATGAAGATGGATTACTGGGGTGAACACGCTAACAACAAGTGGCTATTTGGACATAAATTATGGACTTTATGGAACGTTATGGAACAAATCAGTAATTTATTGTCGAACTGGGATTCCTGGGAGTGCCTTCTGATGACGATCATCAAAGGTAAGTGAATATGTATAGTGTTTTTTTCTAACTTCTGTTGAATCCAAAATGGAGGATATTCCTCTGGCTGTTTTGGGTTCTGAGCGCCGTTCTCAGATTATGCTTTTTCCGTGAAGTTTTTTTGAAATCCGAAACAGCGGTTTCATTTAGGAGAAGTCTACCTTTAATTCTGTGAATAACAGTTATATTTTATCAATGTTTATTATGAGTATATTATGAGTATTATTGAACAAAACATGCATGTATTGTGTAACATGATGTCCTATGAGTGTCATCTGATGAAGATCATCAAAGGTTAGTCATTCATTAGCAATCATATGTTGTGCTTTCGCTGTAAAGCATTTTTTAAATCGGACACGATGGGTAGATTAACAAGATGTTTATCTTTCATTTGCTGTTTTGGACTTGTTAATGTGTGAAAGTTACATATTTTTAAAATATTTTTGAATTTTGCGCGCTGCCTTTTCAGCGGAATGTTGTGCAGGGGTTCCGCTAGCGGAATGCCTGCTCTAGCGGAACATAATCCAGGTAGAGTCAGGAATTCCCCAGGGCAGCTGTCTAGGCCCATTGCTTTTAAAAATCTTTACTAATGTCACGCCACTAGATTTGAGTAAACCCTTAACCTCAATCAAATCTTGTAATAAATAATGTGGAAATGGAGCAGGTTGAGGTAACTAAACTGCTTGGAGTAAGCCTAGATTGTAAACTGTTATGGTGAAAACATATTGATACACAGTAGTCTGTCCATAATAAAGCACTGTTCTACCTTCTTACCAGCACTATTGTCACATATGCTCCTGCCACGCCCTCTAGTGCTCATCCGGTGTCTCCCTGACCTGCCGCCACTCCCCCAGTGCTCTCTACCTCTCCCTCTCTCTGTGTGTATGTGATTGTGTCTGTGGAGACAGGTGTGCTGGTCAGAGCAGATTCCCACCAGCTGCAATCTGTTCCATAATCATTACCATTACAAATACTCAGTCCTGCCACTTCCACACTGCCAGATCGTAATCTCTGCCGAGTCAGTCCATGTTTCTAGCCGTTTGTTCCTGCTGTACCTGTTTTCCCTTGCCTGACACTGTTTTCTTTTCCGCTACAGTTCTGCCCTCTCTGACTCTGGTCTCAGGTCCGACTTCTCATCAGTCCTGCTACTCTGTACTGGATTCTCCACTCTGTGCTCCAATGTATTCCCCTACGGGCCTGCTCACCCTGCTCACCCTCACCCCTACGGGCCTGCTCACCCTGCTCACCCTCACCCCTACGGGCCTGCTCACCCTGTCCCCACAACTCTCGCTCCAGCCTCAGCCTCCACACCTGGTTTCTAGCAACCCGCACAAACTTCCCCTGGCCTTCAATCCCCCCCCCCATGTTTCAATAAATACCTTGGTTACCTCATCCCAGTCTGCTCCTGGGATCACCTGTTCCGCTCCGAGTGACAATTATCAACAAGGCAGGTCCTAATGGCCCTAGTTTTGTTGCACCTGGATACTGTTAAGTCGTGTGGTCAGGCGCTACAAAAAGAGACTGAAGAGAATTTTAATTGGCTCAGAACAGGACAGCACAGCTGGACCTTGGATTTACACAGAGAGCTAATATTAATAATATGCATCCACTTTCAGTCAGCAGAGACTGACTTCATCACTACTTGTATTTATGATAAGTATTGACATGTTGAATGCACTGAGCTGTCTGAACTACCAGCGCACAGCTCGGACCAGAGGTATCTTCAGTCTCCAAGTCCAGAACAGACTATGGGAGTTGCACAGTAATACAAAGCCATGACTACATGGAACTCTATTCCACATCAAGCAACTGATGCCAGCAGTAAAAATAGATTTAAAAAACAGATACAAATACACCTTATGGCACAGCGTGGACTGTGAAGCAACACAAATATAGGCACAGACACATGCATACACACAATATCATATACACTATACACACAAGTACACATGGATTTTGTACTGTAGATATGTGGTAGTGGTGGAATAGGGGCCTGAGGGCACAGTGTGCTGTGAAATCTGTCAATGTATTGTAATATTTTTTTTAAATTGTGTAAACAGTCATAATTTTGCTGGACCCCAAGAAGAGTAGCTGCTGCCTTGGCAGCAGTTAATGTGGTTTCATTAAAGTAAAAATATAAGCTAAAATGAGTCATATCTACAAAAGTACCAGAGCCCACTCTTGAAATTTGACGTGTTTGAAGTTAGTATTTTGTTCCAAAAAAATGTCTAAAAATAAACCAAATTAAAAAGGGTTCTTAATGTATTTAATGTTTTGGATCTTGAGTAAATGAATGAAGTAAAGTTACATTTCAGAATCTAGACATAGTCCTTACTTTAGAGAACACTATAAGGAGTATAATGACATCAATATGTCTGCATCTCCAATGGGGAGGGGGGCCCCCTAAATGCAACAATAGTAAAATGTTGAGGTCTCTAACTTCACCATTCTCCGATTTGTCTAAAATAGTTATGTACTGATACAGTGGTGAATATTAAAATGAAAGCTTAATTGCAAATTAAACGAAAACTCCCATCTCTGTCATTGTTTAAACTAGTGAATTGGTTCTTTCAAATCGCATTCATCTCTACTCCACCTGTCTGAGATTTCGCTAGCAACATTATCAACTGGGTCCTCATAGTTTCCTGCAGAGACACAGCTTAATTTTAGACCCTTTTCAGGTGTCCAGACTTTTATTTTAACACAAATGTGTAATGAACACGAGGGAAGACAAAGAGCTGGTTTTAAGTGCAGGGCGCAGCCGATGTTTATTGTAAAGGACCACAGGAAGAGGCAGGTAGCTGGGTCCAGGGGCAGGCAGAAGGTCATACACAGGAGGAGGCAGGTAGCTGGGTCCAGGGGCAGGCAGAAGGTCATACACAGGAGGAGGCAGGTAGCTGGGTCCAGGGGCAGGCAGAAGGTCATACACAGGAGGAGGCAGGTAGCTGGGTCCATGGGCAGGCAGAAGGTCATACACAGGAGGAGGCAGGTTGCTGGGTCCAGGGGCAGGCAGAAGGTTATACACAGGAGGAGGCAGGTAGCTGGGTCCAGGGGCAGGCAGAAGGTCATACACAGGAGGAGGCAGGTAGCTGGGTCCAGGGGCATGTATCTGGGTCCAGGGGCAGGCAGAAGGTCATACACAGGAGACAGGTAGCTGGGTCCAGGGGCAGGCAGAAGGTCATACACAGGGGGTCCAAAAAGGCAACAGTACAGGCAGGGAAAGGCTGGAAACATAGTCTGGGAGATCAGGCAATAGGAAGATAACAGGACATCCAATAGGCTAAAGTACAGGCAGGGAAAAGGTAAAAGGCGTTGTTAGTGAGGCAGGCAAAAACTATCATAAACATGAGGAGTAAATCACAGGAAAAACCAGAGGTCTGAAAGACGTGTGTCACAAAACAAACAATACCGCACAGTGACGGGGTGCAAAGAACTGAACTAGATCGTGTGTGATAATGACATACAGGTGTGTGAACAGGTGATCAGAATTCAGGTGATTGGGATCTGGGTAGTGAGCTTGCGTTCAGGGGATCTAGGTGTTTGAGGATATGAGTTGGGAAGCAGACTTTACAAAAGGTCAATTTTTCAGCAAGACGCATCAATCTATTCAGGCTACAAGGGTGTAGAGGCCTCATGACAATCACAGAATGTCGTTCAGAATGTCGTTCAGAATGTCGTGTTGTTGTTTTGTAACAGCAATCTGTTTCCCTTCATCCAGTGTCTGGTGCACAGTTTAGATGACTAAGTCTGGTCTTCAGTTGGGGGACATGTTGTCCTCTGTCCATAACAGTCTACCTACTAAGTCTGGTCTTCAGCTGGGGGCCATGTTGTCCTCTGTCCATAACAGTCTACTGACTAAGTCTGGTCTTCAGCTGGGGGCCATGTTGTCCTCTGTCCATAACAGTCTACTGACTGAGTCTGGTCTTCAGCTGGGGGCCATGTTGTCCTCTGTCCATAACAGTCTACTGACTGAGTCTGGTCTTCAGCTGGGGGCCATGTTGTCCTCTGTCCATAACAGTCTACTGACTAAGTCTGGTCTTCAGCTGGGGGCCAAGTTGTCCTCTGTCCATAACAGTCTACTGACTAAGTCTGGTCTTCAGCTGGGGGCCATGTTGTCCTCTGTCCATAACAGTCTACCTACTAAGTCTGGTCTTCAGCTGGGGGCCATGTTGTCCTCTGTCCATAACAGTCTACTGACTAAGTCTGGTCTTCAGCTGGGGGCCATGTTGTCCTCTGTCCATAACAGTCTACTGACTAAGTCTGGTCTTCAGCTGGGGGCCAAGTTGTCCTCTGTCCATAACAGTCTACTGACTAAGTCTGGTCTTCAGCTGGGGGCCATGTTGTCCTCTGTCCATAACAGTCTACTGACTAAGTCTGGTCTTCAGCTGGGGGCCATGTTGTCCTCTGTCCATAACAGTCTACTGACTAAGTCTGATCTTCAGCTGGGGGCCAAGTTGTCCTCTGTCCATAACAGTCTACTGACTAAGTCTGGTCTTCAGCTGGGGGCCATGTTGTCCTCTGTCCATAACAGTCTACTGACTAAGTCTGGTCTTCACACACACACACTGTTTAGATGCTGGGAGTTAGTTTGGATAAATATGCACGGGTAGCCTATTTTTATTTTGAAGTAAATCATTTGACAATTAATTTAAAACATTATGACTCGATGTGTTTATGCCAAATGACATGGTAATACGGTACGTGTTTACTGTTAAAAATACATGCCTTTTACGTTAAGACCAATAAACAAATGCTTAATAGCAATTCCAGTGAAAGAAATGTGGACCCCTGGTATGTCATGGTATAATTTACACTCTGGTATCACGTACCGTCCACGGTCTTACAGGAGATACTGTGTGTGTAGGTCTAAAAACATTCAAATAAAAAATGCATTGCCAACATTACTTTTCTACTCAAGAGGCCTCTACCTTCAAGGCCAGGCTTTTATAAAGTCTCATACAGGGAACATTTCGTTTTTTAAAGGGAAACCCTTTAGCCTCTAAGAGAAAGGTGAGGCAGAGAATGATCTCAGAGACATCCTAGAGAAAGGTGAGGCAGAGAATGATCTCAGAGACATCCTAGAGAAAGGTGAGGCAGAGAATGATCTCAGAGACATCCTAGAGAAAGGTGAGGCAGAGAATGAGCTCAGAGACATCCTAGAGAAAGGAGAGGCAGAGAATGATCTCAGAGACATCCTAGAGAAAGGTGAGGCAGAGAATGATCTCAGAGACATCCTAGAGAAAGGAGAGGCAGAGAATGATCTCAGAGACATCCTAGAGAAAGGTGAGGCAGAGAATGATCTCAGAGACATCCTAGAGAAAGGTGAGGCAGAGAATGATCTCAGAGACATCCTAGAGAAAGGTGAGGCAGAGAATGATCTCAGAGACATCCTAGACTGTCCTTGACAACTCGCCAGACTATTACCAGTCTTCAAATGTTGTGTCAGCGATCCCTCTATCCTCCATCCTTCCATCCCTTCAACCCTTCAAACCTCCATCCCTTCAACCCTCCATCCTTCTACCCTCCATACCTACAATCCTCCATCCCTCAACCCTCCATTCTTCCATCCCTTCAACCCTCTAACCCTCCATCCTTCCAACCCTCTAACCCTCCATCCTTCCAACCCTCCATCCTTCCAACCCTCTAACCCACCATCCTTCCAACCCTCCATCCTTCCAACCCTCTAACCCTCCATCCTTCCAACCCTCTAACCCTCCATCCTTCCAACCCTCTAACCCTCCATCCTTCCAACCCTCTAACCCTCCATCCTTCCAACCCTCTAACCCTCCATCCTTCCAACCCTCTAACCCTCCATCCTTCCAACCCTCTAACCTTCCATCCTTCCAACCCTCTAACCCTCCATCCTTCCAACCCTCTAACCCTCCATCCTTCCAACCCTCTAACCCTCCATCCTTCCAACCCTCAAACCCTCCATCCTTCCAACCCTCTAACCCTCCATCCTTCCAACCCTCTAACCCTCCATCCTTCCAACCCTCTAACCCTCCATCCTTCCAACCCTCTAACCCTCCATCCTTCCAACCCTCTAACCCTCCATCCTTCCAACCCTCTAACCCTCCATCCTTCCAACCCTCTAACCCTCCATCCTTCCAACCCTCTAACCCTCAACCCTCCATCCTTCCAACCCTCTAACCCTCCATCCTTCCAACCCTCTAACCCTCCATCCTTCCAACCCTCTAACCCTCCATCCTTCCAACCCTCTAACCCTCCATCCTTCCAACCCTCTAACCCTCCATCCGTCCAACCCTCTAACCCTCCATCCTTCCAACCCTCTAACCCTCCATCCTTCCAACCCTCTAACCCTCCATCCTTCCAACCCTCTAACCCTCCATTCTTCCAACCCTCTAACCCTCCATCCTTCCAACCCTCTAACCCTCCATCCTTCCAACCCTCTAACCCTCCATCCTTCCAACCCTCTAACCCACTGTGAGAATTCTTACATGTTGCCTTCACTCAGAGAACCATCCTCCCAGGGACATCTCTAAAAGAACACTGGGTAAACACATGACTTAAAACCTGAAGCTACAATGCTTCATAAATTGGAATAAGCAAACATGGGCCTTTATAATGTCTTATAATAAGACATATGTATAATGTTACGTCTCTGCAGGCTGTAAATCACAACTTATGCAACCTCTGGAAGCTGTTTACTGTAAAGTCAATGAATCTTTTGGGGAAAATCACCAAGACGGGGAAGTTGACAAAGCTTTGCCGGGGACGACAGACAGAAC
>NC_068441.1:52108399-52148399 GCF_023373465.1 Oncorhynchus keta
CTCTCTCTCTCTAGAGAGCACTCAGCACAGATGGAAGTGTTAATACCCCCATTAAAACATTGTGCGGTAAAGGGGCTGACACCAGAGAAAAAGGTTTTATTGGAGAGGAGAAACAGCTGATTTGTTTCTATGTCAGGGGTATGTTTGTGAGCATACTTTCCTGGCTTCCCTGTTGTTTCCTAATCTTTCTTTGTTCTCTCTCTCCCCCAAAAAACTGGTGAATTTGTCAAACGGACCCTGGGCAAGAACAGACCTTGGGCAGGACAGGACCTTGGGCAGTACAGGACCTTGGGCAGGAAAGGACATTGGGCAGGAACAGACCTTGGGCAGGGAATGACATTGGACAGGAACAGACCTTGGGAAGGACAGGACCTTGGACAGGAAAGGACATTGGGCAGGAACAGACCTTGGGCAGGGTGGGGATAGCTTTTGGCAGTGTCAATTAATTAGAATGAACTAGAAACAGATGCCGCTGCATTGAGGATTCTGCTAACTTTGCCCACACTGTCCACAATGCTAACGTTTGGCAAGAGATGACTGACCGACGGTTTACAAGTTGGAAATATAAAACACTGTTGACTACCTTTGATGATTGAATACCAGGCATCTCTGATTGAGCCCTGTGTGTATCTCTCCTGTGTATTCTCCATAATATAGTGAACTACATCGGTACTACTTTTTAACATAGAGGCCTGGTTAAAATAAGTGCACTTTAATACGGAATAGGGAGCCATTCGGGATGCTTCCCTACAGTAAGTAAATCAGGGAGGAACGTTATGTGTTCAATCCAGAATAGCAGGTATTTAGGCCAGAGTTGCATCGATGTGCATACAGCCTCCACAGACGTACTGCATGATGGGTGATATTGTTTAACACTGCATGATGGGTGATACTGGATAACACTGCATGATGGCTGATAGTGGATAACACTGTATGATGGATGATACTGAATAACACTGTATGATGGGTGATACTGGATAACACTGTATGATGGGTGATACTGGATAACACTGCATGATGGATGATATTTGATAACACTGCATGATGGGTGATATTGTTTAACACTGCATGATGGGTGATACTGGATAACACTGTATGATGGGTGATACTGGATAACACTGCATGATGGATGATATTGGATAACACTGCATGATGGGTGATACTGGATAACACTGTATGATGGGTGATACTGGATAACACTGCATGATGGATGATATTGGATAACACTGCATGATGGATGATATTGGATAACACTGCATGATGGATGATATTGGATAACACTGCATGATGGATGATATTGGATAACACTGCATGATGGATGATATTGGATAACACTGTATGATGGGTGATACTGGATAACACTGCATGATGGATGATATTGGATAACACTGCATGATGGATGATATTGGATAACACTGCATGATGGATGATATTGGATAACACTGTATGATGGGTGATACTGGGTAACACTGCATGATGGATGATACTGGATAACACTGCATGATGGGTGATACTGGGTAACACTGCATTATTGATGGGTGATACTGGATAACACTGCATGATGGATGATATTGGATAACACTGCATGATGGATGATATTGGATAACACTGCATGATGGGTGATACTGGATAACACTGCATGATGGATGATACTGGATAACACTGCATGATGGATGATATCGGATAACACTGCATGATGGATGATACTGGAAAACACTGTATGATGGATGATATTTTATAACACTGTATGATGGGTGATACTGGATAACACTGTATGATGGATGATATTTTATAACACTGTGTGATGGGTGATACTGGATAACACTGCATGATGGATGATATTGGATAACACTGCATGATGGATGATACTGGATAACACTGTATGATGGATGATATTTTATAACACTGTATGATGGGTGATACTGGATAACACTGCATGATGGATGATATTTTATAACACTGCATGATGGATGATATTTTATAACACTGTATGATGGGTGATATTGGATAACACTGTATGATGGGTGATATTTTATAACACTGTATGATGGGTGATACTGGATAACACTGTATGATGGATGATATTTTATAACACTGTGTGATGGGTGATACTGGATAACACTGCATGATGGATGATATTGGATAACACTGCATGATGGATGATACTGGATAACACTGTATGATGGATGATATTTTATAACACTGTATGATGGGTGATACTGGATAACACTGCATGATGGGTGATACTGGATAACACTGCATGATGGATGATATTGGATAACACTGCATGATGGGTGATATTTTATAACACTGCATGATGGGTGATACTGTTTAATAACACTGTATGATGGGTGATACTGGATAACACTGCATGATGGGTGATACTGGATAACACTGCATGATGGATGATACTGGATAACACTGCATGATGGGTGATACTGGATAACACTGCATGATGGGTGATACTGGATAACACTGCATGATGGGTGATACTGGATAACACTGCATGATGGGTGATACTGGATAACACTGCATGATGGGTGATACTGGATAACACTGCATGATGGGTGATACTGGATAACACTGCATGATGGGTGATACTGGATAACACTGCATGATGGGTGATACTGGATAACACTGCATGATGGGTGATACTGGATAACACTGCATGATGGGTGATACTGGATAACACTGCATGATGGGTGATACTGGATAACACTGCATGATGGATGATACAGTATCTCTGCATGACGCCTTTTGATTGACTTCCTTGTTTATCGTAAAACCCCTCAGTGACTCCGTCCACATCCCAAATGACACCCTTTTCCATGTATAGGGCACTACTTTAGACCAGGGCTGGCACCCTATTCCGTATATAGGGCACTACTTTAGACCAGGGCTGGCACCCTATTCCGTATATAGTGCACTACTTTAGACCAGGGCTGGCACCCTATTCCGTATATAGGGCACTACTTTCGACCAGGGCTGGCACCCTATTCCGTATATAGGGCACTACTTTAGACCAGGGCTGGCACCCTATTCCGTATATAGGGCACTAATTTAGACCAGGGCTGGCACCCTATTCCGTATATAGTGCACTACTTTAGACCCGGGCCCCGTAGAAGTACTATATAGTGATGCAGGCTGCAGCTTTGATTGTCCAGAAACCAGGGAAATCAACACAATTACCTTTTAACCTGTTAAGTCGACCCTCTACTTTTTCGAACATTCTGTTAAAAACCGTGCAACATTTCAGCGCCCTGCTACTCAGGCCAGGAATATAGTATATGCATATGATTAGTATGTGTGGATAGAAAACACTCAGACGTTTATAAAACTGGTTAAATCACGGCTGTGACTATAACAGAACGTGCGTTTCATCGAAAAGTGCAGGAAAACCTGATCACTGAAAATGGAAATAAATATCCTTGCGCTACTTCCAGGATTTATTAAAAGTGAACCGAATTAAATGAGGCCGAGGTTGCAGTGCCTACAGCTTCCACACGATGTCTAGAGTCTTGTCATTTGATTCAGCTTTGATTCTTGGTCAAACCGAATCAAGGGAACCGATTCCCTCCGGTCTCTGACCGGATGTTTTGGTCGAGCTCTCTCCAGACATTTTTTCGAGACGGACAACCTATAGAATTTACATCGCCTCCTGATTAATTTTATCGCTTATTAACGTGTACTAATACCTAAAGTTGCATTACAAAAGTATTTCGAAGTGTTTTGTGAAAGTTTATCGTCGACTTTTTGCAAAGGTGTGTTTCTTTAAAGTTTAAACCACCAAGGTATCCATTTTAGACGTGTCACCTTGAGGTCATATAAGCAACCTGAGAATGAGATATTTATTTTTGTTCATAGTTAATTATAAGAAGCTCACGAAGCATAAACGAGTATGCGCCTTTTAAGTCTAAATACTAGCTCTTGAGAGCGAACGTTATACATTCACGATCATTATACAATGAAAAAAAGGAAAAATCTCAGCAAAGGAGGTTAGTTCCCTGATTGGACCATATTTTTTAACAATCTATTTTTAAAGTTTTACACAAATGCAGCAAGAAACAATCGATTAATATCCAACTAAATATCATTCTTCCAAAAAAGTCCTTCGCTCCTTCAAATCCTGCTTGAAGGACCAAATCCCATAGCGAGTGATTTGAGGCTGATTTAGCTGGTCTTTGTTTACCTATAGAACACGTAAGGTCAGTGCTGAACCACACGTTTGGGCTAAGATGATCAGATACAAGAGTCTGGTGTACTTTCATATACTGTATCTAGTCCTGACTGTAGCATAGATCAGTTCTGGGCAATTGTTTTTTATGGAGGGTCACATTAGAATGTATTTTTTGCCATCGCCGGCCAGAATCATATTATAGGAATATACATCACGTGATGACAGATATATCTACTGTAAATCACATCCAGATATGCTACTTATTTAACTTTTTTAACCTTTTGTAACTAGGGGTCAGTATTTTCATCTTTGGATAAAAAACGTTCCCATTTTAAACAGGATATTTTGTCACGACAAGATGCTCGACTATGCATATAATTGACAGCTTTGGATAGAAAACACTCTGACGTTTCCAAAACTGCAAAGATATTGTCTGTGAGGGCAACAGAACTGATGTTACAGGCGAAACCCAGATAAAAATCCAACCAGGTAGTGCCCCATATTTTGAAAGCCCTGCATGCCAATGACTCCTTATATGGCTGTGAATGGGCTACGAATGAGCTTACGCTTTCTACGTATTCCCCACGGTGTCTACAGCATTGTGACGTTTACGCATTTATGTTGAAGTATAGCCGTAAGGGACCACATTGAGCAGGTGGTCGGTCACATGATGGCTCCCGCATAAAATCTTGCGTAAAGTACTGAGGTAGCCATTATTCCAATCGCTTCTAATGAGAAACCAATTGTCCCGACGGATATATTATCGAATAGATATGTGAAAAACACCTTGAGGATTGATTCTAAACTATTTTTGCCATGTTTCTGTCGATATTATGGAGCTGATTTGGAAAAAAGTTTGGCGTTGTAGTGACCGCATTTTCCGGTCGATTACACAGCCAAACGTGAAGAACAAATGGGAGCTATTTCGCCTACAAAACATTTGCTATCTAACTGGGAGTCTCCTGAGTGAAAACATCCGAAGTTCTTCAAAGGTAAATTATTTAATTTGATTGCTTTTCTTATTTTCGTGAAAATGTTGCCCTGCTGCTAGCAGAGCCTAGCATAGCATTATGCCATGATAAACTTACACAAATGCTTCTCTAGTGTGTCTAGCTGTAAAGCATATTTTGAAAATCTGAGATGACAGTGTGATTAACAAAAGGCTAAGCTATGTCTCAATATATTTCATTTGTGATTTTCATGAATAGGAACATTTTCTAGGGATATTTATGTCCACTGCGTTATGCTAATTAGTTTGAGGCGATGATTACGCTCCCGCATGCGGGACGGGTAGTAATCAAGAAGTCTTTTAACATGGACAGAAATAAACCACATCCTTGTTCTCCTTTTGGTAGGTATATTCATTGTTGAACATGCAATGAACTACATGGAGGGAAAAGTACACTGTGCATTCAGCACTACGGACAGAACTCTGCAAAAAAAAACATAAGAAAGACAGAGCTCAACATTATATTTAAACTACTCAATCAGTGTGAGGACTTTTAAACTAATCAGTGTGAGGAGTGAAGTCTCTGATGGGCATTGACTTGAGCAGTGAAGTCAAGTATAGTTTCTGACATCGCTATGCTCAGGATTGCTAAGAGGTGAGAGTCAGTAAGAGATGATCTGTACCTTGACTTGTTATATTTCATCACTGAAAATGTCTGTTCTCATACATAGGTTGATCCAAACAGCACAAACACCTTCTGAGCATGATTCACCGTTGGAAACTTTTATTACTCAAGAAATGCATTAAACCTCGTCAGTGACATTGTTTTGAATTGTTGTCCAATCACTGCATCAGACTGAAGATCAATAAGCTCAAGCTGCAGGTCAGTGGGAGCGTTATCCACATTGAAGTCGAAAGGAGACGAAACCAACAGCATGTCATAATCCAACACTTTGAAATCATCAAAACAACGAGAAAACTCACCGTTCAAAGCAGCAGTGATGTATACTTCTCCCGCTGATCATCTGATAGGGAACAGATGGGTGAGATTGTTGGCATCTACTTCTACTTGGCGGGTCAGGGGGAGTCATTTTCCCTTGAATGCTTTGACAAGGCTGTACATCTGATGTGCTAAAAGGCCCCTCCCTTGTAGATTGTAATTAAGTTTGTTCATGAGGGCCATGATGTCCACGGTGAAATCAGCCAACCATTCTTTATTTTACCGTTGAGGGAAATCCACATATTTTCCTTTCATTTGCAAAACTCAACAATCTCCAACTTCAGGTCCCATACCCTTTTCCCCCATACTCAGCCATCTCACGTTTGTGTGGGAAGGGAGATCTGCATGACCTGACTCGGTCGGTCTCTTCCAACAGTGAGACAAACTGCCTGTGGTTTAAAGATATTGCTCTTATGAAGTGTATCACTTTAGTGATTGTATCCACAACATGGCTCATTTTCAGAACACATTTACAGAGCACCTCCTGATGAATAATACAATGCAGGAAAATCATTTTCTCATCTGGGTTCAGCTCAACTACTTGATCTTGTATCCTTTTCAAAAGACCAATGGTTTTTCCTGTCAAGTTTGGGCACCCATCAGTGGTCGGTCACACTGGATAACTTTTCAAAACTCAGTCCCAGCTTTGCTACACACTAATTAACCTCCTCCAATAACTTCTGCTGCGGTTGTGCTCTTCATTGACTGCACTGAAGCAAGCTCCTCTGTCATTTAAAAGTCTGGGGTTGTGCCTCCTAACAATATCAACAACTGCACCGTGTCACATGCATCACTGCTCTCATCCAGGGCCAGGGAGAAATAGGTCAAAAGCTTTACCTATTTCATCAGCATCACCAGCCCTACCTCGATCTACCTTTGTAATGTTCAACACATAAGGACCCTTTTAATTTGTCACACTGAGACGTATTCCCTATCTGCGTGACACACACTAAAAATACCTGTTTAGTATGCTAATGCAGGTTGACATACATGTGAACATTTGTTATCTTTATATAACTAGGCAAGTCAGTTAAGAACAAATTCTTATTTTCAATGATGGCCTAGGAACAGTGTGTTAACTGCCTGTTCAGGGGCAGAACGACAGATTTGCACTTTGTCAGCTCGGGGATTTGAACTTGCAACCTTTCAGTTACTAGTCCAACACTCTAACCACTAGGTTACCCTACCGCCCCTCCACTCTAACCACTAGGTTACCCTACCGCCCCTCCACTCTAACCACTAGGCTACCCTGCTGTTCTACAGTAATGTGAAGGTTCTCTGCACCTTATCATCCTACATCCACTGTACCGAGAACTTCGTATTCATTTCCACTTTTCATTAAACCATTATGTATTTTTGCAGGCAAGTTAATTAAAGTATTTTCTAACTCCTCTGCTGTATTCCAAAATGTGGTTTAATATAGTACATATATATACACATATATATATATATATATATATATATATATATATATATATATATATATATATATATATATATATATATATATATATAATATATATATATATAAATATATATATATATGTGTGTTATTCAGGGTTATTCAGTGACAGAAAAGGCTGTTTTGTAGACAGAAAATGTCAAACCAAACATGAAATATGTATCCAACAACATCCAGAGACAACATATCTGAGGTTTGATATTTAATTCAATTTTTTTGTTTTCCAGTGGTTCAGGGTATAACTCATCTGAGAACAACTGATCTGAATCCACCTGGAGAAATAAACTGGATTTCTTTATTTGCTGTAGAACGTCAGCCTCCCTGTTAAAGTCCTGATCTACTTTTCTCAACTCTACAGCCCCAATGCAAAGATCTTCTTTCTCAGTCTCCGGCTCTAATTTGTTCAGTTTTCTGTCTGTCTCAGTCTAACCCAATTCAGTTGAAATTGAACTCTGTGACCAACCTTCCCTCTGGATAACATCAGATAGAACATGTGGATGGAGAAAGCTAGAGAAGTTATAGGTAATTGAAGGGAGACCTGACAAGCAGTTTGCTAGTTGGTTTGGCATCACCAAGCTGGTGAAACTGTTCTACATCACCTAGCTGGTGAGAGTGTTCTACATCACCTAGCTGGTGAGAGTGTTCTACATCACCTAGCTGGTGAAACTGTTCTACATCACCTAGCTGGTGAAAGTGTTCTACATCACCTAGCTGGTTAAAGTGTTCTACTTCACCTAGCTGGTGAAAGTGTTCTACATCACCTAGCTGGTGAAAGTGTTCTACATCACCTAGCTGGTGAAAGTGTTCTACATCACCTAGCTGGTGAAAGTGTTCTACATCACCTAGCTGGTGAGAGTGTTCTACATCACCTAGCTGGTGAAAGTGTTCTACATCACCTAGCTGGTGAGGGTGTTCTACATCACCTAGCTGGTGAAAGTGTTCTACATCACCTAGCTGGTGAAAGTGTTCTACATCACCTAGCTGGTGAGAGTGTTGTACTTCACCTAGCTGGTGAAAGTGTTCTACATCACCTAGCTGGTGAAACGGTTCTACATCACCTAGCTGGTGAAAGTGTTCTACATCACCTAGCTGGTGAGAGTGTTGTACTTCACCTAGCTGGTGAAAGTGTTCTACATCACCTAGCTGGTGAAAGTGTTCTACATCACCTAGCTGGTGAAAGTGTTCTACATCACCTAGCTGGTTAAAGTGTTCTACATCACCTAGCTGGTGAAAGTGTTCTACATCACCTAGCGGGTTAAAGTGTTCTACATCAACTAGCTGGTTAAAGTGTTCTACATCACCTAGCTGGTGAAAGTGTTCTACATCACCTAGCGGGTTAAAGTGTTCTACATCACCTAGCTGGTGAAAGTGTTCTACATCACCTAGCTGGTTAAAGTGTTCTGCATCACCTAGCTGGTGAAAGTGTTCTACATCACCTAGCTGGTGAAAGTGTTCTACATCACCTAGCTGGTGAAAGTGTTCTACATCACCTAGCTGGTGAAAGTGTTCTACATCACCTAGCTGGTGAAAGTGTTCTACATCACCTAGCTGGTGAAAGTGTTCTACATCACCTAGCTGGTGACAGTGTTCTACATCACCTAGCTGGTGAAAGTGTTCTACATCACCTAGCTGGTGAAAGTGTTCTACATCACCTAGCTGGTGACAGTGTTCTACATCACCTAGCTGGTGAAAGTGTTCTACATCACCTAGCTGGTGAAAGTGTTCTACATCACCTAGCTGGTGAAAGTGTTCTACATCACCTAGCTGGTGAAAGTGTTCTACATCACCTAGCTGGTGAAAGTGTTCTACATCACCTAGCTGGTGAAAGTGTTCTACATCACCTAGCTGGTGAAAGTGTCCTACATCACCTAGCTGGTGAAAGTGTTCTACATCACCTAGCTGGTGAAAGTGTTCTACATCACCTAGCTGGTGAAAGTGTCCTACATCACCTAGCTGGTGAAAGTGTTCTACATCACCTAGCTGGTGAAAGTGTTCTACATCACCTAGCTGGTGAGAGTGTTCTACATCACCTAGCTGGTGAGAGTGTTCTACATCACCTAGCTGGTGAAAGTGTCCTACATCACCTAGCTGGTGAAAGTGTTCTACATCACCTAGCTGGTGAAAGTGTTCTACATCACCAAGCTGGTGAAAGTGTTCTACATCACCAAGCTGGTGAAAGTGTTCTACATCACCTAGCTGGTGAAAGTGTTCTACATCACCTAGCTGGTGAGAGTGTTCTACATCACCAAGCTGGTGAGGGTGTTTTGTTTGTGTATGTGACATTGTGTTTTTGACAGTGTTGTGTTTGTGACATAGTGTTTTTTTGACAGTGTTGTGTTTGGGAGATTTTGTGTTTGTTACTGTGTTGTGTTTGTGACGGTGTTGTGTTTGTGACGGTGTTGTGTTTGTTACTGTGTTGTGTTTGTTACTGTGTTGTGTTTGTGACGGTGTTGTGTTTGTGACGGTGTTGTGTTTGTGACGGTGTTGTGTTTGTGACGGTGTTGTGTTTGTGACAGTGTTGTGTTTGTGACGGTGTTGTGTTTGTGACGGTGTTGTGTTTGTGACGGTGTTGTGTTTGTGATTGGCCAGAAGCTTCACAGTATGGATGTACATGTAGTTCCTATTGTATCATGTGGGAGGACGACCTGATTTCCAGAGATGATTTTCCTCGGTGGTTTGGCATCACCTTGCTAGTGACGATGTTTGGTGCCTTGGTTTTGTGTGATGTTGTTGTTGTGTTTGCATTTGGCCAGAAGGTTGGTTGCTAAGTGGGGGTGTTGCTGCTCTTGTACTGTGAGTCATCCATGCTTCCCAGGTGATCCAGTATGCTGATCACTTCCCACACATGTTTTGAAGAACAGACGGTCCCCTGGTCCTTCACAAGCCTTGAATGAATGGGTGGGTGGGTGGGTGGGTGGGTGGGTGGGTGGGTGGGTGGGTGGGTGGGTGGGTGGGTGGATGGGTGGATGGATGGATGCGTGGATGGATGGATGGATGGATGGATGGATGGATGGATGGATGGATGGATGGATGGATGGGTAGATGGATGGGTTGGGTGGGTGGGTGGGTGTGTGTATGGATGGATGGGTAGATGGATGTATGGGTGGATGGATGGATGGATGGATGGATGGATGGATGGATGGATGGATGGGTAGATGGATGGATGGATGGATGGATGGATTGGTGGATGGATGGATGGATGGATGGATGGATGGGTGGGTGGGTGGATGGGTGGATGGGTCAGTGGGTGGGTGGATGGATGGGTGGATGGGTAGACGGATTGACAGATGGACAGATGGATGGATGGGTGGGTGGGTGGGTGGGTGGGTGGGTGGGTGGGTGGGTGGGTGGGTGGGTGGGTGGGTGGATGTGTGGATGGGTGGATGGGTGGATGGGTGGATGGATGGATGGATGGATGAAGAAATTAATTTTAAAAAGTCTTTGCCTTGTTACATTTGTGTCCCTTCTTTGATTCTGCTACAACAGGGCTGTTCTGAACAAACTACTTTAAAAGGACAATTCTCTCCTCTGTTAGCATACACACCAATGTTGCTGATCAATCCGTACTGTACTCTACTGTACTGTAGCAGATTCAAGATTGACTTCCTGTGTACCAAATTACATGAAATTCTCATCTAACTTCATGACACATGACAGATTCTAAGAGTGTTAGTCATTCGTTGTTGTTGTTGTTGTTGTCGTTGTCGTTGTTGTTATTGTAATTGTTGTTGTTTGTAATAGTCTGAAAAGCTCAAAGTATTTTCCTGACAGTGACAGATCTGTGTTTCTCAATTATACAACATGCAGTATTATGAGTGTGTCACGCCCTGACCTTAGATATCTCTGTTTTCTATATATTTTGGTTAGGTCAGGGTGTGACTAGGGTGGGCACTCTAGGTTTTTGTATGTCTAGGGGTTTTGTATGTCTATGTTGGCCTGATATGGTTCCCAATCAGAGACAGCTGAGGATCATTCATTTGTGTGTTGAAGCATTATTTTCACCCCAGTGAGGAGTTCAAGGAGAGGAGGCACGAAAAATGTCCAGAACTTAAGTTAATATTTATACCAAGAATCAATAGCATCAAGGATTAATGAATACGTGGGTGTGTGTGTGTGTGTGTGTGTGTGTGTGTGTGTGTGTGTGTGTGTGTGTGTGTGTGTGTGTGTGTGTGTGTGTGTGTGTGTGTGTGTGTGTGTGTGTGTGTGTGTGTGTGTGTGTGTGTGTGTGTGTGTGTGTGTCATTAATGAAACATTGCCGTGACGCTCAAATCCTCACCTTGCATTCATGAGTATCACTTCACTTTAAAAGAACTTGTTTGCTTGCAGCTGCTCATGCGTTTACCTGTTTAATGCCTTAAAGCTTTGCCTACACACATCATTACCTAAGTTATAGACCTCAGATGAATCTCGTAATGAAAGTTGTGGCTGTTGAGCAGACAAAGTACTTGGCGTAACCTTAGATTGTAAACTGGGGTCTGTCTGTGATGAAGAGATGCGCTGCTTTTTTGACACCACACTCCAAAAAGCAAGTCCTGTGGGCTCTAGTTTTATCTTATCTTGATTATTGTCCAGTCATGTAGTAAAGTGCTGCAAAGAGGTATCTAGTTAAGGTGAAGTTAAGCTGGACCAGAACAGAGCGGCACGTCTTGCTCTTCATTGTAATCAGACGACTGATATAAATACTATGCATGCCAGTCTCTCTTGGCTAAGAGTTGTGAAAATACCCCTGAGAGACTGATTTCTTATAAGAAACATTAATGTGTTGAAAATTCGGAATAGTTTGCATAGTCAACTTACACAAGGCACTGATACACACACTTACCTCACCAAACATGCCACCAGGGGTCTTTTCACAGTCCCGCCAGGTCCAGAACAAATTCAAGAAATCATACAGTATTATACAGAGCCATACATGCACAGAACTCCATTCCATCTCATATAACGCAAGTGAGCAGCAAACGTGGTTTGAAAAAATAAAAATAAAGCAACACCTCACGGCACAACGCCTCTCCCCATCAAAACAAATCAAATGTATTTATATAGCCCTTCGTACATCAGCTGATATCTCAGAGTGCTGTACAGAAACCCAGCCTAAAACCCCAAACAGCAAGCAATGCAGGTTTAGAAGCACTTTGGCTAGGAAAAACTCCCTAGGAAGGCCAAAACCTAGGAAGAAACCTAGAGAGGAACCAGGCTATGTGGGGTGGCCAGTCCTCTTCTGGCTGTGCCGGGTGGAGATTATAACAGAACATGGCCAAGATGTTCAAATGTTCATAGATGACCAACATGGTCAAATAATAGGTCTGGGACAGGTAGCAGGTCTGGGACAGGTAGCAGGTCTGGGACAGGTAGCAGGTCTGGGACTGGTAGCACGTCCGGTGAACAGGTCAGGGTTCCATAGCCGCAGGCAGAACAGTTGAAACTGGAGCAGCAGCACGGCCAGGTGGACTGGGGACAGTAAGGAGTCATCATGCCAGGTAGTCCTGGGGCATGGTCCTAGGGCTCAGGTCCTCCGAGAGAGAGAAAGAAAGAGAGAAAGAGAGAATTAGAGAGAGCATACTTCAATTCACATAGGACACCGGATAAGACAGGAGAAGAAATGTAGAAGTACTCCAGATATAACCAACTGACCATAGCCCCCCGACACATAAACTACTGCGGCATAAATACTGGAGGCTAAGACAGGAGGGGTCAGGAGACACTGTGGCCCCATCCGATGATACCCCCGGACAGGGCCAAACAGGAAGGATATAACCCCACCCACTTTGCCAAAGCACAGCCCCCACACCACTAGAGGTATATCTTCAACTACCAAGTTACCATCCTGAGACAAGGCCGAGTATAGCCCACAAAGATCTCCGCCACGGCACAACCCAAGGGGGGGCACCAACCCAGACAGGAAGATCACATCAGTGACTCAACCCACTCAAGTGACGAACCCCTCCTAGGGACCAGTAAGCCAGAGCACCAGTAAGCCAGTGACTCAGCCCCTGTAATAGGGCTAGAGGCAGAGAATCCCAGTGGAAAGACGGGAACTGGCCAGGCAGAGACAGCAAGGGCTGTTTGTTGCTCCAGAGCCTTTCTGTTCACCTTCACACTCCTGGGCCAGACTACACTCAATCATATGACCCACTGAAGAGATGAGTTTTCAGTAAAGACTTAAAGGTTGAGACCGGGTTTGCGTCTCTCACATGGGTAGGCAGACCATTCCATAAAAATTGAGCTCTTTAGGAGAAAGCCCTGCCTCCAGCTGTTTGCTTAGAAATTCTAGGGACAATTAGACCGTAGCATACAGTAGGAGCAAGCCCATGTAATGCTTTGTAGGTTAGCAGTAAAACCTTGAAATCAGCCCTTGCCTTGACAGGAAGCCAGTGTAGGGAGGCTAGCACTGGAGTAATATGATCAAATTTTTGGGTTCTTGTCCGCATTCTAGCAGCCGTATTTAGCACTAACTGAAGATTATTTAGTGCTTTATCCCGGTAGCCGGAAAGTAGAGCATTGCAGTAGTCTAACATGTTAACGGTACAGGTTCCCCAATGGGTACCACCCCCCCGCTCAACTGAAACAGTGGCGCACAGAATGCAAAAATATTCGTAGAAATATTTAACCTCCGCATATTAACAAGTCCAATAGCTCAAATGAAAGATAAACACCTTGTTCATCTACCCAGCGTGTGTCACACCCTGACCATAGTTTGCTTTGTATGTTTCTATGTTTTTGTTGGTCAGGGTGTAAGCTGGGTGAGCATTCTATGTTACATGTCTAGTTTGTCTAGTTCTATGTTTGGCCTGATATGGTTCTCAATCAGAAGCAGGTGTTCGTCATTGTCTCTGATTGGGAACCATATTTAGGTAGCCTGTTTGGTGTTGGGTTTTGTGGGTGATTGTCCTTAGTGTCTTGATGTCCTTGTTCTGTGTGTATGTGCACCAGTATTAGGCTGTTTTGGTTTTCGTTACGTTTATTAGTTTTGTAGTGTTTGTATTTAGATTCGTGTTGCTTCAGTTGAATAAACATGGATCGCAATCTACACGCCGCATTTTGGTCCGACTCTCTTTCCCATACAGAAAACCGTTACAGAATCACCCACCACAACAGGACCAAGCGGCGTGGTAACAGGCAACGGCAAAAGCAGCAGCAGGAGAAGCAACAGATGCAGCAGCAGCAGCAGCAGCAGCAGCAGTGGGAGAGGCTGCACTACTTGGAAGAATGGACATGGGAGGACGAATTGGATGGTAAAGGACCCTGGGCTCAACCAGGAGAATATCGCCGCCCCAAAGAAGAACTGGAGGCAGCGAAAGCGGAGAGGCGCTGGTATGAGGAGGCAGCGCGGCGTCGTGGATGGAAGCCTGAGAGTCAGCCCCAAAAATTTATTGGGAGGGGCTCACAGGGAGTATGGCTACGCCAGGTAGGAGACCTGAGCCAACTTCCTGTGGTTACCGGGGGGCGAGAGAGACCGGGCAGGCACCGTGTTACGCTGTGCACGGTGTCCCAAGTGCGGGTGCATAGCCCGGTGCGGTACATTCCAGCTCCGCGTATCGGCCGGGCTAGAGTGGGCATCGAGCCAAGTGCCATGAAGCCGGCTCTACGCATCTGGTCTCCAGTGCGTCTCCTTGGGCCGGCTTACATGGCACCAACCTTGCGCACGGTGTCCCCGGTTCGCCTGCATAGCCCAGTGCGGGCTAGGGCGACCGGGACCATTAACCCGGGTAAGGTTGGGCAGGCTCGGTGCTCAAGAGCTCCAGTGCGCCTGCACGGCACGGTCTATCCGTCACCACCTCCACGCACCAGCCCTCCGGTGGCAGCCCCCCGTACCAGGCTGTCTCTCCGGTCCATCCTTACAGGGGCTCCCTCCTCTCCAGCGCTGCCGGAGTCTCCCGCCTCTCCGGCGCTACCAGATCCTTCCTCCTCTCCAGCGCTGCCGGAGTCTCCCGCCTCTCCGGCGCTACCAGAGCCTTCCTCCTCTCCAGCTCCGCCTGAGCCACCCATCTGCCCAGCACCGCCTGAGCCACCCGTCTGCCCAATGCCGCCTGAGCCACCCGTCTGCCCAGCGCCGCCTGAGCCGCCCGTCTGCCCAGCGCCGCCAGTGCCGCCCGTCTGCCAGGAGCCGCCAGTGCCGCCAGTCAGCCAGGGGCCGCCAGTGCCGCCAGTCATCCAGGGGCCGCCAGAGCCCCTCTGTCCCGAGCTGCCGCCCCTCTGTCCCGAGCTGCCACCCCTCTGTCCCGAGCTGCCGCCCCTCTGTCCCGAGCTGCTGCCCCTCTGTCCATTGAGAAGAGTTGCCATGGTGAGGAGGCCGCGGAAGCGGACAAGGTGGGGGACTAAGACTACGGTGAAGTTGGGGCCACGTCCAGCACCAGAGCCGCCACCGCGGACAGATGCCCACCCAGACCCTCCCCCATAGGTTCAGGTTTTGCGGCCGCACCTGGGGGGGGGGTACTGTCACACCCTGAAAATATAAACATACAAAGCAAACTATGTTTTGGTTGGTCAGGGTGTGAGCTGGGTGGGCATTCTATGTTACATGTCTAGTTTGTCTAGTTCTATGTTTGGCCTGATATGGTTCTCAATCAGAGGCAGGTGTTCGTCATTGTCTCTGATTGGGAACCATATTTAGGTAGCCTGTTTGGTGTTGTGTTCTGTGGGTGATTGTCCTTAGTGTCTTGATGTCCTTGTTCTGTGTGTATGTGCACCAGTATTAGGCTGTTTCGGCTTTCGTTACATTTATTGTTTTGTAGTGTTTGTATTTAGATTCGTGTTGCTTCGGTTGAATAAACATGGATCGCAATCTACACGCCGCATTTTGGTCCGACTCTCTTTCCCATACAGAAAACCATTACAGCGTGTCAGATTTCTAAAATGTTTTACGGCGAAAACATGGCACATATTTATATCAAACCACCACAAAGACACAGACGATATACAGCCATTTTGTCGAACAAAAGATGACCTTTTCACTAACCTTTTGAAAATCTTTATCAGATGACAGTAATAGGACATGTTACACAGTACATTTATGTTTTTTTCAATAATATGCATATCCATATTAATAATTTATATCCATAAATCTCCGTTTACATTGACACCATGTTCAGAAAATGCACAAAATGCCCGGAGAAATTATAGATACCTCCGCCAGATAACAGAAATAAACATCATAAACTTTGACTAAATATACATGTTCTACATATAGTTAGAAAGATACACTGCTTCTTAAATGCACCCGCTGTATTACATTTATTTTTAACGTTACAGAATTAGTTGACTATACAATAACCTGAGACGGCGCTCAGACGTAAGCAATATTTCTCCGCTATGTTGGAGTCAACAGAAATACAAAATTACAACATAAATATTCCCTTACCTTTGATGGTCTTCGATCAGAATGTAGTGGAAGGAGTCATACTTAACCAATACATCGTTTTTGTTACACTTCGTGTGTCCCTTATAGTAGCATCTGCTAACAGTTTCAGCTGAAATGCACCCAAAATTACTTCTGGTCCCGAACAGTTGCGCATCAAAACTTCAAAATTACATATGATATGTCGACTAAACTGGTCAAACTAAGTGCAGAATCAAGCTTTAGGATGTTTTAAACGTACAAAACAATTCTCAATTCTACTGGACAATCGTGCTTCTTCTGAGGCAAGCTGGAACAAAGGAAGATCTGTCCCAAACGCTCGCTCTTGCCCCCATGTATTTTCTCGTGACATCCACTCTTTCGCCTCGCAAAGGGTCAAAGCTCGAAGGATTTGCACAATTAAATGCTGTACTGAATGAGGACATCTAGTGGAAGACATAGAAAGTGTCTCCAGATCCATAGCTGGTTGGGAAGGGTGGGGGCTATGACGTCAAAGTTGCCCCAACTTTCAGTACTCCACAAATAGTTTGCCCTGTGAGTTCTGCTATACTTACAGACATAATTCAAACGGTTTTAGAAGCTTTAGAGTGTTTTCTATCCAATAATAATTATTATATGCATATATTAGCAATTTTGGACAGATTTTCTTTCAGTTTACTATAGGCACACAATTCATCCAAAGGGTGCAGTATTCTGCCTAGCCCTAACTGGTTTAACCTAGAAGTAACAAAAGCATGGATTAATTTCTCTGCATCATTTTTGGACAGAAAGTTTCAGATTTTGCACTGTTACGTAGATGGAAAAATCTGTCCTTGAAACAGACTTCGTCAAAAGAGGGATCGGGGTCAAGACTAACTCCGAGGTCCTTTCCAGTTTAATTTGAGACGACTGTACAACCATTAAGAGTAATTGTCAAATCCAACAGAATATCTCTTTGTTTCTTGGGACCTAGAACAAGCATCTCTGTTTAAAAGTAGAAAGTTTGCAGCCATCCATTTCCTTATGTCTGAAACACAGGCTTCTAGAGAAGGTAATTTTGGGGCTTCACCATGTTTCATTGAAATGTACAGCTGTGTGTCATCAACATAGCAGTGAACGTTAAACATTATGTTTTCAAATGACATCTCCAAGAGGTAAAATATATAGTGAAAACAATAGTGGTCCTAAAACAGAACCTTGAGGAACACCGAAATTTACAGTTGATTTGTCAGAGGACAAACTATTTACAGAGACAAACTGATATCTTTCAGACAGATAAGATCAAAACCCGGCCAAAACTTGTCCGTGTAGACCAATTTGGGATTCCAATTTTTCCAAAAGAATGTGATGATCGATGGTATCAAAAGCAGCACTAAGGTCTAGGAGCACGAAGACAGACGCAGAGCCTCGGTCTGATGCCATTAAAAGGTAATTTACTTCACAAGTGCAGTCTCAGTGCTATGATGGGGTCTAAAACCAGACTGAAGCATTTCGTACACATTGTTTGTCTTTAGGAAGGCAGTGAGTTGCTGCGCAACAGCCTTTTCTAAAAATGTTGAGTGGAATGGAAGATTCGATATAGGCCGACAGTTTTTTATCTTTCCTGGGTCAAGGTTTGGCTTTTTGAAGAGAGGCTTTATTACTGCCACTTTTAGTGAGTTTGGTACACATCCGGTGGATAGAGAGACGTTTATTATGTTCAACATAGGAGGGCCAAGTACTGGAAGCAGCTCTTTCAGTAGTTTAGTTGGAATAGGGTCCAGTATGCAGCTTGAAGATTTAGAGGCCATGATTATTTTCATCATTGTGTCAAGAGAGTACAGATCACCTCCTTAGAAACTTGTTTGGGGATTCTACTATAAAGGAGGGGCTCATGAGATCTGTTGGAGTCAGTGGTCTGGCAGAGTGCCTTGGGTTCATGACGCGCGGTCACGAGAGAGTTAGCTCTCGTTCAATTGCTTTTCTACAGACACGGGAACGTTATTGAACATTTATGTTAAAATCTCCCTAAAGATTGATTCTATAATTAGTTTAACAGGGCTTCTACGGACTGTTATATAACTTTTTGAACTTTTTAGAAATTTCTTTGAACTGCACGCGTGTTTGTATTTTCTTACAAAAGGATCTATTTGGACATAAATGATGGACATTATCGAACAAATCAAGCATTTATTGTGGGCCTGGGATTCCTGGGAGTGCATTCTGATGAAGATCATCAAAGGTAAGTTAATATTTCTCATGCTATTTTTTACTAATGTTGACTACCCAATATGGCGGATATCACTTTGGCTTCTTTGTTGTCTGAACGCTGGTCTCAGATTATTGCATGGTTTGCTTTTTCCGTAGAGTTTAAAAAGAATCTGACACAGCGGTTGCATTAAGGAGAAGTTATGTCTAATTCCACGTATAACAGTTGTATCTTTATCAATGTTTATTATGAGTATTTCTGTAATTTGATGGGGCTCTAAGCTAAATCATTGCATGTTTTAGAACTACTGAACGTAGAATGAGATTTTTTTTATATAAATATTTATTTTACTAGGCAAGTCAGTTAGGAACAAATTCTTATTTTCAATGACAGCCTCGGAACCACCTATTCAGGGGCGGAATAACAGATATTGTACCTTGGCAGCTCGGGGATTTGAACTTGCAACCTTTTGGTTACTAGTCCAATGCTCTAACCACTAGGCTACCCTTCCGCCCCAATATGCACTTTACCGACATATTGTATACATGTATACATGCATACATGTATTGTGTAACATGAAGTCCTATGAGTGTCATCTGATGAAGATCATCAAAGGTTAGTGATTAATGTTATCTATATTTGTGATTTTTGTGACTCCTCTCTTTGGCTGGAATAATGGCTGTGTTTATTCTGTGGCTTGGTGGTGATCTAACATAATTGTTTGCGTCGTTTTCGCTGTAAAGCATTTTGAAATCAGACACTGTGGCTGGATTAACGACAATTGTATGTTTAAAATGGTTCCTAATACTTGTATGTTTGAGAAATGTGATTTATGAGATTTATGATGTTTCTTATTTGGAGCCCTGCAATTTCATTGGCTGTTGGCGAGGGGTTCCGCAGACGGAACTGGGTTCCGCAGACGGAACTGGGTTCCGCTAGCGGTGCTATGATGAAACCTGGTCTCTTGAGGACCGCCACAGGAAAGGACGACCGGTAGAACCCACCGTGAAGCATGAAGGAGATGAGAAGGTGTGGGGGTACTTTTCTGATGACACTGTCTGTGATTTAGAATTAAAGGCACACTTAACCATTAGGGCTACCACAAGTTTCCCCCAAGAATTTCCCTGTATTTAGCGCCATCATTCCTTCAATTCTGACCAGTTTCCCAGTCCCTGACGATGAAAAACATCTCCATAGTATGATGATGCCACCACCATCCTTCACTGTGGGGATGGTATCCTCAGGGTGATGAGATGTGTTGGGTTTGCGCCAGACATAGCATTTTCCTTGATGAGCAAAAAGCTACATTTTAGTCTCATCTGACCAGAGTACCTTCTTCCATATGTTTGGGGATTCTCCCACATGCCTTTTGGCGAACACCAAACGTGTTTGCTTATTTTTTCTTCAAACAATGGCTTTTTTTGGCCACTCTTCTGTAAAGCCCAGCTCTGTGGAGTGTACAGCTTAAAGTGGCCGTATGGACAGATACTCCAAACTCTGCTGTGGAGCTTTTCAGTTACTTCAGGGTTATCTTTGGTCTCTTTGTTGTCTCTCTGATTAATGCCCTCCTTGCCTGTTCCGTGAGTTTTGGTGGGCAACCCTCTCTTGGAAGTTTTGTTGTGGTGCCATATTCTTTCAAAATTGTTATAATGGATTTAATGGTGCTCTTTGGGATGTTCAAAGTGTTTGATATTATTTTATAACCCAACCCTGATCATTACTTCCGACCACAACTTTCTCCCTGAAACTGTTTGGAGAGCTCCTTGGTCTTCATGGTGCCGCTTGCTTGGTGGTGCCCCTTGCTTAGTGGTGTTGCAAACTCTGGGTTTCTTTCAGAGCAGATGGTTATATACGGAGATCATGTGACAGATCATGTGACACTTAAATAAATCAAACTAATTATGTGACTTCTGGAGGTAGTTGGTTGCACTAGATTGTATTATGGGCTTCAAGGCAACGTGGGTGTATACATATGCAAGCACCAGTTTTCCATTTAAACATTTTTGTACATTTTTTAAGCAAGTTGTTTTTTTCATTTCACTTCACCAATTTGGCCTATTTTGTGTATGTCCATTACATGAAATACAAATTGAAAATCAACTAAAATTACAGGTGGTAAATGCAACAAAATAGGAAAAACGCCAAGTGGGATGAATACTTTTGCAAGGCACTTTAACGTAGCATAGCGTAACATAACCTAGCATATCGTAGCATTGCGTAGCATAGCGTAACATAACCTAGCATAGTGTAATGTAATGTTGCATAGCGTAGCATAGTGTAATGTAGCATAACGCATAGGTGAGTTACGTTATGCAGCATTACATTACACTATGCTATGCTATGCAACATTACGTTACACTATGCTAGGTTATGTTACGCTATGCTACGCAATGCTACGCTACGCTACGTTATGCTACACTGTATGTCAAGTATTTTGTCTCTAATGTTGTTCTTTTCATTTTGTGTCGGACCAAAGCAAAAGTAGTTGTCGCCATTGGCTTCAGCGAATGAGGAACTTAATAAAATCAAAAAGCTTGGCCTAATTCAGCTCTTCCACTTGAATGAGGTTTATCGACACTGAGGTGCAATAACAGGGAGTCAATATACTGTAAACATGAATATTTCATTAGTACAACATGCCTAAGTGTTACATTTGTCTACACCCTGGCACAGGTGAAATCTAGAAGGCAAATTCAAATGTTATGTTATATGAAGCTAGTTATACATTTATATCTCTACCTTTATGGCTTGCAGTATGAATAAAAAGCAATTCCACAGCAGCAGAAAATATTTTTGACATGTCAGATTGTGGTGGCCATTACCATATAGGAACTTCATGGGGAGGAAGAATGTTTAACATCCTTTTAACATTTGTATTACAAACCATTGTTGAGAAAAGTATTATTCCTGTAAATCCCTCTGTGAACAGCAAATGATACAGACATCTTGGAGTCATTATACTCCTTACAATGTTTGAAGCAACTGATAATGACAATAATGCAATAAATGTGCACTGTTGGGGTACTGGAGGGCCAGGGTTGGGCTGTTGGGGGTACTGGAGGACCAGGGTTGGGCTGTTTGGGGTACTGGAGGACCAGGGTTGGGCTGTTGGGGGTACTGGAGGACCAGTGTTGAGGAACACTGACCAAAATTATAATGAAAACCTAAAACCAATCTCTTTCTTAAATGTCACAACAATCTGAGATAGCAAGAATATTTTCCACTCCAGCTAACGTGAGCTTGTTGTTTTCCTGGAGCCTGAATCCTACTTCACTACAATAAAGTCTGGACTGGAATCCTACAGACATGATTACTTCACTACAATAAAGTCTGGACTGGAATCATACAGACATGATTACTTCACTACAATAAAGCCTGGACTGGAATCCTACAGACATGATTACTTCACTACAATAAAGTCTGGACTGGAATCATACAGACATGATTACTTCACTACAATAAAGCCTGGACTGGAATCATACCGACATGATTACTTCACTACAATAAAGCCTGGACTGGAATCCTACACACATGATTACTTCACTACAATAAAGCCTGGACTGGAATCATACCGACATGATTACTTCACTACAATAAAGCCTGGACTGGAATCCTACCGACATGATTACTTCACTACAATAAAGTCTGGACTGGAATCATACAGACATGATTACTTCACTACAATAAAGCCTGGACTGGAATCATACAGACATGATTACTTCACTACAATAAAGCCTGGACTGGAATCATACAGACATGATTACTTCACTACAATAAAGCCTGGACTGGAATCCTACACACATTATTACTTCACTGCAATAAAGCCTGGACTGGAATCCTACAGACATGATTACTTCACTACAATAAAGCCTGGACTGGAATCCTACAGACATGATTACTTCACTACAATAAAGCCTGGACTGGAATCCTACAGACATGATTACTTCACTACAATAAAGCCTGGACTGGAATCCTACAGACATGATTACTTCACTACAATAAAGCCTGGACTGGAATCCTACAGACATGATTACTTCACTACAATAAAGCCTGGACTGGAATCCTACACACATTATTACTTCACTGCAATAAAGCCTGGACTGGAATCCTACAGACATGATTACTTCACTACAATAAAGCCTGGACTGGAATCCTACAGACATGATTACTTCACTACAATAAAGCCTGGACTGGAATCCTACAGACATGATTACTTCACTACAATAAAGCCTGGACTGGAATCCTACAGACATGATTACTTCACTACAATAAAGCCTGGACTGGAATCCTACATACATGATTATTTCACTACAATAAAGCCTGGACTGGAATCCTACATACATGATTATTTCACTACAATAAAGCCTGGACTGGAATCCTACAGACATGATTACTTCACTACAATAAAGCCTGGACTGGAATCCTACAGACATGATTACTACACTACAATAAAGCCTGGACTGGAATCCTACAGACATGAACTCTGGAGGAGTGGAAACTCATTCTCTGGATTGATTAATCACTCTTCAACATCTGGCAGTTCGACAGAAAAATCTGGGTTTTTGGTGGTAGCCAGGAGAACGCTACCTGCTCCATCGCATATCTGGTGGAGGAGAACTAATGGTCTGGGAAATCTAATGGAAACTAAGGGAAATCTTAACATTTTAGACAATTCTGTGCTTCCAACTTTGTAGCAACGGTTTGGGGGAGGCCCTTTCCTGTTTCAGCATGACAATGTGCATGTGCAAAAAGTGAGGTCCATAATTAAATGTTTTGTCAGTGTGGGAGAACTTGACTGGACTGTATAGAGCCCTGACCTCAACCTCATCAAACACCTTTGGGATGAATTGGAATGCTTCACCAAGTACTTCTCTGATAGAGTTCAGTGTGTCAAATCGGAGGGCCTGTTGTCCGGACCTCTGGCAGTCTCTATGGGGATGCAACAGGGTTCAATTCTCAGGCCGACTTTCTTCTCTGTATATATCAATGATGTCGCTCTTGCTGCTGGTGATTCTCTGATCCACCTCTACGAAGACGACACCATTCTGTATAATTCCGACCCTTCTTTGGACACTGCGTTAACTAACCTCCAGATGAGGAGGTTCAATGCCATACAACTCTTCTTCCGTGGCCTCCAACTGCTCTTAAATGCAAGTAAAACTAAATGCATGCTCTTCAACCGATTGCTGCCCGCACCTGCCCGCCCTCACAGCATCACTACTCTGGATGGTTCTGACTTAGAATATGTGGACAATTACAAATACCTAGGTGTCTGCTTAGACTGTAAACTCTCTTTCCTGACTCACATTAAGCATTTCTAATTCTAAATTAAATATAGAATCAGCTTCCTATTTCGCAACAAAGCATCCTTCACTCATGCTGCCAAACATCGTAAAACTGACCACTCTACTCAACAAATTGGATGCAGTCTATCACAGTGCCATCCGTTTTGTCACCAAAGCCCCATATACTACCCACCATTGCGGCCTGTACGCTCTCGTTGGCTGGCCCTCGCTTCATATCCGTCGCCAAATCCACTGGCTCCAGGTCATCTACAATTCTCTGCTAGGTAAAGCCCCGCCTTATCTCAGCTCACTGGTCACCATAGCAGCACCCACCCGTAGCACTCGCTCCAGCAGGTATATCTCACTGGACATCCCCAAAGCCAATTCCCCCTTTGGCCGCCTCTCCTTCCAGTTCTCTGCTGCCAATGACTGGAACGAATTGCAAAAATCTCTGAAGCTGGAGTCTCATATCTCCTTCACTAGCTTTAAGCACCAGCTGTCTGAGAAGCTCACAGATCACTGCACCTGTGCATAGCCAATCTGTAAATAGCCCATCCAACTACCTCATCCCCATACTGTTATTTATTTATTTATCTTGCTCCTTCGCACCCCAGTATCTCTACTTGCACACTCATCTTCTGCACATTCTACCATTCCAGTGTTTAATTGCTATATTGTAATTACTTCGCCACCATGGCCTATTTATTGCCTTACCTCCCTTATCTTACCTCATTTGCATACGCTGTATATAGACTTTTAGAAAATTATACTATATTATTGACTGTATGTTTGTTTATTCCATGTGTAACTCTGTGTTGTTGTATGTGTCAATCTGCTGTGCTTTTTCTTGACCAGGTGGCAATTGTAAATGAGAACTTGTTCTCAACTAGCCTACCTGGTTAAATAAAGGTGTTCTCAACTAGCCTACCTGGTTAAATAAAGGTGTTCTCAACTGGCCTACCTGGTTAAATAAAGGTGTTCTCAACTAGCCTACCTGGTTAAATAAAGGTGTTCTCAACTAGCCTACCTGGTTAAATAAAGGTGTTCTCAACTACCCTACTTGGTTAAATAAAGGTGTTCTCAACTAGCCTACCTGGTTAAATAAAGGTGTTCTCAACTAGCCTACCTGGTTAAATAAAGGTGTTCTCAACTACCCTACTTGGTTAAATAAAGGTGTTCTCAACTAGCCTACCTGGTTAAATAAAGGTGTTCTCAACTAGCCTACCTGGTTAAATAAAGGTGTTCTCAACTAGCCTACCTGGTTAAATAAAGGTGTTCTCAACTAGCCTACCTGGTTAAATAAAGGTGTTCTCAACTAGCCTACCTGGTTAAATAAAGGTGTTCTCAACTAGCCTACCTGGTTAAATAAAGGTGTTCTCAACTACCCTACTTGGTTAAATAAAGGTGTTCTCAACTAGCCTACCTGGTTAAATAAAGGTGTTCTCAACTAGCCTACCTGGTTAAATAAAGGTGTTCTCAACTACCCTACTTGGTTAAATAAAGGTGTTCTCAACTAGCCTACCTGGTTAAATAAAGGTGTTCTCAACTAGCCTACCTGGTTAAATAAAGGTGTTCTCAACTAGCCTACCTGGTTAAATAAAGGTGTTCTCAACTAGCCTACCTGGTTAAATAAAGGTGTTCTCAACTAGCCTACCTGGTTAAATAAAGGTGTTCTCAACTAGCCTACCTGGTTAAATAAAGGTGTTCTCAACTAGCCTACCTGGTTAAATAAAGGTGTTCTCAACTAGCCTACCTGGTTAAATAAAGGTGTTCTCAACTGGCCTACCTGGTTAAATAAAGGTGTTCTCAACTAGCCTACCTGGTTAAATAAAGGTGTTCTCAACTAGCCTACCTGGTTAAATAAAGGTGTTCTCAACTACCCTACTTGGTTAAATAAAGGTGTTCTCAACTAGCCTACCTGGTTAAATAAAGGTGTTCTCAACTAGCCTACCTGGTTAAATAAAGGTGTTCTCAACTACCCTACTTGGTTAAATAAAGGTGTTCTCAACTAGCCTACCTGGTTAAATAAAGGTGTTCTCAACTAGCCTACCTGGTTAAATAAAGGTGTTCTCAACTAGCCTACCTGGTTAAATAAAGGTGTTCTCAACTAGCCTACCTGGTTAAATAAAGGTGTTCTCAACTAGCCTACCTGGTTAAATAAAGGTGTTCTCAACTAGCCTACCTGGTTAAATAAAGGTGTTCTCAACTAGCCTACCTGGTTAAATAAAGGTGTTCTCAACTAGCCTACCTGGTTAAATAAAGGTGTTCTCAACTAGACTACCTGGTTAAATAAAGGTGTTCTCAACTAGACTACCTGGTTAAATAAAGGTGTTCTCAACTAGACTACCTGGTTAAATAAAGGTGTTCTCAACTAGACTACCTGGTTAAATAAAGGTGTTCTCAACTAGCCTACCTGGTTAAATAAAGGTGTTCTCAACTAGCCTACCTGGTTAAATAAAGGTGTTCTCAACTACCCTACCTGGTTAAATAAAGGTGTTCTCAACTAGCCTACCTGGTTAAATAAAGGTGTTCTCAACTGGCCTACCTGGTTAAATAAAGGTGTTCTCAACTACCCTACCTGGTTAAATAAAGGTGTTCTCAACTAGCCTACCTGGTTAAATAAAGGTGTTCTCAACTAGCCTACCTGGTTAAATAAAGGTGAAATAAATAAAACATGCTGACTAGCCTAGCCAGGTTAAATTGCCCAACATCAGTGCTCAACTAGCACTAATGTTCTTGTGGCTGAATGGAAAGGTCCCTGCAGCAATGTTCCAACATCTGGTGGAAAGCCTTCCCAGAAGAGTAGAGGCTGTTATAGCAGCAATGTTCCAACATCTAGTGGAAATCCTTCCTAGAAGAGTGGAGGCTGTTATAGGAGCAATGTTCCAACATCTAGTGGAAAGCCTTCCCAGAAGAGTAGAGGCTGTTATAGGAGCAATGTTCCAACATCTAGTCGAAAGCCTTCCCAGAAGAGTAGAGGCTGTTATAGCAGCTATGTTCCAACATCTAGTGGAAAGCCTTCCCAGAAGAGTGGAGACTGTTATAGCAGCTATGTTCCAACATCTAGTGGAAAGCCTTCCCAGAAGAGTGGAGGCTGTTATAGCAGCAATGTTCCAACATCTAGTGGAAATACTTCCTAGAAGAGTGGAGGCTGTTATAGCAGCAATGTTCCAACATCTAGTGGAAATCCTTCCTAGAAGAGTGGAGGCTGTTATAGGAGCAATGTTCCAACATCTAGTGGAAAGCCTTCCCAGAAGAGTAGAGGCTGTTATAGGAGCAATGTTCCAACATCTAGTGGAAAGCCTCCCAGAAGAGTAGAGGCTGTTATAGCAGCAATGTTCCAACATCTAGTGGAATGCCTTCCCTAGAGGCTGTTATAGCAGCAATGTTCCAACATCTAGTGGAAAGCCTTCCCAGAAGAGTAGAGGCTGTTATAGCAGCAATGTTCCAACATCTAGTGGAAAGCCTTCCCAGAAGAGTGGAGGCTGTTATAGGAGCAATGTTCCAACATCTAGTGGAAAGCCTTTCCAGAAGAGTAGAGGCTGTTATAGCAGCAATGTTCCAACATCTAGTGGAAAGCCTTCCCAGGCTGTTATAGCAGCAATGTTTCAACATCTAGTGGAAAGCCTTCCCAGAAGAGTGGAGGCTGTTATAGCCGCAAAGGGGGACCAACTCCATATAAATGCCCATGATTTATGGAATGAGATGTTCAACGAGCAGGTGTCCACATCATCATCACATCATCATCACATCATCATCATCATCATCTACAGTGCAATTCCCCATTGCATTATGTTACAATAAAATTGAGCTCAGGTGCTTTCTGTTTCCATTGATCATCCTTAAGATGTTTCTAAAACTTGATTGGAGCCTACATCTGGTAAATTCAATTGATTGGACATGGTTTGGAAAGGCACACAACCTGGTATAAGATCTCACAGTTGACAGGTCATGTCAGTGCAAAACCAAGCCATGAGGTCAAAGGAATTGGTAGAGCTCAAGACAGGATTGGTCGAGGCACAGATCTGGGGTTCTCACCATCCTTATTACAAAAAATAAATAAAAATACACACATAACTTTAAGCTCCATATTCACCTGGTTGACAAAGGTAATGAATTTCTCAATTGATCATCAGCACAGTAATTAATTAAACAGGACCATGTTTGCAAAACAGGTGTTTCTGGTTTAGGTCAAATTACACAGGTAAGATAATGGTTACAGAAACTAGGAATGGATAACTGTCAACTGGCACTACCTGGTTATTTACACCTATCGACCCCCCAAAAAGGGGGTTCTCAAAATGAAATGTACCTGGTTAAAAAAGGTTTTATGAAATTCAGACATTCACTACATGGTTACAAGACAAAACAGCTCAACTAGCCTATGATGGTTAAGTATGAAAGGTTATGTTCTCATATCATTATAAAAAGCCTAACTGGTTAACAGGTTGAACAGGTAGTGAACAGGTTGAACAGGTTGAACAGGTTGAACAGGTAGTGAACAGGTTGAACAGGTAGTGAAAGGTTGAACAGGTAGTGAACAGGTTGAACAGGTAGTGAACAGGTAGTGAACAGGTAGTGAACAGGTTGAACAGGTAGTGAACAGGTTGAACAGGTAGTGAACAGGTTGAACAGGTAGTGAACAGGTTGAACAGGTAGTGAACAGGTTGAACAGGTAGTGAACAGGTTGAACAGGTAGTGAACAGGTTGAACAGGTAGTGAACAGGTCAGTGAACAAGTGAACAGGTAGTGAACAGGTAGTGAACAGGTAGTGAACAGGTTGAACAGGTAGTGAAAGGTTGAACAGGTAGTGAAAGGTTGAACAGGTAGTGAACAGGTTGAACAGGTAGTGAACAGGTTGAACAGGTAGTGAAAGGTTGAACAGGTAGTGAACAGGTTGAACAGGTAGTGAACAGGTTGAACAGGTAGTGAAAGGTAGTGAACAGGTAGTCCCAGGTTGAAGAGGTAGTGAACAGGTTGAACAGGTAGTGAACAGGTTGAACAGGTAGTGAAAGGTAGTGAACAGGAGTGAACAGGTAGTGAACAGGTATGCAACAATGTTCCAACAGGTAGTGAAAGGTTGAACAGGTAGTGAAAGGTAGTGAACAGGTTGAACAGGTAGTGAAAGGTTGAACAGGTAGTGAACAGGTTGAACAGGTAGTGAACAGGTTAACAGGTAGTGAACAGGTAGTGAACAGGTAGTGAACAGGTTGAACAGGTAGTGAAAGGTTGAACAGGTAGTGAACAGGTTGAACAGGTAGTGAACAGGTTGAACAGGTAGTGAACAGGTTGAACAGGTAGTGAACAGGTAGTGAACAGGTAGTGAACAAGTGAACAGGTTGAACAGGTAGTGAACAGGTTGAACAGGTAGTGAACAGGTTGAACAGGTAGTGAAAGGTTGAACAGGTAGTGAACAGGTAGTGAACAGGCAGTGAACAGGTTGAACAGGTAGTGAAAGGTTGAACAGGTAGTGAACAGGTTGAACAGGTAGTGAACAGGTTGAACAGGTAGTGAACAGGTTGAACAGGTAGTGAACAGGTAGTGAACAGGTAGTGGACAGGTTGAACAGGTCAGTCTACAGGTTGAACAGGTAGTGAACAGGTTGAACAGGTAGTGAACAGGTAGTGAACAGGTTGAACAGGTAGTGAACAGGTTGAACAGGTAGTGAACAGGTTGAACAGGTAGTGAACAGGTTGAACAGGTAGTGAACAGGTTGAACTGGTAGTGAACAGGTTGAACAGGTAGTGAACATGGTTGAACAGGTAGTGAACAGGTTGAACAGGTAGTGAACAGGTAGTGAAAGATTGAACAGGTAGTGAACAGGTTGAACAGGTCAGTGAAAGGTTGAACAGGTAGTGAGGTTGAACAGGTAGTGAACAGGTAGTGAACAGGTTGAACAGGTAGTGAACAGGTAGTGAACAGGTAGTGAACAGGTAGGGAACAGGTAGTGAACAGGTTGAACAAAAAGGTAAATAAAAAGGTTGAACAGGTAGTGAACTTTAAGTGAACAGGTATTCAGGTTGAAAGGTAGTGAACAGGTAGTGAACAGGTTGAACAGGTAGAACAGGTAGTGAACAGGTTGAACAGGTTGAACAGGTAGTGGACAGGTTGCAAAACATAGTGAACAGGTAGTGAACAGGTTGAACAGGTAGTGAACAGGTAGTGAACAGGTTGAACAGGAAACAGGTAGTGAACAGGTAGTGAACAGGTAGTGAACAGGTAGTGAACAGGTAGTGAACAGGTTGTTATTTAGTGAACAGGTTGAACAGGTAGTGAACAGGTTGAACAGGTAGTGAACAGGTAGTGAAAGGTAGTGAACAGGTAGTAGGTTAAACAGGTTTTATGAAAGGTAGTGAACAGGTTGAACAGGTAGTATTGAACAAGACAAAACAGCTAGTGAACAGGTATGAATGGTAGTGAACAGGTAGTGAACAGGTTAGGTAGTGAACAGGTAGTGAACAGGTTAAACAGGTTGAACAGGTAGTGAACAGGTTGAACAGGTAGTGAACAGGTTGAACAGGTAGTGAACAGGTTGAACAGGTAGTGAACAGGTTGAACAGGTAGTGAACAGGTTGAACAGGTAGTGGACAGGTTGAACAGGTAGTGAACAGGTTGAACAGGTAGTGAACAGGTTGAACAGGTAGTGAACAGGTTGAACAGGTAGTGAACAGGTAGTGAACAGGTTGAACAGGTAGTGAACAGGTAGTGAACAGGTAGTGAACAGGTAGTGAACAGGTAGTGGAATGGGATTAGTGTGGTGTGTGAAGAACCCAACACTTTAATAACTTCAAGGTGGTACGAATCACATTATTACGGAAGCACCTCCGCTAGGAGTATGAATGAGGATGTTTGACAAGGTTTGATTCCTGAACAACCCGCCTACAGATTGTTTGAAGTACAGTAGACCAACATAGCTACTGTAATAAGTTAAGGCTGTGTGCTGGAAAACCTTGTTAGGGCATGGGCAATGTGGAGATCACGTGGATTTACTTTTCTTTTTTTGTACTCAGACCAATGACTACTTCTGACTTAAAACGTCGTTTTTTTAAATGTTTTATTTAATTAGGGACGGACACAGAGTCCAGTAGGACAGTGTCACAAGGCAACATAGTCCTAGGCCTACACTCCACCACTGCTGGTGGGAATACACAGCCGTCCTTGATTGTGAGCTGACATGAAAACGTTGAATGAAATGTGTACGACACAAGAGGTAAACATCAATAGAATCAACGTACAGAAAGAGTTGTATTGTGATGTCATAAAGGGGAATCGTACTGACCGGTAGGACTAATTATGTTAAGCTCTCTGGCAGAGAAGTAAACGTACGCGAACGATAGCACCGATGACAACAACCTATTCATTTGATGATATGGAAAAGCTCCTCGAAAAAAGAGCATTTGAGAGGGAGAACCATAGGACTACTTAGTGGTGCAGTGGTCTAAGGCACTTTATGTCAGTGCATGAGGTGTCACTACAGTCCCTGGTTCAAATCCAGGCTGTATCACATCTAGCTGTGATCGGGAGTCCCCATAGGGCGACGCACAATTGGCCCAGTGTCATTCAGGTTTGGCCGGGGTAGGCTATCATTGTAAATAAGAATGACGGCCCAGTGTCATTCAGGTTTGGCCGGGGTAGGCTATCATTGTAAATAAGAATGACGGCCCAGTGTCATTCAGGTTTGGCCGGGGTAGGCTATCATTGTAAATAAGAATGACGGCCCAGTGTCATTCAGGTTTGGCCGGGGTAGGCTATCATTGTAAATAAGAATGACGGCTCAGTGTCATTCAGGTTTGGCCGGGGTAGGCTATCATTGTAAATAAGAATGAATTCTTAACTGGATCTGCCGAGTTAAATAAAAGTTAAACATTTTTTATGAATGGATTAAATCGTCACATTGCAGGGATCAATTTCCTGTGGCAGATGTCTCGCCTCATGCTGTAGTAGCAGCAACAATAATAAACCATTTTATTAGCTGGAAGAGGTTTAATTCAAGTCTAATGATGTCTTTGGTAAACAACAGTGTCACAATGCATATGGGCCATATTTATCAATCAGGGAGTTTGAAGCCGAGCAGAGATCTTCATACCTTCTGTGATATCACAAAATAAGATTTGTTCTGTTCACAGCATGAACCAGCCTATTATCTCTGAAGTTCATTAATTTAATTGGAGATGGATACTTTAATTGTAAATTTCAGCTAAAGGTTAAATGTAGGTTACACATAGGTTACTTCTCTGCCAGAGAGCTTGAGATAACTTGTCCTACCGGTCTGTAAGATTCCCCTTATGACATCACAATACAACTCTTTCTGTATGTTGATTCTATTGATGGGAAACTCTTGTGTCGCTCACATTTCATTCAACATTTTCATTTAAGCTCCCAATCAAGGATGACTGCGTTTTCCCTCCAGCAGAGGTGAAGTGTAGGCCTATTAATATGTTGTTTCTTTGGCGATTTAGATCATTAAATTACTGGCGTGGACCTGTTTTTAGGCACCAATAGTCTGTGTTTTCTTTTGGTGACATCACCGTTGTGCATGCCCTGGTTGACAGACTGTTTGATTACAGACAAAAATCTGTAATCTGATCAAATATATTCCATTCTCCTTTCTCTTTTTTTACATTAAGGATCTGTGTATTTTCCTGTCTTTATAATGATATATGTTTTATTTGTAGAGTGAATTTTTGCCTTTACTCAATGCACGTGAAACTTGTTGGTTCAAGCTTCTGTGAATCGCTTCACCGTTGCTAACAGATTATTTATTCCCTTTTATTTACGAAAAAAAAAAAACACACTGATACTGACCTTAATAATTTACGATTTATTTCTGATATTTTCAGCTTCATTGATAAAATGGATTATATTATGTTGTTTCTAGTCCAAGAATAACAAATCAAATGTACAGTAGCCTATGTATTGCCTAACGAAAAAAACATCCGTTAATTAACATACAATGTCCTTCAAAAGTAGTGTCACGAACCGGCTCAAAGCCCATAACAAAAGGGAGATAAGGAATAACGTGGAGATAAGGAATAACAAAATATATATTTATTAAATAAATAACTAAGTATAATACACAATGGTGTGTGTGATCAGTAATCAGAAGTGTAAGTGAGTGTTTTGCATGAATGTGATAATGCAGGGTGTTGAAAGATGCCAAAGCAAACAACCAAAAAACCACCAAGAAACACAACAAAATCCATAAAGGTGTCTGCATGGAGAGAGTCTCCTCCATGAATGGGGAAGTGGTGTATTTATCCTGGGAGACACCGGGCCCAGGTGTGTCTGCATGGAGAGAGTCTCCTCCGTGAATGGGGAAGTGGTGTATTTATCCTGGGAGACACCGGGCCCAGGTGTGTCTGCATGGAGAGAGTCTCCTCCGTGAATGGGGAAGTGGTGTATTTATCCTGGGAGACACCGGGCCCAGGTGTGTCTGCATGGAGAGAGTCTCCTCCATGAATGGGGAAGTGGTGTATTTATCCTGGGAGAAACCGGGCCCAGGTGTGTCTGCATGGAGAGAGTCTCCTCCATGAATGGGGAAGTGGTGTATTTATCCTGGGAGACACCGGGCCCAGGTGTGTCTGCATGAGTCTCCTCCATGAATGGGGAAGTGGTGTATTTATCCAACTCCACCCACCAGCATCCTAATAAGGAAACAAGAACAAAGAGAGAATACGGCAGACAGAGTGGGAGGGTCGTCCCAATAGAAACAACATATCCTAATGATAGAAAGTAGAATATAAACTAGATATTGGCTGCTGCGGGTGGCTTTGGCTAAATCATTACCAACCAATGAGCCTTATTATTAGAATAATAATAAGGGAAACCAAAAGACGCTAGGAAGAGCATGCCCAGAGCTCGTGGCTGAGCAACAGAGAGAAATTGTTTGAACAAGATACTAAGTCGTTCAAACAAGATATCTTACCTTTGGGCTTCGGGACATACATAAATGAACATGCACGACAGAATGACTTTATTCAGGACATACGCGCAGATACTCTGTGTGACTGTATGAGAACAGTCTTAATTCGAATCTCAATATCTGCTGTGCTGTTTGTTGCAACGTCATCTCGCTGAGTCTACCTTTAATATAGTTCCCTAATTATCTTAGTCTTTCCAGAAACTCACTATTAAACAAGTCTATTTTCCTAATTTAACACTTGTGACACAGATTACTTCCACCACTATCACCCCAACACGCACAAATGCACGCATGCTTGCACACACACACACACACACACACACACACACACACACACACACACACACACACACACACACACACACACACACACACACACACACACACACACACACACACACGCACACGCACACGCACACGTGAAGGCCATTTCCATACATTTCCTTGCGATACGAACCAGATTCAATTTCCACAACACAGTAATCTCAGTGCATGCCAGGTCCAGCTGTGTGGATGGTGATTGATTAGAGCTAGTCTTTCGCTTCAACTTCCTCCTCGCTAGCTTCATGGCATCGGCCAGATAGGCGAGGCAGGAGTATGTGTGTGTGTGTGTGTGTGTGTGTGTGTGTGTGTGTGTGTGTGTGTGTGTGTGTGTGTGTGTGTGTGTGTGTGTGTGTGTGTGTGTGTGTGTTGTGGAAATGCTTATGTCCTTCCTGATTGTGTGCTGAAAGGCATCCAATTGGAAGGACATTGACCTTCTACATCCATAATGCTTTACCATGAGGTGGTATTGATGGAGATTAACCTTATATACCCATAATGATGTACCATGGGGTGGTATTGAAGGAGATTGACCTTATATACCCATAATGATGTACCATGAGGTGGTATTGATGGAGATTGACCTTATATATACGATAATGATGTACCATGAGGTGGTATTGAAGGAGATTAACCTTATATATACAATAATGATGTACCATGAGGTGGTATTGATGGAGATTGACCTTATATACCCATAATGATGTACCATGAGGTGGTATTGAAGGAGATTGACCTTATATATACGATAATGATGTACCATGAGGTGGTATTGAAGGAGATTGACCTTATATACCCATAATGATGTACCATGAGGTGGTATTGAAGGAGATTGACCTTATATACCCATAATGATGTACCATGAGGTGGTATTGAAGGAGATTGACCTTATATATACGATAATGATGTACCATGAGGTGGTATTGAAGGAGATTGACCTTATATACCCATAATGATGTACCACGAGGTGATATTGAAGGAGATTTACCTTATATACCCATAATGATGTACCATGAGGTGGTATTGAAGGAGATTAACCTTATATACCCATAATGATGTACCATGAGGTGGTATTGAAGGAGATTAACCTTATATATACAATAATGATGTACCATGAGGTGGTATTGATGGAGATTGACCTTATATACCCATAATGATGTACCATGAGGTGGTATTGAAGGAGATTGACCTTATATATACGATAATGATGTACCATGAGGTGGTATTGAAGGAGATTGACCTTATATACCCATAATGATGTACCATGAGGTGGTATTGAAGGAGATTGACCTTATATACCCATAATGATGTACCATGAGGTGGTATTGAAGGAGATTGACCTTATATATCCGATAATGATGTACCATGAGGTGGTATTGAAGGAGATTGACCTTATATACCCATAATGATGTACCACGAGGTGATATTGAAGGAGATTGACCTTATATACCCATAATGATGTACCATGAGGTGGTATTGATGGAGATTAACCTTATATACCCATAATGATGTACCATGAGGTGGTATTGATGGAGATTAACCTTATATACCCATAATGATGTACCATGAGGTGGTATTGATGGAGATTGACCTTATATACCCATAATGATGTACCATGAGGTGGTATTGATGGAGATTAACCTTATATACCCATAATGATGTACCATGAGGTGGTATTGATGGAGATTAACCTTATATACCCATAATGATGTACCATGAGGTGGTATTGATGGAGATTAACCTTATATACCCATAATGATGTACCATGAGGTGGTATTGATGGAGATTGACCTTATATACCCATAATGCTGGACCATGGGGTGGTATTGAAGGAGATTTACCTTATATACCCATAATGATGTACCATGAGGTGGTATTGATGGAGATTAACCTTATATACCCATAATGATGTACCATGAGGTGGTATTGATGGAGATTAACCTTATATACCCATAATGATGTACCATGAGGTGGTATTGATGAAGATTGACCTTATATACCCATAATGATGTACCATGAGGTGGTATTGATGGAGATTAACCTTATATACCCATAATGATGTACCATGAGGTGGTATTGATGGAGATTAACTTTATATACCCATAATGATGGACCATGAGGTGATATTGAAGGAGATTAACCTTATATACCCATAATGATGTACCATGAGGTGGTATTGATGGAGACATTATATACCCATAATGATGTACCATGAGGTGGTATTGAAGGAGATTGACCTTATATACCCATAATGATGTACCATGAGGTGGTATTGATGGAGATTGACCTTATATACCCATAATGATGTACCATGAGGTGATATTGATGGAGATTGACCTTATATACCCATAATGATGTACCATGAGGTGGTATTGAAGGAGATTGACCTTATATACCCATAATGATGTACCATGAGGTGGTATTGAAGGAGATTGACCTTATATACCCATAATGATGTACCATGAGGTGGTATTGAAGGAGATTGACCTTATATACCCATAATGATGTACCATGAGGTGGTATTGATGGAGATTGACCTTATATACCCATAATGATGTACCATGAGGTGGTATTGATGGAGATTGACCTTATATACCCATAATGATGTACCATGGGGTGGTATTGAAGGATATTTACCTTATATACCCATAATGATGTACCATGAGGTGGTATTGATGGAGATTAACCTTATATACCCATAATGATGTACCATGGGGTGGTATTGAAGGAGATTTACCTTATATACCCATAATGATGTACCATGGGGTGGTATTGAAGCAGATTGACCTTCTATACCCATAATGATGTACCATGGGGTGGTATTGATGGAGATTAACCTTATATACCCATAATGATGTACCATGGGGTGGTATTGAAGCAGATTGACCTTCTATACCCATAATGATGTACCATGGGGTGGTATTGAAGGAGATTTACCTTATATATACAATAATGGAGTGGTATAGATGAAGCAGATTGACCTTCTATACCCATAATGTTGTACCATGAGGTGGAATTGATGGAGAATGACCTCTATGATAATGAGGTGGTATTGATGAAGGAGATTGACCTTCGATATCCATAATGATGTACCATGATGTGGGATTGATGCAGTTAACATGTCATTCACCAGCCAGCACCACCTGTAGAATACAGAGTTTAACAGAATACAATACAATGCCCATCGGGAGTTACCTAGAGCTTTTGTGAATGAAACTAATTGGCGACTCAAGAGCTAGTTGAAATACATGTGTTTCCTGTGACGGCTAGATAACCGGTGACGTCGACCGCCGAACGCCGCACGAACAAGGAGAGGGACTCCGTCGGAAGTCGTGACAGTACCCCCCCACAGGCAGCGCGTGGACACCGGCCCCGGGGACGACCCGGAGGACGAGGCGCAGGACGATCCGGGTGGAGACGGTGAAATTCCAGCAGTAACGACAGGTCCAGAATGTCCTCCACCAGCATCTCTCCTCCGGACCGTACCCCTCCCACTCCACGAGGTACTGAAGGCCCCTCGCCCGACGCCTTAAGTCCATGATGGCTCGAACAGTATACACTGAGGCCCCCTCGATGTCCAGAGGGGGCGGAGGAACCTCCCGCACCTCAGACTCCTGGAGAGCAGTGTTCAGGTGTGTACAATGAAGACAAAACAAATGGAAAATGAAAAGTAGATCGGTGGCGGCTAGAAAACCGGTGACGTCGACCGCCGAACGCCGCCCGAACAAGGAGAGGGACCAACTTCGGCGGAAGTTGTGACAAGAATGATGTGTATAGTTTTGACATGAAAGATTTGTATCAACGTAAAAAGGTTACTGGAAACAACACAATAGCCAAAGGTGTACATCTTAAATGTATGTATTAGATGCAAATTATATATTTTTTTGTGCTTCTGAACCGCTAAGGCGCCAGTTTCGTTAAGCCCATGTTTCATATCAAATCAAATCAAATGTATTTATAAAAGTCCTTCTTACATCAGCTGATATCTCAAAGTGCTGTACAGAAACCCAGCCTAAAACCCACAGACAGCAAGCAATGCAGGTGTAGAAGCACGGTGGCTAGGAAAACCTGCCTAGAAAGGCCAGAACCTAGGAATAAACCTAGAGAGGAACCAGGCTATGAGGGGTGTTTGTGAGTAGCGGTATGAGGAACAAAAAAACACACACAGTCAACAAGACACATAATATACCAATGTTCAACGTACATAAACACAGGCTGCGCAAATGCTACCTGCTTCTACTAGTGTGAAAAATGTTATAATTCACAGTACATGAAAGGTAGCTATGAGTCTGAGTAGACAACTGGCAGTACATTATCCACCAAACGGCCTCTAATGCACATTGCCCGTAGTGCTGCTTCAACAAGCTATGTTTTACACATCTATAGTAATAAAAATGCTTAAATGGAATAAAAATGCTATATGGAATATGCTGTAAACCCATACTGAGGGTATATTTATCTAGTTATGTGTCAATCGTCTTGTACGTTGCCTACGTATTCATTTATTACAACCATTTATCCATGATTTCTTTATCTCTTTTGCAGCAGAGGATATCTGTCATTATTGGAAAATATCTATACAATTCAATTTACATATTTCCCTTTTTTTACACATGATTTTTAATTTCTGGTCCAGAGAGTATATATATTAATTTAGGGGGAAAGTATTTTCATAACACATTTTAAATATATTTTTACTTATCAGGCATAAGGAAATTATTTGGCATTAGGAGAATAGCATAAATCAAACTGGTCTCTGTGACAGATGAAAGAAAGATGGCGGTTGTGATAAATTAAATATATTCTAACCACATTAGAGTGCCTCTGCATCACAGCCTGTTTCAGGTTTAGTTTTTTTTCTTGATGTGTGGTGAGTTAGCAAAGTGATGAAAACATTCAGACACAGTGCCCCCTCGGAATGTATTCAGACCCCTGGACTTCTTCCACATTTACAGCCTTATTCTAAAAATGGATTAAATAAACAAAACAAAACAAAGATCCTCATCAATCTACACACAATACCCCATAATGACAAAGCAAAAACAGGTTTTTAGACATTTTTGCAAATGTATTAAATATAGAAAACAGAAATACCTTATTTACATAAGAATTCAGACCCTTTTCTGTGAGATTTGAAATTGAGCTCAGGTGCATCCTGTTTCCATTGATCATCCTTGAGATGTGTCTACAACTTGATTGGAGTCCACCGGTGGTATATTCAATTGATTGGACATAATTTGCAAGGGCAAACACCTGTCTCTATAATGTCCCACAGCTGACACAGCATGTCTGAGCAAAAACCAAGCCATGAGGTCGAAGGAATTGTCCGTAGAGCTCCGAGACAGGATTGTGTCGAGGCACA
>NC_068441.1:52153399-52260899 GCF_023373465.1 Oncorhynchus keta
CTCCGTTACCATCCTATGTCTCCGTTACCATCCTATGTCTCCGTTACCATCCTATGTCTCCGTTACCATCCTATGTCTCCGTTACCATCCTATGTCTCCGTTACCATCCTATGTCTCCGTTACCATCCTATGTCTCCGTTACCATCCTATGTCTCCGTTACCATCCTATGTCTCCGTTACCATCCTATGTCTCCATTACCATCCTATGTCTCCGTTACCATCCTATGTCTCCGTTACCATCCTATGTCTCCGTTACCCTCTGTTACGTTCCCCAGTTTATGTGTTGTAGTTTGTGTATTTGCATGTGTTTATTTCAGGAAAATGGCTTCCTGAAATCCCTCAAGCAGCTGATTGGTCGACTCCATGGCTAATTGGAGAGCTGACCCCGCCCCCTCGTCAAGACAGCTGTCTCCAATTACCCATTCCATCTTAAGATATAAAAATGCCAGTGTTCTGTTCAGGAGAGAGAATTTTGTAGGAAAGAGAATTTTGCTGGAGGTAGATTTGCTAGAGAGATTTTGCTGGAGGTAGATTTGCTAGAGAATTTTGTAGGAAGTAGATTTGCTAGAGAGATTTTGATAGAGGTTGATTTTGCTGGGAGTTCATTGCTGAGAGTTGGTATGTTTTGTTTGTTGCTCAGATAGAGCTTATTTGATGTCCTTAGTTTGTTTGTGAAATTGTTTAATATTGTGTTTCATTTGTTCCCAGGGGGGAAGGGGAAGGCACCTAGGGAGTGCTTAGGCAAGAGGCCCGCGGGCATACATATACCCGTAGCATATTCGCTGTCTAGGCACACTAGGTAAGACCTGGGTGGACCACCCCCTGTATTTTGGTTAGGGCACCAGGTGGTGCTAAATTAGGTAAGTAGTGGGTAGGCAGGTAAGATAGGAGAGGGGGGGGCTTTGAGATTTACTTTCTTTGCTTTGGTTCTGTCCAGCCCCTTTTCCCCACATTACCGTGTAAAGGAATAAAGTCCTTGTAAACGGTACCACATTCTGTCTGTTGTCATCCTTACTCGCACCTACAGTCCATACCTTTTTCACTTCACGGAGAGTTTAGTTGTAGCAGGGTGTTGCGTTCCCTCTTCATAGAGGCGTGCGTAACACCCTCCTCTGTCTCCGTTACCATCCTCTGTCTCCGTTACCATCCTCTGTCTCCGTTACCATCCTCTGTCTCCGTTACCATCCTCTGTCTCCGTTACCATCCTCTGTCTCCGTTACCATCCTCTGTCTCCGTTACCATCCTCTGTCTCCGTTACCATCCTCTGTCTCCGTTACCATCCTCTGTCTCCGTTACCATCCTCTGTCTCCGTTACCATCCTCTGTCTCCGTTACCATCCCCTGTCTCCGTTACCATCCCCTGTCTCCGTTACCATCCTCTGTCTCCGTTACCATCCTCTGTCTCCGTTACCATCCTCTGTCTCCGTTACCATCCACTCTGCTACAGTAGCATTATTTTCTGTGGCCTTCAACATACTGCACATCTCAAACCTCCAGTGAGTCTTAATTAGGAACAAAGCTACAGTCTTTTAATTAGGACTAAAGCTATAGTCTTAATTAGGACAAAAGCTATACCATAGTCCACCCTTCCTGATCCACCAGCTAGTCTAGTGTTTTGTGTGCCTCGTCTCCCCTCTGTGCCCAATGACAAGGAGAAGCCTCACATCCCTTCATCCCTCCATCCCCTCTTCCCTCCATCCCTCCATCCCCTCTTCCCTCCATCCCTCCATCCCCCTTCCCTCCATCCCTCTTCCCTTCATCCCTCCATCCTCTCTTCCCTCCATCCCCTCTTCCCTTCATCCCTCCATCCCCTCTTCCCTCCATCCGCTCTTCCCTCCATCCATCTTCCCCTCTTCCCTCCATCCCCTCTTCCCTCCATCCCTCTTCCCTTCATCCCTCCATCCCCTCCATCCCCTCTTCCCTCCATCCCATCTTCCCTTCATCCCTCCATCCCCTCTTTTCTCTATCCTCTCTTCCCTCCATCCCCTCTTCCCTCCATCCCCTCTTCCCTCCATCCCCTCTTCCCTCCATCCCCTCTTCCCTCCATCCCCTCCATCCCCTCTTCCCTCCATCCCCTCTTCCCTCCATCCCCTCTTCCCTCCATCCCCCCCTCTTCCCTCCATCCCCTCTTCCCTCCATCCCCTCTTCCCTCCATCCCCTCTTCCCTCCATCCCCTCTTCCCTCCATCCCCTCTTCCCTCCACCCCTCCATCCCCTCTTCCCTCCATCCCCTCTTCCCTCCATCCCTCCATCCCCTCTTCCCTCCATCCCCTCTTCCCTCCATCCCCTCTTCCCTCCATCCCCTCTTCCCTCCATCCCCTCTTCCCTCCATTCCCTCCATCCCTCCATCCCCTCTTCCCTCCATCCCCTCTTCCCTCCTTCCCTCCATCCCCTCTTCCCTCCATCCCCTCTTCCCTCCATCCCCTCTTCCCTCCATCCCTCCATCCCCTCTTCCCTCCATCCCCTCTTCCCTCCATCCCCTCTTCCCTCCATCCCCTCTTCCCTCCATCCCCTCTTCCCTCCATCCCCTCTTTTCTCCATCCCCTCTTCCCTCCATCCCCTCTTCCCTCCATCCCCTCTTCCCTTCATCCCCTCTTCCCTTCATCCCCTCTTCCCTTCATCACTCTGCGTCTCCTTTGCACATTGTTGCCTCCAGATAGGCTGCAATTAATCATTGCCAGTGGTAGACAGTCAGATATGGCATTTACATAATATAATAGCGGCGTATTGTCTTGAGGTTGGGAGAAGGGGGTGTTAGAGTCCCGTGGAAGACTCCCACTGTGGTGACTACAACTGAGGCTGAATCCTAAATGGCTCCCTATTCCCTCTAGTGCACTACTTTTGACCATAGAATCGTATCAAAAGTAGTGCGCTACGTAAAGAGGAAATAGGGTGCCATTTAGGAAGCACTGTGAAGTTTCTACTACGGGAGAGAATCATCTGCCCCGGAGGCCTCTCTCCACTAGTCTATAATCTCTGAGTAACTACAGCAACATGTTTTCGATAGAATGCTGTAGGGTTGTAAATTCAGAGAGCACGCTGCTGCAAAACACAGAGTACCACGGTGGGTTGTAGGGAATAGCCATGTACTTTGTGTAGGCCGAAAGATCTTTACTAGACACGTGTTTTGTGTAGGCCGAAAGATCTTTACGAGACACGTGTTTTGTGTAGGCCTAAAGATCTTTACTAGACACGTGTTTTGTGTAGGCCTAAAGATCTTTACTAGACATGTGTTTAGTGTAGGCCTAAAGATCTTCACTAGACATGTGTTTTGTGTAGGCCTAAAGATCTTTACGAGACATGTGTTTTGTGTAGGCCTAAAGATCTTTACGAGACACGTGTTTTGTGTAGGCCTAAAGATCTTTACTAGACATGTGTTTTGTGTAGGCCTAAAGATCTTTACTAGACATGTGTTTAGTGTAGGCCTAAAGATCTTCACTAGACATGTGTTTTGTGTAGGCCTAAAGATCTTTACGAGACATGTGTTTTGTGTAGGCCTAAAGATCTTTACGAGACATGTGTTTTGTGTAGGCCGAAAGATCTTTACGAGACACGTGTTTTGTGTAGGCCTAAAGATCTTTACTAGACACGTGTTTTGTGTAGGCCTAAAGATCTTTACTAGACATGTGTTTAGTGTAGGCCTAAAGATCTTCACTAGACATGTGTTTTGTGTAGGCCTAAAGATCTTTACGAGACATGTGTTTTGTGTAGGCCTAAAGATCTTTACGAGACATGTGTTTTGTGTAGGCCTAAATATCTTTACTAGACATGTGTTTTGTGTAGGCCTAAAGATCTTTACTAGACACATGTTTTGTGTAGGCCGAAAGATCTTTACGAGACACGTGTTTTGTGTAGGCCTAAAGATCTTTACTAGACACGTGTTTTGTGTAGGCCTAAAGATCTTTACTAGACATGTGTTTAGTGTAGGCCTAAAGATCTTCACTAGACATGTGTTTTGTGTAGGCCTAAAGATCTTTACGAGACATGTGTTTTGTGTAGGCCTAAAGATCTTCACTAGACATGTGTTTTGTGTAGGCCTAAAGATCTTTACTAGACATGTGTTTTGTGTAGGCCTAAAGATCTTTACGAGACATGTGTTTTGTGTAGGCCTAAAGATCTTCACTAGACATGTGTTTAGTGTAGGCCTAAAGATCTTCACTAGACATGTGTTTTGTGTAGGCCTAAAGATCTTTACGAGACATGTGTTTTGTGTAGGCCTAAAGATCTTCACTAGACATGTGTTTTGTGTAGGCCTAAATATCTTTACTAGACATGTGTTTTGTGTAGGCCTAAATATCTTTACTAGACATGTGTTTTGTGTAGGCCTAAAGATCTTTACCAGACATGTGTTTTGTGTAGGCCTAAAGATCTTTACCAGACATGTGTTTTGTGTAGGCCTAAATATCTTTACTAGACATGTGTTTTGTGTAGGCCTAAAGATCTTTACTAGACATGTGTTTTGTGTAGGCCTAAATATCTTTACTAGACATGTGTTTTGTGTAGGCCTAAATATCTTTACTAGACATGTGTTTTGTGTAGGCCTAAAGATCTTTACTAGACATGTGTTTTGTGTAGGCCTAAATATCTTTACTAGACATGTGTTTTGTGTAGGCCTAAAGATCTTTACCAGACATGTGTTTTGTGTAGGCCTAAAGATCTTCACTAGACATTTGTTTTGTGTAGGCCTAAAGATCTTTACTAGACATGTGTTTTGTGTAGGCCTAAAGATCTTTACTTTACATTTGTTTTGTGGATTCAGTATTGCTAACATATTTTGCCTTAGTGATGGATTAAGTACGCTATGGTAATGTGCTATTTTAAAGTGCCAAACAACGTTAAAATAGATATAGACTTTTTATTTGTGTGAGAATGTTGAACTAATCGTACCAAATCATTCAGCCTGAGGACATCGTACCGAATCATTCAGCCTGAGGACATCGTACCAAATCATTCAGCCTGAGGACATCGTACCAAATCATTCAGCCTGAGGACATCGCACCAAATCATTCAGCCTGAGGACATCGTACCAAATCATTCAGCCTGAGGACATCTTACCAAATCATGCAGCCTGAGGACATCTTACCAAATCATGCAGCCTGAGGACATCGTACCAAATCATTCAGCCTGAGGACATCGTACCAAATCATGCAGCCTGAGGACATCGTACCAAATCATGCATCCTGAGGACATCGTACCAAATCATTCAGCCTGAGGACATCGTACCAAATCATTCAGCCTGAGGACATCATACCAAATCATTCAGCCTGAGGACATCGTACCAAATCATTCAGCCTGAGGACATCGTACCAAATCATTCAGCCTGAGGACGTAGAGAACCAACAGTGTCACAGTGATAACTTACTGCTTACATCCTGCTCTGGTGACCATGACACCCTGCTCTGACCTCTGACCTCATAACCATGACGACCTGCTGTGACCACTGAGAGATGTCAGCTGAGAATATCCTTAATCGCACACGTTAGTCATCAAGCAGAGCAGAGACAGCCTCAGAGCTTCATGCAAGTACTGTATGCAGTATACACCACACGTTAATGGCTGTAGGCAATGTACCTCAGTTCAGCCTGCCAGCCCACCAGCCAGGGACCCAGGGGGAGAGAGAGAGAGAGAGAGAGGGAGAGAGAGAGAGAGAGAGAGAGAGAGAGAGAGAGAGTGTGATTGACTGACAAACTGACTGACTGACGAGAGCGAGGGCTGCAATAGATGATATATGGAAGATAGAGCTGAATGAGGATACTAAATGAATGAGGAAACTAAAGCACGACCAGGTTACAGCTTGCTTCATGGACTTGCCTGGCTGGCTGCTCCAATTCACACAAATGGGAGGGTATTGTGTAATATCTAATCCAAAGGCAATAAAGCACATACTGGATCCTATTCCCTAAACCCATTTTGTCACAGATCGGGCCTGACTAAAGTTAAGGAGGTGTGTGTGTGTTGCAGCACCATTTGAAACGATTGCTAGCTGAAGCATAACAGAGTGGATCATTTTAAAATGTAGCACGGTCATGATGACACTGAATCAGATCCTAGCTGAAGCATAACAGAGTGGATCATTTTAAAATGTAGCACGGTCATGATGACACTAAATCAGATCCTTGCTCCTACTTTCCTAGAGTCATTTCACAGATATTCTCATCCAGACTGACTTATAATACTTTGGGGAAAAATGCACCAATCTCCCTAATAAAAATCTATCTTGATTTGACGTTTTCTAGTCGTTTAAAATCATATATACTGTAAATGGAAGTTTGAACCTGGTTCTCTTTCAGTTAGTAAAATGTGATCGCTACTAAATTAGTAAGTGCATCTTATGAAGGCTACATTAAGTATTCGTATAGTAGTCTTATAGTCTTATTTGTATAGTCTTATAAGCACTACATAAATGGGTCACAAATAATTTATAACTATATTTCATGCTCTATAAGGTATTAATGAATGTGAACAAATAAATGGATGTTTATGTCACTCAGTTATGACACATTATGAATCTTTTTGGAGGATAAAATACGATTATCGATGGTTCGTGAATCATCTATGTATTGGTTATGAAGTCTATAAGAAGGCGTTATGAAACCTTCATAATTGATGCACTTCAAATGAAGCGTGACAAACATTTGCACGTGAGAGATACAAAGATGAGTCCTCTAACTAACTCTATGGCGAAAACAGCATAGCAACTTTCATGTCTACCACTCTGACAAAAAGCATGTACTGTATCTACAGTTGACAGAAAGCATGTACATATTGTATCTCTTTCCATCCTAGTCTTCCAGCCACCCCCCAACCCCTATTCCCAGACTTAGTCTTCACCAACCCCCACCACCCCCCCAGCCCTAGTCTTCACCACCCTTCACCACCACCCCCAGCCCTAGTCTTCCACCACCCCCAGCCCTAGTCTTCCCCACCCCCAGCCCTAGTCTTCCCCAATCCCAGCACTAGTCTAACCCAACCCCAGCCCTAGTCTTCCACCACCCCCAGCCCTAGTCTTCCCCAACCCCAGCCCTAGTCTTCCACCACCCCCAGCCCTAGTCTTCCCCAACCCCAGCCCTAGTCTTCCCCAACCCCCAGTCTTCCACCACCCCCAGCCCTAGTCTTCCCCAACCCCAGCCCTAGTCTTCCCCAACCCCCAGTCCTAGTCTTCCCCACCCCCAGCCCTAGTCTTCCCCAACCCCAGCCCTAGTCTTCCCCAACCCCCAGCCCTAGTCTTCCCCAACCCCCAGCCCTAGTCTTCCCCAACCCCAGCCCTAGTCTTCCCCCACCCCCAGCCCTAGTCTTCCACCACCCCAGCCATAGTCTTCCCCAACCCCCAGCCCTAGTCTTCCCCAACCCCAGCCCTAGTCTTCCCCAACCCCAGCCCTAGTCTTCCCCAACCCCCAGTCTTCCACCACCCCCAGCCCTAGTCTTCCACAACCCCCAGCCCTAGTCTTCCCCACCCCCCAGCCCTAGTCTTCCCCACCCCCAGCCCTAGTCTTCCCCAACCCCCAGCCCTAGTCTTCCCCAAACCCCCAGCCCCAGTCTTCCCCAACCCCAGCCCTAGTCTTCCCCAACCCCCAGCCCTAGTCTTCCACCACCCCCAGCCCTAGTCTTCCCCAACCCCAGCAGCCCTAGTCTTCCACCACCCCCAGCCCTAGTCTTCCCCAACCCCAGCCCTAGTCTTCCCCAACCCCCAGTCTTCCACCACCCCCAGCCCTAGTCTTCCCCAACCCCAGCCCTAGTCTTCCCCAACCCCCAGTCCTAGTCTTCCCCACCCCCAGCCCTAGTCTTCCCCAACCCCAGCCCTAGTCTTCCCCAACCCCCAGCCCTAGTCTTCCCCAACCCCCAGCCCTAGTCTTCCCCAACCCCAGCCCTAGTCTTCCACCAACCCCAGCCCTAGTCTTCCACCACCCCAGCCATAGTCTTCCCCAACCCCCAGCCCTAGTCTTCCCCAACCCCAGCCCTAGTCTTCCCCAACCCCAGCCCTAGTCTTCCCCAACCCCCCAGTCTTCCACCACCCCAGCCCTAGTCTTCCACAACCCCCAGCCCTAGTCTTCCCCACCCCCAGCCCTAGTCTTCCCCACCCCCAGCCCTAGTCTTCCCCAACCCCCAGCCCTAGTCTTCCCCAAACCCCCAGCCCCAGTCTTCCCCAACCCCAGCCCTAGTCTTCCCCAACCCCCAGCCCTAGTCTTCCACCACCCCCAGCCCTAGTCTTCCACCACCCCAGCCCTAGTCTTCCCCAACCCCAGCCCTAGTCTTCCACCAACCCCAGCCCTAGTCTTCCACCACCCCAGCCCTAGTCTTCCCCACCCCCAGCCCTAGTCTTCCCCAACCCCAGCCCTAGTCTTCCACCAACCCCAGCCCTAGTCTTCCCCAACCCCAGCCCTAGTCTTCCACCAACCCCAGCCCTAGTCTTCCACCACCCCAGCCCTCACCAACCCCAGCCCTAGTCTTCCCCAACCCCAGCCCTAGTCTTCCACCAACCCCAGCCCTAGTCTTCCCCAACCCCAGCCCTAGTCTTCCACCACCCCAGCCCTAGTCTTCCCCAACCCCAGCCCTAGTCTTCCCCAACCTCCAGCCCTAGTCTTCCCCAACCCCAGCCCTAGTCTTCCACCACCCCCAGCCCTAGTCTTCCCCAACCCCAGCCCTAGTCTTCCCCAACCCCCCCAGTCTTCCACCACCCCCAGCCCTAGTCTTCCCCAACCCCAGCCCTAGTCTTCCCCAACCCCCAGTCCTAGTCTTCCCCACCCCCAGCCCTAGTCTTCCCCAACCCCAGCCCTAGTCTTCCCCAACCCCAGCCCTAGTCTTCCCCAACCCCCAGCCCTAGTCTTCCCCAACCCCAGCCCCAGCCCTAGTCTTCCCCAACCCCCAGCCCTAGTCTTCCACCACCCCAGCCCTAGTCTTCCCCAACCCCAGCCCTAGTCTTCCACCAACCCCAGCCCTAGTCTTCCACCACCCCAGCCCTAGTCTTCCCCAACCCCAGCCCTAGTCTTCCACCAACCCCAGCCCTAGTCTTCCCCAACCCCAGCCCTAGTCTTCCACCACCCCCAGCCCTAGTCTTCCCCAACCCCCAGCCCTAGTCTTCCCCAACCCCAGCCCTAGTCTTCCACCACCCCCAGCCCTAGTCTTCCCCAACCCCAGCCCTAGTCTTCCCCACCCCCAGCCCTAGTCTTCCCCAACCCCAGCCCTACACTTCCCCAACCCCCAGCCCTAGTCTTCCCCAACCCCCAGCCCTACCCTTCCCCAACCCCCAGCCCTAGTCTTCCCCAACCCCCAGCCCTAGTCTTCCCCAACCCCAGCCCTAGTCTTCCCCAACCCCAGCCCTAGTCTTCCCCAACCCCAGCCCTAGTCTTCCCCAACCCCCAGTCTTCCACCACCCCCAGCCCTAGTCTTCCACAACTCCCAGCCATAGTCTTCCCCACCCCCAGCCCAAGTCTTCCCCACCCCCAGCCCTAGTCTTCCCCAACCCCCAGCCCTAGTCTTCCCCAAACCCCCAGCCCCAGTCTTCCCCAACCCCAGCCCTAGTCTTCCCAAACCCCCAGCCCTAGTCTTCCACCACCCCCAGCCCTAGTCTTCCACCACCCCAGCCCTAGTCTTCCCCAACCCCAGCCCTAGTCTTCCACCAACCCCAGCCCTAGTCTTCCACCACCCCAGCCCTAGTCTTCCCCAACCCCAGCCCTAGTCTTCCCCAACCCCAGCCCTAGTCTTCCACCAACCCCAGCCCTAGTCTTCCCCAACCCCAGCCCTAGTCTTCCACCACCCCAGCCCTAGTCTTCCCCAAACCCAGCCCTAGTCTTCCCCAACCCCAGCCCTAGTCTTCCACCAACCCCAGCCCTAGTCTTCCCCAACCTCCAGCCCTAGTCTTCCCCAACCCCAGCCCTAGTCTTCCACCACCCCCAGCCCTAGTCTTCCATAACCCAAGCCCTAGTCTTCCACCACCCCCAGCCCTAGTCTTCCCCAACCCCAGCCCTAGTCTTCCATCACCCCCAGCCCTAGTCTTCCCCACCCCCAGCCCTAGTCTTCCCCACCCCCAGCCCTACTCTTCCACCACCCCCAGCCCTAGTCTTCCACAACCCCCAGCCCTAGTCTTCCCCAACCCCCAGCCCTAGTCTTCCCCACCCCCAGCCCTAGTCTTCCACCACCCCAGCCCTAGTCTTCCACCATCCCCAGCCCTAGTCTTCCCCAACCCCAGCCCTAGTCTTCCCCAACCCCCCAGCCCTAGTCTTCCCCAATCCCCAGCCCTGGTCTTCCCCAACCACAGCCCCAGTCTTCCACCCCCCCCAGCCCTATTCGTCCCCCCGCCCTAGTCTTCCACCACCCCCAGGCCGAGTCTTCCACCACCACCAGCCCTAGTCTTCCCCAACCCCAGCCCTAGTCTTCCCCAACTCCCAGCCCTATTCTTCCAACACCCCCAGCCAGAGTCTTCCACCACCCCAAGCCCTAGTCTTCCCCACCCCCAGCCCTAGTCTTCCACCACCCCAGCCCTAGTCTTCCCCACCCCCAGCCCTAGTCTTACATCACCCCCAGCCCTAGTCTTACATCACCCCCAGACCTAGTCTTCCCCACCCCCAGCCCTAGTCTTACATCACCCCCAGCCCTAGTCTTACATCACCCCCAGCCCTAGTCTTCCCCACCCCCAGCCCTAGTCTTACATCACCCCCAGCCCTAGTCTTACATCACCCCAGCCCTAGTCTTACATCACCCCCAGCCCTAGTCTTACATCACCCCCAGCTCTAGTCTTCCACCAACCCAGCCCTAGTCTTCCCCAACCCCCATCCCTAGTTTTACATCACCCCCAGCCCTAGTCTTACATCACCCCCAGCCCTAGTATTCCACCACCCCCAGCCCTAGTCTTCCACCACCCCCAGCCCTAGTCTTCCACCACCCCAGCCCTAGTCTTCCACCACCCCAGCCCTAGTCTTCCACCACCCCCAGCCCTAGTCTTCCCCAACCCCCAGCCCTAGTCTTCCCCACCCCCAGCCCTAGTCTTCCACCACCCCAGCCCTAGTCTTCCACCACCCCCAGCCCTAGTCTTCCCCAACCCCAGCCCTAGTCTTCCCCAACCCCAGCCCTAGTCTTCCCCAACCCCAGCCCTAGTCTTCCCCAATCCCCAGCCCTAGTATTCCCCCAGCCCTGGTCTTCCCCACCCACAACCCCAGTCTTCCATCACCCCCAGCCCTATTCTTCCACCCCAGCCCTAGTCTTCCACCACCCCCAGCCCTAGTCTTCCCAACCCCCAGCCCTAGTCTTCCACCCACCACCCCAGCCCTAGTCTTCCACCACCCCAGCCCTAGTCTTCCCCAACCCCAGCCCTAGTCTATCACCACCCTCAGCCCTAGTCTTCCACCACCCCCAACCCTAGTCTTCCACCACCCCCAGCCCTAGCTCTTCCCCAACCCCCAGCCCTAGTCTTCCACCACCCCCAGCCCTAGTCTTCCACCACCCCAGCCCTAGTCTTCCCCAACCCCAGCCCTAGTCTTCCACCAACCCCAGCCCTAGTCTTCCACCACCCCAGCCACAGGTCTTCCCCAACCCCAGCCCTAGTCTTCCCCAACCCCAGCCCTAGTCTTCCACCAACCCCAGCCCTAGTCTTCCCCAACCCCAGCCCTAGTCTTCCACCACCCCAGCCCTAGTCTTCCCCAACCCCAGCCCTAGTCTTCCCCAACCCCAGCCCTAGTCTTCCACCAACCCCAGCCCTAGTCTTCCCCAACCTCCAGCCCTAGTCTTCCCCAACCCCAGCCCTAGTCTTCCACCACCCCCAGCCCTAGTCTTCCATAACCCAAGCCCTAGTCTTCCACCACCCCCAGCCCTAGTCTTCCCCAACCCCAGCCCTAGTCTTCCATCACCCCCAGCCCTAGTCTTCCCCCACCCCCAGCCCTAGTCTTCCCCACCCCCAGCCCTAGTCTTCCACCACCCCCAGCCCTAGTCTTCCACAACCCCCAGCCCTAGTCTTCCCCAACCCCCAGCCCTAGTCTTCCCCACCCCCAGCCCTAGTCTTCCACCACCCCAGCCCTAGTCTTCCACCATCCCCAGCCCTAGTCTTCCCCAACCCCAGCCCTAGTCTTCCCCAACCCCAGCCCTAGTCTTCCCCAATCCCCAGCCCTGGTCTTCCCCAACCACAGCCCCAGTCTTCCACCACCCCCAGCCCTATTCGTCCCCCAGCCCTAGTCTTCCACCACCCCCAGGCCGAGTCTTCCACCACCACCAGCCTTAGTCTTCCCCAACCCCCAGCCCTAGTCTTCCCCAACTCCCAGCCCTAGTCTTCCAACACCCCCAGCCAGAGTCTTCCACCACCCCCAGCCCTAGTCTTCCCCACCCCCAGCCCTAGTCTTCCACCACCCCCAGCCCTAGTCGTCCCCACCCCCAGCCCTAATCTTCCACCACCCCAGCCCTAGTCTTCCACCACCCCAGCCCTAGTCTTCCCCAACCCCCAGCCCTAGTGTTCCACCGCCCCAGCCCTAGTCTTACATCACCCCCAGCCCTAGTCTTACATCACCCCCAGCCCTAGTCTTCCCCACCCCCAGCCCTAGTCTTACATCACCCCCAGCCCTAGTCTTACATCACCCCCAGCCCTATTCTTACATCACCCCCAGCCCTAGTCTTACATCACCCCCAGCTCTAGTCTTCCACAAACCCAGCCCTAGTCTTCCCCAACCCCCATCCCTAGTTTTACATCACCCCCAGCCCTAGTCTTACATCACCCCCAGCCCTAGTATTCCACCACCCCCAGCCCTAGTCTTCCACCACCCCCAGCCCTAGTCTTCCACCACCCCCAGACCTAGTCTTCCCCACCCCCAGACCTAGTCTTCCACCACCCCAGCCCTAGTCTTCCACCACACCCCAGCCCTAGTCTTCCACAACCCCCAGCCCTAGTCTTCCCCAAACCCCAGCCCTAGTCTTCCCCACCCCAGCCCTAGTCTTCCACCACCCCAGCCCTAGTCTTCCACCACCCCCAGCCCTAGTCTTCCCCAACCCCAGCCCTAGTCTTCCCCAACCCCAGCCCTAGTCTTCCCCAACCCCAGCCCTAGTCTTCCCCAATCCCCAGCCCTAGTATTCCCCCAGCCCTGGTCTTCCCCACCCACAACCCCAGTCTTCCACCACCCCCAGCCCTATTCTTCCCCCAGCCCTAGTCTTCCACCACCCCCAGCCCTAGTCTTCCCAACCCCCAGCCCTAGTCTTCCACCACCCCAGCCCTAGTCTTCCACCACCCCAGCCCTAGTCTTCCCCAACCCCAGCCCTAGTCTTCCACCATCCTCAGCCCTAGTCTTCCACCACCCCCAACCCTAGTCTTCCCCAACCCCCAGCCCTACTCTTCCCCCAACCCCAGCCCTAGTCTTCCACCACCCCCAGCCCTACTCTTCCCCACCCCAGCCCTAGTCTTCCATCACCCCCAGCCCTCGTCTTCCCCAACCCCCAGCCGTAGTCTTCCACCACCCCCAGCCCTAGTCTTCCACCACCCCAGCCCTAGTCTTCCACCACCCCAGCCCTAGTCTTCCCTAACCCCAGCCCTAGTCTTCCTCCACCCTCAGCCCTAGTCTTCCACCACCCCCAGCCCTACTCTTCCCCAACCCCAGCCCTAGTCTTCCCCAATCCCCAGCCCTAGTATTCCCCCAGCCCTGGTCTTCCCCACCCACAACCCCAGTCTTCCACACCCCCAGCCCTATTCTTCCCCCAGCCCTAGTCTTCCACCAACCCCAGCCCTAGTCTTCCACCACCCCAGCCCTAGTCTTCCCCAACCCTGACCACCAGACACAAACATACAAATGACCCCGCCATCCGATTGATCATCTTGTCATAAAAATATTTTAAAAAACAATTAATATGAAGATTAGTGTAGTGTGCACTACAGCATCAACAGAATTTTAAAAAATTATGAGGAAGAGAAAGCAGGGCTTGTCACCGTATAATGAGGTGCTTAGATGAAATATTTGTGACACTGTCAAAGAGTCTATATGACAGAATTATAGTAGGTCTAGGGGCCTTTTCAGCCATACATCAATTTTAAATTTTACTAATACACACGCGGTTTGTGTGTGTGTGTGTGTGTGTGTGTGTGTGTGTGTGTGTGTGTGTGTGTGTGTGTGTGTGTGTGTGTGTGTGTGTGTGTGTGTGTGTGTGTGTGTGTGTGTGTGTGTGTGTGTGTGTGTGTGTGTGTGTGTGTGTCTGTGTGTGTGTGTGCGCGTCTGTGTGTGTGTGTGTGTGTGTGTGTGTGTGTGTGTGTGTGTGTGTCACCTCCCTGACCATGGCCCTTCTCCCCCGATTGCTCAGTTTGGCGACCAGTTCTAGGAAGTTTGGTGGTTCCAAACTTCTTCCATTTGAGATTGATGGAGGCCACTGTGTTCTTGGGGACCTTCAATGCTGCTTAACCTTTTTTGGTACCCTTCACCAGATCTGTGCCTTGCCACAATCCTGTCTCGGAGCTCTACAGACAATTCCTTCTACTTCATGGCTTTGTTTTTACTCTGACATGCACTGTCAACATATAGACAGGTGTGTGTGCCTTTCCAAATCATGTCCAGTCAATTGAATTTACCACAGGTGGACTCCAATCAAGTTGAAGAAACATCTCCAGGATGATTAATGTAAACACAATTATTTTATATCTAGAAGACTACAACTCTGTGCCCAAATGGCCATCATCATATCCGGTGAAACTCATGCTTTGCCATACAGCATCCATAATAACCAGTGAAAAAAATCTATAATATTAATAGATAAATATTTATACAGCAAAATAATCTATAATATTGATTGTATCAAAACAAAATAGTTTTGATACAAAAAAATAAATAAAATACAATTTGGAGTTTGGACTTGACTACTACAGTATAGCCCATAGAAAAGCATTGAATAACACATTCATAAATATAAAAAATGACAGTCCACAAATATCCCATTAGGAATACGGTTTTGAAGGAGATTTTTTTTTACACACATTTAACCTTTTTACCACATTGTTTTTTTACATTTAACACATTTTGACACTAAACTACCTCCATACTTCATTTTTTATGGGTTACCATTAGACGAACACTTTTGTGTTCGTGAGAACCTCCCACCTTTTCTACAGTGGGATCATATTAATTTGTAGCCCAAACAGATCGGACACGACAGACAAAAGTTGGCACGCCAAACGTTACCGACTTCAGACAAATGCTGTGGGGCCTGTGGGGGGTGGGAGGGGGCGGGGGGGTCGTAGAGCAAAACATAGAACGCCAACATGCTCATTATATTCATATTAATTTTTCTAGGTCAAACCATGCGGATGCGAAATACTTTTTTTTGTGATAATTCAGATTTTTGGGTGGTCTCCTTGTGTTGTAAACAGCGTTGTAGCTCTGAGGCTTGCCACCGCAGATGTGGAGAGGCGACATAGACAGATGTGGAAGAGCAGATGAGGAAGGGCGACATAGACAGATGTGGAAGGGTGACAGACATATGAGGAAGGGCGACATAGACAGATGAGGAAGGGCGACATAGACAGATGTGGAAGGGCGACATAGACAGATGTGGAAGGGCGACATAGACAGATGTGGAAGGGTGACATAGACAGATGTGGAAGGGCGAAATAGGCAGATGAGGAAGGGCGACATAGACAGATGTGGAAGGGCGAAATAGGCAGATGTGGAAGGGTGACATAGACAGATGTGGAAGGGTGACATAGACAGATGTGGAAGGGTGACATAGACAGATGTGGAAGGGCGAAATAGGCAGATGTGGAAGGGCGACATAGACAGATGTGGAAGGGCGACATAGACAGATGTGGAAGGGTGACATAGACAGATGTGGAAGGGCGAAATAGGCAGATGAGGAAGGGCGACATAGACAGATGAGGAAGGGCGACATAGACAGATGTGGAGAGGCGACATAGAAAGATGTGGAGAGGCGACATAGACAGATGTGGAAGGGCGACATAGACAGATGTGGAAGGGCGACATAGACAGATGTGGAAAGGCGACATAGACAGATGTGGAAGGGCGACATAGACATAGACAGATGTGGAAGGGCGACATAGACAGATGTGGAAGGGCGACATAGACAGATGTGGAGAGGCGACATAGACAGATGTGGAACAGATGTGGAGACAGATGTGGAAGGGCGACATAGACAGATGAGGAAGGGTGACATAGACAGATGAGGAAGGGCGACATAGACAGATGTGGAAGGGTGACATAGACATATGAGGAAGGGCGACATAGACAGATGTGGAAGGGCGACATAGACAGATGTGGAAGGGCGACATGGACAGATGTGGAAGGGTGACATAGACAGATGAGGAAGGGTGACATAGACAGATGTGGAGAGGCGACATAGACGGATGTAGAAGGGCGACATAGACGGATGTGGAAGGGCGACATAGACAGATGTGGAAGGGCGATATAGACAGATGTGGAAGGGCGACATAGACAGATGAGGAAGGGTGACATAGACATATGAGGAAGGGCGACATAGACATATGAGGAAGGGCGACATAGACAGATGTGGAGAGGCGACATAGACAGATGTGGAAGGGCGACATAGACAGATGTGGAAGGGCGACATAGACAGATGTGGAAGGGCAACATGGACAGATGAGGAAGGGCGACATATGAGGAACATAGACAGATGAGGAAGGGCGACATAGACAGATGTGGAGAGGCGACATAGACAGATGTGGAAGGGCGACATAGACAGATGTGGAAGGGCGACATAGACAGATGTGGAAGAGGCGACATAGACAGATGTGGAAGGGCGACATAGACAGATGTGGAAGGGCGACATAGACAGATGTGGAAGGGCGACATAGACAGATGTGGAAGGGCGACATAGACAGATGTGGAAGGGCGACATAGACAGATGAGGAAGGGTGACATAGACAGATGAGGAAGGGCGACATAGACAGATGTGGAAGGGCGACATAGACAGATGTGGAAGGGTGACATAGACAGATGAGGAAGGGCGACATAGACAGATGTGGAAGGGCGACATAGACAGATGTGGAAGGGCGACATAGACAGATGTGGAAGGGCGACATAGACAGATGTGGAAGGGCGACATAGACGGATGTGGAAGGGCGACATGGACAGATGTGGAAGGGTGACATAGACATATGAGGAAGGGTGACATAGACATACGAGGAAGGGTGACATAGACAGATTAGGAAGGGTGACATAGACAGACGAGGAAGGGTGACATAGACATATGAGGAAGGGTGACATAGACAGACGAGGAAGGGTGACATAGACAGATGAGGAAGGGTGACATAGACAGATGAGGAAGGGTGACATAGACAGACGAGGAAGGGTGACATAGACAGATGAGGAAGGGTGACATAGACAGATGAGGAAGGGTAACATAGACAGATGTGGAAGGGCGACATAGACGGATGTGGAAGGGCGACATGGACAGATGTGGAAGGGTGACATGGACAGATGTGGAAGGGTGACATAGACATATGAGGAAGGGTGACATAGACAGACGAGGAAGGGTGACATAGACAGATGAGGAAGGGTGACATAGACAGATGTGGAAGGGCGACATGGACAGATGTGGAAGGGCGACATAGACAGATGTGGAAGGGCGACATGGACAGATGTGGAAGGGTGACATAGACATATGAGGAAGGGCGACATAGACAGATGTGGAAGGGCGACATGGACAGATGTGGAAGGGCGACATATTATTATAGACAGATGTGGAAGAGGCGACATAGAAAGATGTGGAGAGGCGACATAGACAGATGTGGAAGGGCGACATAGACAGATGTGGAAGGGCGACATAGACAGATGTGGAAGGGCGACATAGACAGATGTGGAAGGGCGACATAGACAGATGTGGAAGGGCGACATAGACAGATGTGGAAGGGCGACATAGACAGATGTGGAGAGGCGACATAGACAGATGTGGAAGGGCGACATAGACAGATGTGGAAGGGCGACATAGACAGATGAGGAAGGGTGACATAGACAGATGAGGAAGGGCGACATAGACAGATGTGGAAGGGCGACATGGACAGATGTGGAAGGGTGACATGTGGACATATGAGGAAGGGCGACATAGACAGATGTGGAAGGGCGACATGGACAGATGTGGAAGGGTGACATAGACAGATGAGGAAGGGTGACATAGACAGATGTGGAGAGGCGACATAGACGGATGTAGAAGGGCGACATAGACGGATGTGGAAGGGCGACATAGACAGATGTGGAAGGGCGACATAGACAGATGTGGAAGGGCGACATAGACAGATGAGGAAGGGTGACATAGACATATGAGGAAGGGCGACATAGACATATGAGGAAGGGCGACATAGACAGATGTGGAGAGGCGACATAGACAGATGTGGAAGGGCGACATAGACAGATGTGGAAGGGCGACATAGACAGATGTGGAAGGGCGACATAGACAGATGAGGAAGGGCGACATAGACATATGAGGAAGGGCGACATAGACAGATGTGGAGAGGCGACATAGACAGATGTGGAAGGGCGACATAGACAGATGTGGAAGGGCGACATAGACAGATGTGGAGAGGCGACATAGACAGATGTGGAGAGGCGACATAGACGGATGTGGAAGGGCGACATAGACAGATGTGGAAGGGCGACATAGACAGATGTGGAAGGGCGACATAGACAGATGTGGAAGGGCGACATAGACAGATGAGGAAGGGTGACATAGACATATGAGGAAGGGCGACATAGACAGATGTGGAAGGGCGACATGGACAGATGTGGAAGGGTGACATAGACATATGAGGAAGGGCGACATAGACAGATGTGGAAGGGCGACATAGACAGATGTGGAAGGGCGACATGGACAGATGTGAAGGGCGACATAGACAGATGTGGAAGGGCGACATAGACGGATGTGGAAGGGCGACATGGACAGATGTGGAAGGGTGACATAGACATATGAGGAAGGGTGACATAGACAGACGAGGAAGGGTGACATAGACAGATTAGGAAGGGTGACATAGACAGACGAGGAAGGGTGACATAGACATATGAGGAAGGGTGACATAGACAGACGAGGAAGGGTGACATAGACAGATGAGGAAGGGTGACATAGACAGACGAGGAAGGGTGACATAGACAGACGAGGAAGGGTGACATAGACAGATGAGGAAGGGTGACATAGACAGACGAGGAAGGGTAACATAGACAGATGTGGAAGGGCGACATAGACGGATGTGGAAGGGCGACATGGACAGATGTGGAAGGGTGACATGGACAGATGTGGAAGGGTGACATAGACATATGAGGAAGGGTGACATAGACAGACGAGGAAGGGTGACATAGACAGATGAGGAAGGGTGACATAGACAGACGAGGAAGGGTGACATAGACATATGAGGAAGGGTGACATAGACATATGAGGAAGGGTGACATAGACAGATGTGGAAGGGTGACATAGACAGATGTGGAAGGGTGACATAGACAGATGAGGAAGGGTGACATAGACAGATGAGGAAGGGTGACATAGACAGACGAGGAAGGGTGACATAGACAGATGTGGAAGGGTGACATAGACAGACGAGGAAGGGTGACATAGACAGACGAGGAAGGGTGACATAGACAGATGTGGAAGGGCGACATAGACAGATGTGGAAGGGCGACATAGACAGATGTGGAAGGGCGACATGGACAGATGTGGAAGGGTGACATAGACATATGAGGAAGGGTGACATAGACAGACGAGGAAGGGTGACATAGACAGATGAGGAAGGGTGACATAGACAGACGAGGAAGGGTGACATAGACATATGAGGAAGGGTGACATAGACAGATGTGGAAGGGCGACATGGACAGATGTGGAAGGGTGACATAGACAGATGAGGAAGGGTGACATAGACAGACGAGGAAGGGTGACATAGACAGATGAGGAAGGGTGACATAGACAGACGAGGAAGGGTGACATAGACAGATGAGGAAGGGTGACATAGACATATGAGGAAGGGTGACATAGACAGATGTGGAAGGGTGACATAGACAGATGTGGAAGGGTGAAATAGACAGATGAGGAAGGGTGACATAGACAGATGAGGAAGGGTGACATAGACAGACGAGGAAGGGTGACATAGACAGATGAGGTGGATTCAGACGCAGACCATGTAAAAAAAAAACTGATATTTGTAGTTTAAACTGATGGATTTTGATAGGGATTCTTTACAATTATATTACTAGGATAGACTCACCGGTGCATCAGTAGACTCTAGGGCGATTTATGCAGCGGCCGGTCGGATGGAAGTTCCTAACTAAACAGCGGCACCGGCCATAACCTCCTGTGTGAAGCAATTAGAATGATATTCACTTTCAACAATGAGATTCAGGAGTTATTCCCCTTCCTTCCCCTCCACAACTAAAACACCTAAACGGATGTGTGTTGCTATGACAACGGCATCTCCTGTTCAGTTAACTCTCCACGGTCCACGGAATGTCTTACGCACATACGCGCAACACACACGTGCGCAACACACACACACACACACACACACACACACACACACACACACACACACACACACACACACACACACACACACACACACACACACACACACACACACACACACACACACAGGAGACATGAAAGGTCTTCACACTTTTTTTATATGACTTAGTTTGATGTCTTAAGAAAGCGTGTGTCAGCAGTGGTGCTTTGTGCATAGCATCGATCTGTCCCAAATAGCACCCTATTCCCTATGGACTAAATATATATATATACATAAAAGTCCACCACATGATGAAAAGGTTGCCATTTGGGACACACCCTGTGAAGTATCACAACAATACGAGAGCAACATTTTAGATGGAATCTCTGATATACAATAAGAAGAAAAAAAGCTATTCAATTCAGAATTAACAAGCACTAAGCTCAATAATGGGTAGATATAATATTTGTCTCGTTCCATCGCAGACACATTGAAGTGTGTGGCTAGGCACAACATGGCCCCCTATTCCCTATGGACCCTGGGACACATTGAAGTGTGTGGCAAGGCACAAAATGGCACCCTATTCCCTATGGACCCTGGTGACACATTGAAGTGTGTGGCAAGGCACAAAATGGCACCCTATTCCCTATGGACCCTGGGACACATTTATGGACCCTGGGACACATTGAAGTGTGTGGCAAGGCACAAATGGCACCCTATTCCCTATGGACCCTGGGACACATTGAAGAGTGTGTCTAGGCACAAAATGGCACCCTATTCCCTATGGACCCTGGGACACATTGAAGTGTGTGGCTAGGCACAACATGGCCCCCTATTCCCTATGGACCCTGGGACACATTTATGGACCCTGGGACACATTGAAGTGTGTGGCTAGGCACAAAATGGCACCCTATTCCCTATGGACCCTGGGACACATTGAAGTGTGTGGCAAGGCACAAATGGCACCCTATTCCCTATGGACCCTGGGACACATTGAAGTGTGTGGCAAGGCACAAAATGGCATCCTATTCCCTATGGACCCTGGGACACATTGAAGTGTGTCGTTCGGCACAAAATGGCACCCTATTCCCTATGGACCCTGGGACACATTGAAGTGTGTGGCTAGGCACTAAATGGCACCCTATTCCCTATGGACCCTGGGACACATTTATGGACCCTGGGACACATTGAAGTGTGTGGCTAGGCACAACATGGCCCCCTATTCCCTATGGACCCTGGGACACATTGAAGAGTGTGTCTAGGCACAAAATGGCACCCTATTCCCTATGGACCCTGGGACACATTGAAGTGTGTGGCTAGGCACAAAATGGCACCCTATTCCCTATGGACCCTGGGACACATTGAAGTGTGTGGCTAGGCACAAAATGGCACCCTATTCCCTATGGACCCTGGGACACATTTATGGACCCTGGGACACATTGAAGTGTGTGGCTAGGCACAAAATGGCACCCTATTCCCTATGGACCCTGGGACACATTTATGGATCCTGGGACACATTGAAGTGTGTGGCTAGGCACAAAATGGCACCCTATTCTCTATGGACCCTGGGACACATTTATGGATCCTGGGACACATTGAAGTGTGTGGCTAGGCACAAAATGGCACCCTATTCTCTATGGACCCTGGGACACATTTATGGATCCTGGGACACATTGAAGTGTGTGGCTAGGCACAAAATGGCACCCTATTCCCTATGGACCCTGGGACACATTTATGGATCCTGGGACACATTGAAGTGTGTGGCTAGGCACAAAATGGCACCCTAATCCCTATGGACCCTGGTTACACATTGAAGTGTGTGGCTAGGCACAAAATGGCACCCTATTCCCTATGGACCCTGGGACACATTTATGGACCCTGGGACACATTGAAGTGTGTGGCTAGGCACAAAATGGCACCCTATTCCCTATGGACCCTGGGACACATTGAAGTGTGTGGCAAGGCACAAAATGGCACCCTATTCCCTATGGACCCTGGGACACATTGAAGTGTGTGGCTAGGCACAAAATGGCACCCTATTCCCTATGGACCCTGGGACACATTGAAGTGTGTGGCTAGGCACAAAATGGCACCCTATTCCCTATGGACCCTGGGACACATTGAAGTGTGTGGCAAGGCACAAAATGGCACCCTATTCCCTATGGACCCTGGGACACATTTATGGACCCTGGGACACATTGAAGTGTGTGGCTAGGCACAAAATGGCACCCTATTTCTTAAGTTTAACCAGAGCCCACAATTCACTACTCAGGATACAGGTCTTCATTTGGGACTCAGGCTGTGTGTTTGCTGTCGATCATTGCCTTTCCCCTTTCAATCGACTCAAGAAGCTCCTTCTGTGGCTCAGTTGGTAGAGCATGGCGCTTGTAACGCCAGGGTAGTGGGTTCGATTCCCGGGACCACCCATACGTAGAATGTATGCACACATGACTGTAAGTCGCTTTGGATAAAAGCGTCAGCTAAATGGCATATATTATAAACGTTATATTCCTCTTACTGACCCGTGTTTATCTGTTCTTTACTGGGATTGGCTTCACCTTTGCCTCTTGAAAACAAATAACACGCTCCATACATGTTCCTCACATCATAGACCTTCTCAACATCTGGTCATCAAGAGTCCAATGGTCAAATGAGAAAAACAGGGAAGGATATTTTACTGTATGATTATAACGGTCAGCTAGTGAGAGAAGATATTCTACTGTATGAGTATTACTGTCAGAAAGTGAGAGAAGATATTCTACTGTATGAGTATAACTGTCAGAAAGTGAAAGAAGATATTCTACTGTATGAGTATAACTGTCAGCTAGTAGGAGAAGATATTCTACTGTATGAGTATAACTGTCAGCTAGTGAGAGAAGATATTCTACTGTATGAGTATAACTGTCAGCTAGTGAGAGAAGATATTCTACTGTATGAGTATAACTGTCAGCTAGTGAGAGAAGATATTCTACTGTATGAGTATAACTGTCAGCTAGTGAGAGAAGATATTCTACTGTATGAGTATAACTGTCAGCTAGTGAGAGAAGATATTCTACTGTATGAGTATAACTGTCAGCTAGTGAGAGAAGATATTCTACTGTATGAGTATAACTGTCAGCTAGTGAGAGAAGATATTCTACTGTATGAGTATAACTGTCAGCTAGTGAGAGAAGATATTCTACTGTATGAGTATAACTGTCAGCTAGTGAGAGAATATATTCTACTGTATGAGTATAACTGTCAGCTAGTAGGAGAAGATATTATACTGTATGAGTATAACTGCCAGCTAGTGAGAGAAGATATTCTACTGTATGAGTATAACTGTCAGCTAGTGAGAGAAGATATTCTACTGTATGAGTATAACTGTCAGCTAGTGAGAGAAGATATTCTACTGTATGAGTATAACTGTCAGCTAGTGAGAGAAGATATTCTACTGTATGAGTATAACTGTCAGCTAGTGAGAGAAGATATTCTACTGTATGAGTATAACTGTCAGCTAGTGAGAGAAGATATTCTACTGTATGAGTATAACTGTCAGCTAGTGAGAGAAGATATTCTACTGTATGAGTATAACTGTCAGCTAGTGAGAGAAGATATTCTACTGTATGAGTATAACTGTCAGCTAGTGAGAGAAGATATTCTACTGTATGAGTATAACTGTCAGCTAGTGAGAGAAGATATTCTACTGTATGAGTATAACTGTCAGCTAGTGAGAGAATATATTCTACTGTATGAGTATAACTGTCAGCTAGTAGGAGAAGATATTATACTGTATGAGTATAACTGCCAGCTAGTGAGAGAAGATATTCTACTGTATGAGTATAACTGTCAGCTAGTGAGAGAATATATTCTACTGTATGAGTATAACTGTCAGCTAGTGAGAGAAGATATTATACTGTATGAGTATAACTGTCAGCTAGTGAGAGAAGATATTCTACTGTATGAGTATAACTGTCAGCTAGTAGGAGAAGATATTCTACTGTATGAGTATAACTGTCAGCTAGTGAGAGAAGATATTCTACTGTATGAGTATAACTGTCAGCTAGTGAGAGAAGATATTCTACTGTATGAGTATAACTGTCAGCTAGTGAGAGAAGATATTCTACTGTATGAGTATAACTGTCAGCTAGTGAGAGAAGATATTTTACTGTATGAGTATAACTGTCAGCTCGTGAGAGAATATTTAAATTGGTATAAGTCGTTCATAACATCTTAAAGTCGTTGGGTTATTTTCAATCAAATGTATTTAAAAAAAAATCCAATTACACACGAACACAAACAAAGAATAAAGCTCTGTTATTGGCTTACAGAGAAATCTGTATATCAATCAAACGCAGAGAAGAATTTGGTGGACAGACGAGGAAATAGACATCCCTTCAAGGTCTCAGAGGATAGAGCCTTCAGCATCTCAGAGGAGAGCCTTCAGCATCTCAGAGGAGAGAGCCTTCAGCATCTCAGAGGAGAGCCTTCAGAGTCTCAGAGGAGAGAGCCTTCAGCATCTCAGAGGAGAGAGCCTTCAGCGTCTCAGAGGAGAGAGCCTTCAGCATCTCAGAGGAGAGCCTTCAGAGTCTCAGAGGAGAGCCTTCAGAGTCTCAGAGGAGAGCCTTCAGCGTCTCAGAGGAGAGAGCCTTCAGCGTCTCAGAGGAGAGCCTTCAGCGTCTCAGAGGAGAGAGCCTTCAGCGTCTCAGAGGAGAGCCTTCAGCATCTCAGAGGAGAGAGCCTTCAGCGTCTCAGAGGAGAGAGCCTTCAGAGTCTCAGAGGAGAGCCTTCAGCGTCTCAGAGGAGAGAGCCTCCAGCGTCTCAGAGGAGAGCCTTCAGCATCTCAGAGGAGAGAGCCTTCAGCGTCTCAGAGGAGAGAGCCTTCAGCGTCTCAGAGAGAGCCTTCAGCGTCTCAGAGGAGAGAGCCTTCAGCGACTCAGAGGAGAGAGCCTTAAGCGTCTCAGAGGAGAGATTCTTCAGCGTCTCAGAGGAGGGAGCCTTCAGCGTCTCAGAGGAGGGAGCCTTCAGCGTCTCAGAGGAGAGAGCCTTCAGCGTCTCAGAGGAGAGCCTTCAGCGTCTCAGAGGAGAGAGCCTTCAGCATCTCAGAGGAGAGAGCCTTCAGCGTCTCAGAGGAGAGATTCTTCAGCGTCTCAGAGGAGAGAGCCTTCAGCGTCTCAGAGGAGAGATTCTTCAGCGTCTCAGAGGAGAGAGCCTTCAGCGTCTCAGAGGAGAGAGCCTTCAGCGTCTCAGAGGAGAGAGCCTTCAGCGTCTCAGAGGAGAGAGCCTTAAGCGTCTCAGAGGAGAGAGCCTTCAGTGTCTCAGAGGAGAGAGCCTTCAGCGTCTCAGAGGAGAGAGCCTTCAGTGTCTCAGAGGAGAGAGCCTTCAGCGTCTCAGAGGAGAGAGCCTTCAGTGTCTCAGAGGAGAGAGCCTTAAGCGTCTCAGAGGAGAGAGCCTTCAGCATCTCAGAGGAGAGAGCCTTAAGCGTCTCAGAGGAGAGAGCCTTAAGCGTCTCAGAGGAGAGAGCCTTCAGCGTCTCAGAGGAGAGAGCATTCAGCGTCTCAGAGGAGAGAGCCTTCAGCGTCTCAGAGGAGAGCCTTCAGCGTCTCAGAGGAGAGCTTTCAGCGGCTCAGAGGAGAGAGCCTTCAGTGTCTCAGAGGAGAGAGCATTCAGCGTCTCAGAGGAGAGAGCCTTAAGCGTCTCAGAGGAGAGAGCCTTAAGCGTCTCAGAGGAGAGAGCCTTAAGCGTCTCAGAGGAGAGAGCCTTCAGCGTCTCAGAGGAGAGAGCCTTCAGCGTCTCAGAGGAGAGAGCCTTCAGCGTCTCAGAGGAGAAAGCCTTCAGCGTCTCAGAGGAGAGAGCCTTCAGCGTCTCAGAGGAGAGAGCCTTCAGCATCTCAGAGGAGAGAGCCTTAAGCGTCTCAGAGGAGAGAGCCTTCAGCATCTCAGAGGAGAGAGCCTTATAAGCGTCTCAGAGGAGAGAGCATTCAGCGTCTCAGAGGAGAAAGCCTGAGTAACAGACAACACATATACATGAAGAGAAAATTACTAAATTATTTACTGTGTCCATGAAAGCAGCCTCGCATCTCCTCTCCATCTCCTCTCATCTCCATCTCCTCTCCTCCCCATCTCCTCTCATCTCCTCTCCATCTCCTCTCCTCTCCATCTCTCCTCCCCATTTCCTCTCATCTCCATATCCTCTCCTCTCCATCTCCTCTCCTCTCCATTTCCTCTCCTCCCCATCTCCTCTCCTCTCCATCTCCCCTCCTCCCCATCTCCTCCCCATCTCCTTCCCATCTCCTTCCCATCTCCTCCCCTCTACATCTCCCCTCCATCTCCTCTACTCCCCAATCTCCTCTCCTCCCCATCTCCTCTCCACCCCATCTCCTCCCCATGTCATCTCCTCTCCATCTCCTCTCCATCTCATCTCCTCTTCATCTCCTCCTCATATCTGCCCCATCTCCTCTTCATCTCCTCTCCTCTACATCTCCTCCCCATCTCCTCTCCTCTCCATCTCCTTTCTTCCCCATCTCCTCTCCATCTCCTCTCCATCTCCTTTCCTCTCCATCTCCCCATCTCCTCCCCATCTCTCCCCCCATCTCCCCCCATCTCCTCTCCTCCCCATCCCCTCTGCATCTCATCTCCGCCCCATCTCCTCCCCATCTCCTCTCCATCTCCTCTCCATCTCATCTCTGCCCCATCTCCTCCCCATCTCCTCTCCTCTCCATCTCCTCTCCATCTCCATCTCCTTTCCACTCCATCTCCTCCCCATCTCCTCCCCATCTCCTCCCCATCTCCTCTCCTCTCCATCTCCATCTCCTCTCCATCTCCACTCCATCTCCTCTCCTCCCCATCTCCTCCCCATCTCCTCCCCTCTACATCTCCCCCCATCTCCTCTCCTCTCCATCTCATCTCCGCCCCATCTCCTCCCCATCTCTTCTCCTCTCCATCTCCTCTCCATATCCTTTCCTCTCCATCTCCTTTCCTCTCCATCTCATCTCCTCCCCATCTCCTCCCATCTCCTCTCCTCCCCATCTCCTCCCCATCTCCTCCCCATCTCCTCCCCATCTCCTCTCCTCCCCATCTCTTATCCATCTCCATCTCCTCTCCATCTCCTTTCCACTCCATCTCCTCCCCATCTCCATCTCCTCCCCATCTCCTCTCCTCCCCATCTCCTCCCATCTCCTCTCCTCCCCATCTCTCCCCATCTCCTCCCCATCTCCTCTCCTCCCCATCTCTTATCCATCTCCATCTCCTCTCCATCTCCTTTCCTCTCCATCTCCTCCCCATCTCCATCTCCTCCCCATCTCCCATCTCCTCTCCTCCCCATCTCCTCCCCATCTCCCCATCTCCCTCTCCCCATCCTTATCCATCTCCATCTCCCCCATCTCTTCCTCCCCATCTCCATCTCCTATCCCCATCTCCTCCCATCTCCTCCTCCATCTCTCCCCATCTCCTCCCCATCTCCCCTGTCTCCATCTCCTTCTTTCCTTTCCATTTTTTTCTGTCTTCTCTTCTTTCCTTTCCATTTTTTTTCTGAAGTAAAAAGTTAAATTAAATTGTCAGAAATGTTGAGTGTTCAGCACTCCATTCATTAATGACTGCTACAGCCCTGGTACAGCGAAGCATGAAGAGACCCTTTGACCCTCGGCTTAGTCACAAATGGCACCCTATGTCTCTGGTCAAAAGTAGGGCACTGTGTACCCACTCTGAGTGTCCTTTTTTAACATATAATACAGATAACAGAGGAATAAAGTTCAGAGCCATGAGGCCTTGATTGTGATATGGTCCTAATTTAGCATTCATTGCAGTCAGAGAAGAGAGGCGGGGAGAGGGAGAGAGAGAGAGAGAGAGAGAGAGAGAGAGAGAGAGAGAGAGAGAGAGAGAGAGAGAGAGAGAGAGAGAGAGAGAGAGAGAGAGAGAGAGAGAGAGAGAGAGATGGAGGCCCTCCATCTCCTCTACTCCCCATCTCCATATCCTCCCCATCTCTTCTCCATCTCCTCTCCACCCCATCTCCTACATCTTCTGCACAGATTCTGTCAGACCTGGGACTGAGGGACAGCCCGGAACTGAGGGAAAGCCCAGTACTGAGAGGAAGCCCAGTACTGAGAGGAAGCCCAGTACTGAGATGAAGCTCAGGCAGGTAGTAGGCTCCGGTAGATCCTGGCTGGCTGGCGGGTCTGGAAGATTCTGGTTGACTAGCAGATCTGGAAGAGACTGGATGACTGGCAGATCTGGAAGAGACTGGTTGACTGGCAGATCTGGAAGAGACTTGTTGACTGGCAGATCTGGAAGAGACTGGTTGACTGGCAGATCTGGAAGAATCTGGTTGACTGGCAGATCTAGAAGATCATGGCTGACTGGCGGATCTAGCTGCTCTATGCAGACTGACAGCTCCTTGCAGACTGACAGCTCTAGCAGACTGACAGCTCTTTGCAGACTGACAGCTCTGGCTGCTTCATGCAGACTGACAGCTCTTTGCAGACTGACAGCTCTGACTGCTCCATGCAGGCTGACAGCACCCTGCAGACTGGTAGCTCCTTGCAGACTGACAGCTCCTTGCAGACTGGCAGCTCCTTGCAGACTGGCAGCTCTTTGCAGACTGACAGCTCTGGCTGCGTCATGCAGACTGACAGCTCTGACTGCTCCATGCAGGCTGACAGCACCCTGCAGACTGGCAGCTTTTTGCAGACTGACAGCTCTTTGCAGACTGACAGCTCTGGCTGCTTCATGCAGACTGACAGCACCTTGCAGACTGACAGCTCCCTGCAGACTGGCAGCTCAGGCTGCTCCGAACAGGCAGGAGGCAGCCGGCAGCGCTGAACAGGCGGGAGACTCCGACAGCGCAGGAGGGAAGGAAGGCTCAGATAGCGCTGAACAGACAGGAGACTGAACAGGCAGGAGAGGAGACTCCGAGTGCTGGAGAGGCGGGAGCAGGAGGGAAGGAAGGCTCAGATAGCGCTGAACAGACAGGAGACTCCGGTAGCGCAGGAGAGGAGAAAGGCTCCGACAGTGCTGGAGAGGCGGGAGACTCCGACAGCGCAGGAGGGAAGGAAGGCTCTGGCTGTGCTGAACAGGCGAGGCGCACAGAAGGCTCTGGATAGACCGGACTGTGCAGGCGCACTGGAGCTCTTGAGCACCGAGCCTGCCCAAGCTTACCTGGCTCGATGCCCACTCTAGCCCGGCCAATAGGAAGGGCTGGTATGAACCGCACCGGGCTATGCACCCGCACTGGAAACACCATGCGCTCCATAGCATAACACGGTGTCTGCCCGGTCTCTCTTGCCCACCGGTGAGCACAGGGAGTTTGCGCAGGTCTCCTACCTGGCAATATTTTTTGGGGGCTGCTTTTCGGGCTTCCATCCGGGTCACCGTGCTGTCTCCTCATACCAGCGCCTCTCCGCTTTTCCCGCCTCTATTTCCTCCTTGGGGCGGCGATATTCACCAGGCTGAGCCCAGGGTCCTTTTCCATCCAGTTCCTCCTCCCATGTCCAATTCTCCAAGTGGTGCAGCCTCTCCCACTGCAACTGCTCTTCACGATTAACAGGGAGAGTTGGTTCAGGTCTGACTCCTGACTCAGCCACTCTCTCTCTGAGCCCTCCCCCAATAAATATTTGGGGGTGACTTTCGGTTGTTGCTCTGCGACGCCGTGTCTTTTTCTTCGACTCCATTCGCCTATAGCACTGCTCTAGCGAATCCCAGGCGGGCTCCTGCACTCTCTCTGGGTCGGCCCACCTGTCTAGTTCTTCCCACGTCATATACTCCATGCCTTTGCTGTCCATAACATCCTCCTTTTTCTGCTCCTGCTGTCGCTGCCTGTAACCACGCCACTCAGTCCGTGTGTGGTGGGTGATTCTGTAACGGCGTTCTTCGTTTGTGGAAAGAGAGTCGGACCGAAATGCAGCGTAGTGGTTACTCATGTCTTTAATGAAGAGATTGCGATACATGAAATAACTATACATATACAAAAACAACAAACGGAACGAAAACCTAATTACAGCCTATCTGGTGAAACTACACAGAGACAGGAACAATCACGCACGAAATACAAAGCGAAACTCAGGCTACCTAACTACGGTTCCCAATCAGAGACAACGAGAATCACCTGACTCTGATTGAGAACCGCCTCAGGCAGCCAAGCCTATACAACACCCCTAATCAGCCGCGATCCCAAATACTCCAAACCCCAATACGAAAATACAATAACATAAACCCATGTCACACCCTGGCCTGACCAAATATATAACGAAAACACAAAATACAATAACCAAGGCGTGACAGTTCCAAAAAAGGTCCAGTCAAAAAGGTCCAGTCGCCAGGACCACAAATACAAATTCCATCGAGACACTTTTGCCCTAGACCACACAAAAAACTATACATAACTTGGCCTAAACATCAGCGCCACAGGTAACTTCCACAAAGCTGTGAACGATCTGAGAGACAAGGCAAGAAGGGCATTCTATGCCATCAAAAGGAACATAAATTTCAACATACCATTTAGGATCTGGCTAAAAATACTTGAATCAGTTATAGAGCCCATTGCCCTTTATGGTTGTGAGGTCTGGGGTCCGCTCACCAACCAAGACTTCACAAAATGGGACAAAACACCAAATTGAGACTCTGCACGCAGAATTCTGCAAAAAATATCCTCCGTGTACAACGTAAAACACCAAATAATGCATGCAGAGCAGAATTAGGCCGATACCCACTAATTATCAAAATCCAGAAAAGAGACGTTAAATTCTACAACCACCTAAAAGGAAGCGATTCACAAACCTTCCATAACAAAGCCATCACCTACAGAGAGATGAACCTGGAGAAGAGTCCCCTAAGCAAGCTGGTCCTGGGGCTCTGTTCACAAACACAAACACACCCTACAGAGCCCCAGGACAACAGCACAATTAGACCCAACCAAATCATGAGAAAACAAAAAGATAATTACTTAACACATTGGAAAGAATTAACAAAAAAACAGAGCAAACTAGAATGCTATTTGGCCCTACACAGAGAGTACACAGCGGCACTGTGACTGACCCAAAATTAAGGAAAGCTTTGACTATGTACAGACTCAGTGAGCATAGCCTTGCTATTGAGAAAGGCCGCCGTAGGCAGACATGGCTCTCAAGAGAAGACAGGCTATGTGCTCACTGCCCACAAAATGAGGTGGAAACTGAGCTGCACTTCCTAACCTCCTGCCCAATGTATGACCATATTAGAGAGACATATTTCCCCCAGATTACACAGATCCACAAAGAATTCGAAAACAAATCCAATTTTGAAAAACTCCCATATCTTTTGGGTGAAATTCCAGTGTGCCATCACAGCAGCAAGATTTGTGACCTGTTGCCACGAGAAAAGGGCAACCAGTGAAGAACAAACACCATTGTAAATACAACCCATATTTATGCTTATTCATTTTATCTTGTGTCCTTTAACTATTTGTACATTGTATATATATATATATATATATAATATGACATTTGTAATGTCTTTACTGTTTTTAAACTTCTGTATGTGTAATGTTTACTGTTAATTTTTGTTGTTTTTCACTTTATATATTCACTTTGTATGTTGTCTACCTCACTTGCTTTGGCAATGTTAACACATGTTTCCCATGCCAATAAAGCCCTTGAATTGAATTGAATTGAATTGAGAGAGAGAGAGAGAGAGAGAGAGAGAGAGAGAGAGAGAGAGAGAGAGAGAGAGAGAGAGAGAGAGAGAGAGAGAGAGAGAGAGAGAGAGGTACAGAAGTCCTGAGAGAAGGAGCAATTTGAGCTTGTCATTTTAAGGCCCATGTAATTCTTGTCATTTTAAGGCCCATGTAATTCTTGTCATTTAAGACCCATGTAATTCCATGAGAGTGAACCCTAATCTCTGTCTTTATATTTGATCTCAGAGAAGCTTTTTTAGAATATTTTGGTTGAGTTAAAGATATAAACAGTAGTTATTCTCCTTCCACCCCTGAGTGGCGCAGCAGTCTAAGGCACTGCATCTCAGTGCTAGAGGTGTCACTACAGACCCTGGTTCGATCCTGGGCTGGTTCACAACTGGCTGTGATCGGGAGTCCCATAGGGCTCCCGATGTAAATGTGAATAAGAATTTGTTCTCAAACTGACTTGCGTAGTTACGTAAAATATTTTTTTTTAAACAACCAGAGACTGACTACAGATTGTTCAAACTGAAGCTCTGGCAGGAATATGGAACACGGTGACATGCTTTAGAAGATCCAGAATGTCACCTCAAAGCTCTAGAACTCCACTGCAGTGGAAACAGTCGCCTCATGAGAGTGATCAACCAAACAGATGGATCTAGTTTAAATTCATACAATTCTAAAAGAGATGTTCTTTTGCGTCACACGCTTCTCTCCTGGGCCTGGCATCAGATGACTGTTCCCCTGACATAGATAACTCTCTGCCAAGGAGGGACCTGTATTAGGTTCCATCACAAACTGTCAGAGTTCTAATAACTCTCTGCTATGGAGGGACCTGTATTAGGTTCCATCACAAACTGTCAGAGTTCTAATAACTCTCTGCTATGGAGGGACCTGTATTAGGTTCCATCACAAACTGTCAGAGTTCTAATAACTCTCTGCCAAGGAGGGACCTGTATTAGGTTCCATCACAAACTGTCAGAGTTCTAATAACTCTCTGCCAAGGAGGGACCTGCATTAGGTTCCATCACAAACTGTCAGAGTTCTAATAACTCTCTGCTATGGAGGGACCTGTATTAGGTTCCATCACAAACTGTCAGAGTTCTAATAACTCTCTGCCAAGGAGGGACCTGTATTAGGTTCCATCACAAACTGTCAGAGTTCTAATAACTCTCTGCTATGGAGGGACCTGCATTAGGTTCCATCACAAACTGTCAGAGTTCTAATAACTCTCTGCCAAGGAGGGACCTGTATTAGGTTCCATCACAAACTGTCAGAGTTCTAATAACTCTCTGCTATGGAGGGACCTGCATTAGGTTCCATCACAAACTGTCAGAGTTCCAATAACTCTCTGCCAAGGAGGGACCTGTATTAGGTTCCATCACAAACTGTCAGAGTTCTAATAACTCTCTGCTATGGAGGGACCTGTATTAGGTTCCATCACAAACTGTCAGAGTTCTAATAACTCTCTGCTATGGAGGGACCTGTATTAGGTTCCATCACAAACTGTCAGAGTTCTAATAACTCTCTGCTATGGAGGGACCTGCATTAGGTTCCATCACAAACTGTCAGAGTTCTAATAACTCTCTGCTATGGAGGGACCTGTATTAGGTTCCATCACAAACTGTCAGAGTTCTAATAACTCTCTGCCAAGGAGGGACCTGTATTAGGTTCCGTAGTTTCATCACAAATTAGTCGAGTTCTGGTATAGAGACCTTCCATGTGCTCGATCGTCTGCATGTGGAGTGATCAGGACACGCAGGTTGAAATATCAAAACGAACTCTGAACCAAGTGTATTCATTTGAGGACAGGTCGAAACACATGAAACACTCATGGACATGTAGGTAGCTTGCTGTTGCTAGCTCATTTGTCCTGGGAGATAAACATTGGGTTGTTAACTGAAATTCACAAGGTCCTTTTTTCCCATTGGATATTTGTAGAATATAGGACCCATTTTGAGTCAGACAAAATCGTGCGTTGTCTACTCTGACAATTAATCCACAAATAAAAGGGGAAACCTAGTTAGTTTCTTGTAATCTCTCTTCGTTCAGTCGCCTTCTTCTTCTGTGGAATTTATATGGAGGTTAGCAACCAACTAAGGTCATTACTGCAACAAACTGGACTGGAGTGTGGACCTCGTTCATCTTTCAAGTTCCAAGTTCTATTTTAGAACCAAGTTCTATTTTAGCGCCAGGCTACGCAAATGCTCGTGGACGCAAACGAGCGGTTTCAATGAAATGATTTGATAACATGTACGTCTAAATCCACTTTGAAATGCTCCCAATGCAGACGGTGTGGTCGGCATGTTTTCTGAGTCCTTCTCAGGCAAAATAAGCGCTGTGGTTTGAATATAAACATGGATTCAGAGCACACAATATCTAACATCTGATCTCACATTTCAAGGATAACTAGAAGACCAACATGGGGCATTCATGTTTAATATATCTGAAAACAATCAGAAGCCTAAGCAATGGAACATTGTTTTAAAGTTGCCTCATCATGCTACCTGATCAAATCAAATATAATTTTATTAGTCACATACACGTGGTTAGCAGATGTTATTGCGAGTGTAGCGAAATGCTTGTGCTTCTAGTTCTGACAGTGCAGTAATATCTAACAGTAATCTAACAATTCCACAACAACTACATTATACACACAATGTAAAGGGATGGAAGAAGAATATATACATATAAATGTATGGATGAGGGATGACCGAGCGGCAAAGGCAAGATGCACTAGATGGTATTAAATACAGTATATATATTTATATTTCAGCATGCTTATAGGGAAGGACACTCAACAAGCACAGCACTTACACAAATGACTGATGATTGGCTGAGAGAAATTGATGATAAAATGATTGTGGGGGCTGTTTTGTTAGACTAGAGTGCAGCTTTTGACATTATCGATCATAGTCTGCTGCTGGAAAAATGTATGTGCTATGGCTTTACACCCCCTGCTATAATGTGGATAAAGAGATACCTGTCTAACAGAACACAGAGGGTGTTCTTTAATGGAAGCCTCTCAAATATAATCCAGTTAGCATCAGGAATTCCCCAGGGTAGCTGTTTAGGCCCCTTGCTTTTATACATTTTTACTAACGACATGCCACTGGCTTTGAGTAAAGCCAGAGTGTCTTTTTATGCGGATGACTCAACGCTATACACGTCAGCTACTACAGCGACTGAAACGACTGCAACATTCAACAAAGAGCTGCAGTTAGTTGCAGAGTGGGTGGAAAGGAATAAATTAACTCTAAATATTTCTAAATCTAAATAGTATTGTATTTGGAACAAAACACTCATTAAACCCTAAACCTCTAAATATTGTAGTAAATAATGTGGAAATGGAGCAGGTTGAGATGACTTAAGCTGCTTGGAGTAACCCTGGATTGTAAACTGTCATGGTCAAAACATATTGATGCAGTCGTAGCTAAGATGGGGAGAAGTCTGTCGATAGTAAAGCGTTGCTATGCTTTCTTAACACTTTCAACAAGGCAGGTCTTTTCGCACCTTGACTACTGTTCAGTCGTGTGGTCAGGTGCCACAAAAAAAGGACTTTGCAATTGGCTCAGAACAGGGCAGCACGGCTGGCCCTTGGTCGTACACAGAGAGCTAATATTAATCATATGCATGTCAATCTCTCCTGGCTGAAAGTGGAAGAGGGATTGACTTCATCACTACTTTTATTTATGAGAGGTATTGACATTTAGCCACGAGCTGTCCGTCTAAACATCTGACACACAGCTCAGACACCCAAACATACCCCACAAGACATGACACAAGAGATCTGTTCACAGTCCACAAGTCCAGAACAGACTATGGGAGGCACACAGTATTACATAGAGCGATGACTACATGGAACTCTATTCCACATCAGGTAACTGACACAAGCAGTAAAATTAGATATAAAAATACACCTTATGGAACAGCGGGGACTGTGAAGCAACACAAACATTGGCACAGACACATGTACACACACACACACACACACACACACACACACACACACACACACACACACACACACACACACACACACACACACACACACACACACACACACACACACACACACACACACACACACACACACAGAGTGCCTGCTGATTTAGCAGGAACTAATGGGGATCCATAATAAACCCCAGGAAGAGTAGCTGCTGCTTTGGCAGGAACTAATGGGGATCCATAATAAACCCCAGGAAGAGTAGCTGCTGCTTTGGCAGGAACTAATGAGGATCCATAATAAACCCCAGGAAGAGTAGCTGCTGCTTTGGCAGGAACTAATGGGGATCCATAATAAACCCCAGGAAGAGTAGCTGCTGCCTTGGCAGGAACTAATGGGGATCCATAATAAACCCCAGGAAGAGTAGCTGCTGCTTTGGCAGGAACTAATGGGGATCCATAATAAACCCCAGGAAGAGTAGCTGCTGCTTTGGCAGGAACTAATGGGGATCCATAATAAACCCCAGGAAGAGTAGCTGCTGCCTTGGCAGGAACTAATGGGGATCCATATTAAACCCCAGGAAGATTTGCTGCTGCTTTGGCAGGAACTAATGGGGATCCATAATAAACCCCAAGAAGAGTAGCTGCTGCCTTGGCAGGAACTAATGGGGATCCATAATAAACCCCAGGAAGAGTAGCTGCTGCTTTGGCAGGAACTAATGGGGATCCATAATAAACCCCAGGAAGAGTAGCTGCTGCCTTGGCAGGAACTAATGGGGATCCATAATAAACCCCAGGAAGAGTAGCTGCTGCTTTGGCAGGAACTAATGGGGATCCATAATAAACCCCAGGAAGAGTAGCTGCTGCCTTGGCAGGAACTAATGGGGATCCATAATAAACCCCAGGAAGAGTAGCTGCTGCTTTGGCAGGAACTAATGGGGATCCATAATAAACCCCAGGAAGAGTAGCTGCTGCTTTGGCAGGAACTAATGGGGATCCATAATAAACCCCAGGAAGAGTAGCTGCTGCCTTGGCAGGAACTAATGGGGATCCATAATAAACCCCAGGAAGAGTAGCTGCTGCTTTGGCAGGAACTAATGGGGATCCATAATAAACCCCAGGAAGAGTAGCTGCTGCTTTGGCAGGAACTAATGGGGATCCATAATAAACCCCAGGAAGAGTAGCTGCTGCTTTGGCAGGAACTAATGGGGATCCATAATAAACCCCAGGAAGAGTAGCTGCTGCCTTGGCAGGAACTAATGGGGATCCATAATAAACCCCAGGAAGAGTAGCTGCTGCCTTGGCAGGAACTAATGGGGATCCATAATAAACCCCAGGAAGAGTAGCTGCTGCCTTGGCAGGAACTAATGGGGATCCATAATAAACCCCAGGAAGAGTAGCTGCTGCTTTGGCAGGAACTAATGGGGATCCATAATAAACCCCAGGAAGAGTAGCTGCTGCCTTGGCAGGAACTAATGGGGATCCATAATAAACCCCAGGAAGAGTAGCTGCTGCTTTGGCAGGAACTAATGGGGATCCATAATAAATACAACATACAAATACACGTAGGAGATGAGTAAGCAAGATATGAAAACATTATTAAAGTGTCATTATTAAAGTGGCATTTTTAAAGTGCCATTATTAAGGTGACTAGTGATCATTTATTATAGTGGCCAATGATTTCAAGTCTGTATGTAGGCAGCTGCCTCTCTGTGTTAGTGATGGCTGTTTAACAGTCTGATGGCCTTGAGAGAGAAGCTGTTTTTCAGTCTCTCGGTCCCCGCTTTGATGCACCTGTACTGACCTCATCTTCTGTATGGTAGCAAGGTGAACAGGCAGTGGCTCGGGTGGTTGTTGTCCTTGATGATCTTTTTGGCCTTCCTGTGACATCGGGTGGTGTAGGTGTCCTGGAGGGCAGGTAGTTTGCCCCGGTGATGCGTTGTGCAGACCTCACTACCCTCTGGAGAGTCTTGTGGTTGTGGGCAGTGCAGTTGTCGTACCAGGCGGTGATACAGCCTGACAGGATGCTCTCAATTGTGCATCTCTCATCCTTTGCATTGGCATGTGTTGGCATCTCTCATCCTTTGTGTTGGCATCTCTCATCCTTTGTGTTGGCATGTGTTGGCATCTCTCATCCCTTGTGTTGGTATCTCTCATCCTTTGTGTTGGCATCTCTCATCCTTTGTTTTGGCATCTCTCATCCTTTGTGTTGGCATCTCTCATCCTTTGTGCTGGCATCTCTCATCCTGTGTGTTGACATGTATTGGCATCTCCCATCCTTTGTGTTGGCATCTCTCATCCTTTGTGTTGGCATCTCTCATCCTTTGTGTTGGCATCTCTCATCATTTGTGTTGGCATCTCTCATCCTTTATGCTGGCATCTCTCATCCTTTGTGTTGGCATGTATTGGCATCTCTCATCCTTTGTGTTGGCATCTCTCATCCTTTGTGTTGGCATCTCTCATCATTTGTGTTGGCATCTCTCATCCTTTATGCTGGCATCTCTCATCCTTTGTGTTGGCATGTATTGGCATCTCTCATCCTTTGTGTTGGCATCTCTCATCCTTTGTGTTGGCATCTCTCATCCTTTGTGTTGGCATCTCTCATCATTTGTGTTGGCATCTCTCATCCTTTGTGTTGGCATCTCTCATCCTTTGTGTTGGCATCTCTCATCCTTTGTGTTGGCATCTCTCAACCTTTGTGTTGGCATCTCTCATCCTTTGTGTTGGCATCTCTCATCCTTTGTGTTGGCATCTCTCATCCTTTGTGTTGGCATCTCTCATCCTTTGTGTTGGCATCTCTCATCCTTTATGCTGGCATCTCTCATCCTTTGTGTTGGCATGTATTGGCATCTCTCATCCTTTGTGTTGGCATCTCTCATCCTTTGTGTTGGCATCTCTCATCCTTTGTGTTGGCATCTCTCATCCTTTGTGTTGGCATCTCTCATCCTTTGTGTTGGCATCTCTCATCCTTTGTGTTGGCATCTCTCATCCTTTATGCTGGCATCTCTCATCCTTTGTGTTGGCATGTATTGGCATCTCTCATCCTTTGTGTTGGCATCTCTCATCCTTTGTGTTGGCATCTCTCATACTTTGTGTTGGCATCTCTCATCCTTTGTGTTGGCATCTCTCATCCTTTGTGTTGGCATGTGTTGGCATCTCTCATCCTTTGTGTTGGCATCTCTCATCCTTTGTGTTGGCATCTCTCATCCTTTGTGTTGGCATCTCTCATCCTTTGTGTTGGCATCTCTCATCCTTTGTGTTGGCATCTCTCATCCTTTGTGTTGGCATCTCTCATCCTTTGTGTTGGCATCTCTCATCCTTTGTGTTGGCATCTCTCATCCTTTGTGTTGGCATCTCTCATCCTTTGTGTTGGCATCTCTCATCCTTTGTGTTGGCATGTGTTGGCATCTCTCATCCTTTGTGTTGGCATCTCTCATCCTTTGTTGGTCTTGTCAGAGCCCAATCAGTCTGGTCTGACTGGTTCTCAGTTCTTAGAAGTGTCGTCTTCCTCAGGTTGCGTCTCTCTCTGTCTCTATGTCACCCTACCCACTATATACTGCATTGCGTTTGACTAGACGGAGAGACAAAGAGACAGAGAGACAGAGAGACAGACATAAATAATGGTGTTCCACAAAAGGTCCAGTTGCCAGGACCACAAATACAGATGACATCTAGACACCATTTCCCTAGAGCACACAAAAAAACTATACATACCTCGGCCTAAACATCAGCGCCACAGGTAACTTCCACAAAGCTCTGAGAGACAAGGTAAGAAGTGCCATCAAAAGGAACATAACATTTGACGTACCAATTAGGATCTGGTTAAAAGTACTTGAATCAGTTATAGAACCCATTGTCCTTTATGTTTGGGAGGTCTGGGGAACGCTCATCAACCAAGAATTCACTAAATGGAACAAAAAACAAATTGAGACTCCCCTGTGTACCACATTAAAACACCAAACAATGCTTGCAGAACAGAATTGGGTCGATACCCGTTAATGATCAAAATCAAAAAAAGAGCCGTTGAATTCTACAACCACCTAAAAGGAAGCGATTTCCACTCCTTCCACAACAAATCCATCACCTACAGAGAGATGAACCTGGAGAAGAGTCATCACCTACAGAGAGATGAACCTGGAGAAGAGTCATCACCTACAGAGAGATGAACCTGGAGAGGAGTCATCACCTACAGAGAGATGAACCTGGAGAAGAGTCATCACCGACAGAGAGAGGAACCGGGAGAAGAGTCATCACCTACAGAGAGATGAACCTGGAGAAGAGTCATCACCTACAGAGAGATGAACCTGGAGAAGAGTCATCACCTACAGAGAGATGAACCTGGAGAAGAGTCATCACCTACAGAGAGATGAACCTGGAGAAGGGTCATCGCCTACAGAGAGATGAACCTGGAGAAGGGTCATCACCTACAGAGAGATGAACCTGGAGACGAGTCATCACCTACAGAGAGATGAACCCCATAAGCAAGCTGGTCCTGGGGCTCTGTTCACAGTCACACCCCACAGAGCTCCATGACAGCAACACAATTAGACCCAAACAAATCAGGAGAAGACTAAAAGATTATTACTTGACACATTGGAAAGAGTTTATTTTAAAAAACAGAGCAAACTAGAATTCTAGTTGGCCATAAATAGAGTACACAGTGGCAGAAAACCAGACCACTGTGACTGACCCAAAATTAAGGAAATCTTTGACTAAAGATCAAATATCATATGAATCTTTGCCACTTGCTCTGTAATAAAAGCAGTATTTTTACTTTAATTAATTATTGTATTTTAACATTAATACATGAATATTGAAAATACATGAAAACATTTTTTTATTTTTTTTATTTGGCAAACTGTTCAACATATGGTTGAACATAATATACTTTCTGGGCATATCAAAGCTCCAGAGTTCTATCTCTGCTAGTTTTAAAGTTATGGCCTAATTCAAACTGAGACATTGGCATTGTAGGCAATGTAACCAATCACAGGCCCTCCTTTTTTTCCTTCTATCATTGCACATCGTGCAAATCACCAAGCTGAGGGCGGCCATTTTAAAATAATTCTCACATTCACTCTGTTGGTCTCTGTTCACTCTGCTTACACATAGACTCCTACAGTAAAAGAGCTCCCACTTTGGAACGTTGACGTACCTGTAGAGTATATCATCTTCAACAATATATTGAAAAATTTGCCAAATCCCCAAAAATTGTGTTTTTTGAGCTGCAGACTTTCTAGGTTGGGATCTGACTATTTCCTCTGCATCCGTTGGTACCAACCATTAGTCTGTGTGATTAACAGGTGCTGAGCTAGAGCGGTGTTTGTGAGACAAAGGCTGAACCGAAAGGGGGCGGCTATTTTTTTTTTTTACAATAACTTCTTTAGAATCAGAATGGTTTGAGCTACAAACTATTTTAAAAGCTATCTACGAGAAGTGGAGTGAACACGCACATGAAACGTTTTGCTCCATGACACTCACAAGCTACGCAAGAGTCCTTAGAAGGTAAGGAGTTCTTCTACATAGAAGATTATAGGAAATCCCAGGACATAGTGTCCATGATACTGTAATAAGCTCACATAGTTACTGTCACAAACTCCAAACTCCACACAGTTATCACTGACTAGTATATACTGGTATATATTTTACAATGAGGAAAACATTTCTGTACACATCTTTTTTTTTTATCAGGTTCTTGATTTTGCTGACCTTTTTTAAAATTATTATTGATATTTGTCAATAAAACTCATGAATGCAACTGTTTATGTGAAATTGTTTTGTGATATACTTGCAGCCCTGGTTTTCCTGAAAAAGAAAAATGTAAAACACTTGATTGAAAAAGGATGGACATGATGGGATAGCAGACGTTTTCAGGACCAAGGTTTCGTGGGTTTTTACTATGCTGTTTTTAACTTTATATCCTACAATGCAAATTGGCTTCTGGACAGCAGAACAGGGATCACTGACCTCCATTTGGATAAAGATTTCTACTTCAACGATTCTGCAGCTCTGGGCGTTCTGTTTACTCTGGGGCTAATCCCCGGGTCTCGAAAGAAGACGTTCAAATCAATGGGACCTGAAGAAATAAGAAGTATTCTATGTTTATCAGAGTCTTGAATGAACAAGGACATGGGATAATATACACTGTACAAAACACCTTCTCTTCCATGACACAGACTGACTTGGTGAATCCAGGTGAAAGCTATGATCCCTTATTGGGAAAGTTGTTAAAATAGATGAAGGGGGGCAGGTTAACCTCTCTACAGGATTGGTAGAACAACAATCATTCTCTCAATGTCAGCAAGACAAAGGAGATGATCTTGGACTACAGGCCCCAAGCCATAAGTCTACAAAATAGTTAGTTAAATAGTTAATCAAATAGCTTCCTGAACTCCCTGCATTGACGCTTTTTTGCACTAACTCTTTGAAATCATCACATACAGTACTGCAACTGTTTATTACATATCCATGTGCCTAGTCACTTACCTATATATCTACAAAATCCATGTATGTTTTAATTTTTTATTTATTTTACCTTTATTTAACCAGGCAAGTCAGTTAAGAACATATTCTTATTTTCAATGACGGCCTGGGAACAGTGGGTAAACTGCCTGTTCAGGGGCAGAACGACAGATTTGTACCTTGTCAGCTCGGGGGTTTGAACTCGCAACCTTCCGGTTACTAGTCCAATGCTCTAACCACTAGGCTACGCTGCCGCCCCCATGTGTGGTGTGTGTAGTGTGTATGTTATCATGTGTTTGTATGTGTCTATGTTTGTGTTGCTTCGCAGTCCACACTCTTCCATAAGGTGTATATTTATCTTCTTTTTCAAGTCTAATTTTACTGCTGGCATGAGTTACCTGATGTGGAATAGAGTTCCTTGTAAACAAGGATGTGTACTGTGCGCCTCCCGTAGTCTGTTCTGGAGACTGTTATCTTTGTATAATTTTTTGAAATATTTCTCTCTGCAAATTATTTGATTTGATTTGCAGATAACTGAAGGAGATAAATGAAAAGCCGTTTTTTTCCTCAGGTCTCCGAACTAACAGGGTTTTGCATAGAGTATTGAGTGAAGGAATAGGGAGAGTTAAGTTAATGCCCTGGGTTCAATGTATTATACAAATGGCTCACAAAAAAAACAAATTGGTTTTTAGGTGTAGAGACAAACTTCTGTATTGATTAGACTTGATGTCGTTCATCAGGCTCGCTTCATCACGAGGAAAGAAAACAGGAATCAATGGTTTAATCACAGACACAGCTAATGCTGTCTGATTATCCTGCATGTAAATGTATCATTTGGAGTTTAATGTAGCTAATGCAGAATTATACCGAATGTGTTTTATCAGACTGTAAATCTAGCTAAATAATATTTGCTCATATTTGCTTTATTTTTTTATTATTTTTATTTCACCAGGTTAGTTGACTGAAACACATTCTCATTTACAGCAACGACCTGGGGAATAGTTACAGGGGAGGGGGATGAATGAGCCAATTGTAAACTGGGGATGATTAGGTGACTGTGATGGTATGAGGGACAGCTTGGGAATTTAGCTTGGGAATTTAGCTAGGACACCCGGGGTTAACACCCCTAATCTTACGATAAGTGCCATGGGATCTTTAATGACCTCAAAGAGTCAGGACACCCGTTTAACGTCCCTTCCGAAGGACGGCACCCTACACAGGGCAGTGTCCCCAATCACTGCCCTGGGGCATTGGGATATTTTTTTTAGACCAGGGGAAAGAGTGCCTCCTACTGGCCCTCTGTTGTGAGAATTTTGTTCTCGATGTTCATAAACTGAACTTCACTTAAATTACTCTGTCTATTACTTAAGAATGTGCAAGGTTCTTACTGAAATGAAGTATACAGAGGCCAGTCTGCCGTAGTCAGTAAGGTCTATTTACGAGAGAGCTGCTGTACATAAACAAAGACATTCCTTTCATAACTTTCTTTTACACTACATACAGTACATACACACCACCATAAGGATTTCGCATGAGTCTCACCACAGTTTATTACCACTCAGCTGACAGTTCCAGTCTCCCCCAGATACTAGAGCTCTGGAGGGGCTCTCCCTGTCCTATCTTATCTCTCCAGAGTTACAGCCAGGTCGGTTCAAACATAGGTTAATGCCCCTCTTCCTTCTCTTTCGACACACATACATTCCTTTCTTCCTAGATCTATGCTACATAACCCCTTCCTAATGAACACATATTATTTATCATTATAGAAAGACAGGGTAGTATTATATTAGTTATAATTCTACGTTAAATGTATACATTATTTAGTCATTATTCATAATAATCATAACACCCTCCAACACCACTTCCAGCAGCATCTGGTCTCTCACCCAGGGACCAACCAGGACTGAGTAGACTGAGTAACGATTGTTTTGGTTTTTAAGCCTTGGAATCACTTCATGGGAGGCCATAAAGAAGTTCAGCCCAACTGAAGATATTTAGTAGATGTCTCTTTTTATATACATATAAAGCTGTCAATAAGTGTGCTTCACTAGTTCAAAACCTGTAACACATTAGGAATGTTTATTAGAACACACATTTATTGATACAAACATTTGGCTAGGTTAGCCTACTAGTTTACAAGGTAGGCCTGTCTAGGTCATCGTATTGCACGTTGGTAGCAGTCAATGTCTGTCTTTGACCCAAAGACCTGATTTCTCCTGCCCCAGATCATGTGCCAGGGGGAGCAGAGTGGTTCAGAGGAGAGGCAGGATGGCCATGCCATGTAGTAGTGGGGGGTCAGGAAAGAGGCAGGATGGCCATGCCATGTAGTAGTAGGGGGTCAGGGGAGGGGCAGGATGGCCATGTAGTAGTAGGGGGTCAGGGGATCAGGGGAGGGGCAGGATGGCCATGCCATGTCGTAGTAGGGGGTCAGGGGAGAGGCAGGATGGCCATGCCATGTCGTAGTAGGGGGTCAGGGGAGGGGCAGGATGGCCATGCCATGTCGTAGTAGGGGGTCAGGGGAGGGGCAGGATGGCCATGCCATGTCGTAGTAGGGGGTCAGGGGAGGGGCAGGATGGCCATGCCATATAGTAGTAGGGGGTCAGGGGAGGGGCAGGATGGCCATGCCATGTCGTAGTAGGGGGTCAGGATAGGGGCAGGATGGCCATGTAGTAGTAGGGGGTCATGGGAGGGGCAGGATGGCCATGTAGTAGTAGGGGGTCAGGGGAGGGGCAGGATGGCCATGTAGTAGTAGGGGATCAGGGGAGGGGCAGGATGGCCATGTAGTAGTAGGGGGTCAGGGGAGGGGCAGGATGGCCATGTAGTAGTAGGGGGTCAGGTGAGGGGCAGGATGGCCATGTAGTAGTAGGGGGTCAGGGGAGGGACAGGATGGCCATGTAGTAGTGGGAGGTCAGGGTAGGGGCAGGATGGCCATGTAGTAGTAGGGGGTCAGGTGAGGGGCAGGATGGCCATGTAGTAGTAGGGGGTCAGGGGAGGGACAGGATGGCCCTGTAGTAGTAGGGGGTCAGGGGAGGGGCAGGATGGCCATGTAGTAGTAGGGGGTCAGGTGAGGGGCAGGATGGCCATGTAGTAGTAGGGGGTCAGGGGAGGGACAGGATGGCCATGTAGTAGTGGGAGGTCAGGGTAGGGGCAGGATGGCCATGTAGTAGTAGGGGTCAGGTGAGGGGCAGGATGGCCATGTAGTAGTAGGGGGTCAGGGGAGGGACAGGATGGCCATGTAGTAGTAGTGGGAGGTCAGGGTAGGGGCAGGATGGCCATGTAGTAGTAGGGGGTCAGGGGAGAGGCACGATGGCCATGTAGTAGTAGGGGGTCAGGGGAGAGGCAGGATGGCCATGTAGTAGTAGGGGGTCAGGTGAGGGGCAGGATGGCCATGTAGTAGTAGGGGGTCAGGGGAGGGACAGGATGGCCATGTAGTAGTGGGAGGTCAGGGTAGGGGCAGGATGGCCATGTAGTAGTAGGGGGTCAGGTGAGGGGCAGGATGGCCATGTAGTAGTAGGGGGTCAGGGGAGGGACAGGATGGCCATGTAGTAGTGGGAGGTCAGGGTAGGGGCAGGATGGCCATGTAGTAGTAGGGGGTCAGGGGAGAGGCACGATGGCCATGTAGTAGTAGGGGGTCAGCGGAGAGGCAGGATGGCCATGTAGTAGTGGGAGGTCAGGGTAGGGGCAGGATGGCCATGTAGTAGTAGGGGGTCAGGGGAGGCGCAGGATGGCCAAGTAGTAGTAGGGGGTCAGGTGAGGGGCAGGATGGCCATGTAGTAGTAGGGGGTCAGGGGAGAGGCAGGATGGCCATGTAGTAGTGGGGGGTCAGGGGAGGGGCAGGATGGCCATGTAGTAGTGGGGGGTCAGGGGAGGGGCAGGATGGCCATGTAGTAGTGGGGGATCAGGGGGGCGGGATGGCCATATAGTAGCAGGGGGTCAGGGGAGGGGCAGGATGGCCATGTAGTAGTAGGGGGTCAGGGGATCAGGGGGGGGGCGGGATGGCCATGTAGTAGTAGGGGGTCAGGGGATCATGGGAGGGGCATGATGGCCATATAGTAGTGGGGGGTCAGGGGAGGGGCAGGATGGCCATGTAGTAGTAGGGGTCAGGGGATCAGTGGGGGCGGGATGGCCATGTAGTAGTGGGGGGTCAGGGGCGGGATGGCCATGTAGTAGTGGGGGTCAGGGAAGGGGCGGGATGGCCATGTAGTAGTAGGGGGTCAGGGGATCATGGGAGGGGCATGATGGCCATATAGTAGTGGGGGGTCAGGGGAGGGGCGGGATGGCCATGTAGTAGTAGGGGGTCAGGGTATCAGGGGGGGGGCGGGATGGCCATGTAGTAGTAGGGGGTCAGGGGATCATGGGAGGGGCATGATGGCCATATAGTAGTGGGGGGTCAGGGGAGGGGCAGGATGGCCATGTAGTAGTAGGGGGTCAGGGGATCAGGGGGGGGCGGGATGGCCATGTAGTAGTGGGGGGTCAGGGACGGGATGGCCATGTAGTAGTGGGGGGTCAGGGGAGGGGCAGGATGGCCATGTAGTAGTGGGGGGTCAGGGGCGGGATGGCCATGTAGTAGTGGGGGGTCAGGGGAGGGGCAGGATGGCCATGTAGTAGTAGGGGGTCAGGGGAGGGGCGGGATGGCCATGTAGTAGTAGGGGGTCAGGGAGAGGCAGGATGGCCATGTAGTAGTAGGGGGTCAGAGGAGGGGCGGGATGGCCATGTAGTAGTGGGGGGTCAGGGGAGGGGCGGGATGGCCATGTAGTAGTGGGGGGTCAGAGGAGGGCGGGATGGCCATGTAGTAGTGGGGGGTCAGGGGAGGGGCAGGATGGCCATGTAGTAGTGGGGGGTCAGGAGAGGGGCGGGATGGCCATGTAGTAGTGGGGGTCAGGAGGGGCGGGATGGCCATGTAGTAGTAGGGGTCAGGGGAGGGGCATGATGGCCATGTAGTAGTAGGGGGTCAGGTAAGGATGGCCATGTAGTAGTAGGGGGTCAGAGGAGGGGCGGGATGGCCATGTAGTAGTAGGGGGTCAGGGGAGGGGCAGGATGGCCATGTAGTAGTAGGGGTCAGAGAAGGGGCGGGATGGCCATGTAGTAGTGGGGGGTCAGGTGAGGGGCAGGATGGCCATGTAGTAGTAGGGGGTCAGGGGAGGGGCAGGATGGCCATGTAGTAGTAGGGGTCAGGGGAGGGGCAGGATGGCCATGTAGTAGTAGGGGGTCAGAGGAGGGGCGGGATGGCCATGTAGTAGTAGGGGGTCAGGGGAGGGGCAGGATGGCCATATAGTAGTAGGGGGTCATGGGAGGGGCAGGATGGCCATGTAGTAGTAGGGGGTCAGGGGAGGGGCAGGATGGCCATGTAGTAGTGGGGGGTCAGGGGAGGGCGGGATGGCCATGTAGTAGTAGGGGGTCAGGGGAGGGCGGGATGGCCATGTAGTAGTAGGGGATCAGGGGAGGGAAGGATGGCCATGTAGTAGTGGGGGGTCAGGGGAGGGAAGGATGGCCATGTAGTAGTAGGGGGTCAGGGGAGGATGGCCATGTTGTAGTGGGGGTCAGGGGAGGGGCAGGATGGCCATGTAGTAGTAGGGGTCAGGGGAGAGGCAGGATGGCCATGTAGTAGTAGGGGTCAGAGGAGGGGCGGGATGGCCATGTAGTAGTGGGGGTCAGGGAGGGGCGGGATGGCCATGTAGTAGTGGGGGTCAGAGGAGGGGCGGGATGGCCATGTAGTAGTGGGGGGTCAGGGAGGGGCAGGATGGCCATGTAGTAGTGGGGGGTCAGGAGAGGGGCGGGATGGCCATGTAGTAGTGGGGGGTCAGGAGGGGCGGGATGGCCATGTAGTAGTAGGGGGTCAGGGGAGGGGCATGATGGCCATGTAGTAGAAGGGGGTCAGGTAAGGATGGCCATGTAGTAGTAGGGGGTCAGAGGAGGGGCGGGATGGCCATGTAGTAGTAGGGGGTCAGGGGAGGGGCAGGATGGCCATGTAGTAGTAGGGGGTCAGAGAAGGGGCGGGATGGCCATGTAGTAGTGGGGGGTCAGGGGAGGGGCAGGATGGCCATGTAGTAGTAGGGGGTCAGGGGAGGGGCAGGATGGCCATGTAGTAGTAGGGGGTCAGGGGAGGGGCAGGATGGCCATGTAGTAGTAGGGGGTCAGGGGAGGGGCGGGATGGCCATGTAGTAGTAGGGGTCAGGGGAGGGGCAGGATGGCCATGTAGTAGTAGGGGGTCAGGGTAGGGGCATCATGGCCATGTAGTAGTGGGGGGTCAGGGGAGGGGCAGGATGGCCATGTAGTAGTAGGGTGTCAGGGGAGGGGCAGGATGGCCATGTAGTAGTAGGGGGTCAGGGGAGGGGCAGGATGGCCATGTAGTAGTAGGGGGTCAGGGGAGGGGCAGGATGGCCATGTAGTAGTAGGGGGTCAGGGGAGGGCGGGATGGCCATGTAGTAGTAGGGGGTCAGGGGAGGGCGGGATGGCCATGTAGTAGTAGGGGATCAGGGGAGGGGAAGGATGGCCATGTAGTAGTAGGGGGTCAGGGGAGGGGAAGGATGGCCATGTAGTAGTAGGGGGTCAGGGGAGGATGGCCATGTTGTAGTGGGGGGTCAGGGTATCAGGGGAGGGGCAGGATGGCCCTGTAGTAGTAGGGGGTCAGGGGAGGATGGCCATGTAGTAGTGGGGGGTCAGGGGAGGGGCGGGATGGCCCTGCCGTGTAGGAACAGTCAAAGACCCTGGGTGAACCAGAGAATGTGAACATTATGTGCATTACAGTCAATCAGGAATGAAAGTGAGGGAGAAGTGGAGAAGGAGAGACAGAGAAAGAGCCTGTGAGAGAGAAGAAGAGAGAGTGACTGAGGGAGAGAAAGAGAGAGACAGACAGACAGACAGACAGACAGACAGACAGACAGACAGACAGACAGACAGACAGACAGACAGACAGACAGACAGACAGACAGACCGATACCTACCATGGCCTAAACGTCAGCCCCACAGGTAACTTTCACAAAGCTGTGAACGATCTGAGAGACCAGTCAAGAAGGGTCATATATGCTATCAAAAGGAATATCAAATTCGACATACCAATTAGGAATTGGCAAAAAATACTTGAATTAGTTATAGAAACCATTTCCCTTTATGGTTGTTAGGTCTGGGGTCTGCTTAATTGAGACTTTGTATGCAGAACTCTGGAACGATATCCTCTTTGTACAATGTAAACACCAAATAATGCACGAAGAGCCAGGCCGATACCCGCTAATTATCAAAATACAGAAAAGAGCCGTTAAATTCTACAACCACCTAAAAGGAAGCGATTACCAAACCTTCCATAACAAAGCCATCACCTTCAGAGAAATGAACCTGGAGAAGAGTCTCCTAAGCAAGGTGGTCTGTTCAAAAACACAGTAAGACCTCACAGAGCCCCAGGACAGCAATACAATTAGACCCAACCAAATCATGAGAAAACAAAAAGATAATTATTACACATTGGAAAGAATTTACAAAAACACAGAGCAAAAACACAGAGCAAGAATTCATTTTGTCCCTAAACAGAGAGTACATAGTGGCAGAATACCTGACTACGTGACTGCCCCAAAACTAAGGAATGCTTTGATTATGTACAGACTCAGCATAGCCTTGCTATTGAGAAATGGTGCCGTAGGCAGACCTGGCTCTCAAGAGAAGACAGGCTATGTACACATGGTCCACAAAATGAGGTGGAAACTGAGCTGCACTTCCTAACCCAATCCAAATGCCATATACATGACCATGTCAGACACAGATTTCCCTCAGATTACACAGACACACAAAGAATTCGAAAATAAATCCAATTTGAATAAACTCCCATATATTTTGGGTGAAATACCAGTTATCGCAGCAGCAATATTTGCGACCTGTTGCCATAAGAAAATGGCATTTTCCCTTTTGTACTTTAACTATTTTGTCACGTTCTGACCATAGTTCTTTTGTGTTTTCTTTGTTTTAGTGTTGGTCAGGACGTGAGCTGAGTGGGCATTCTATGTTATGTGTCTAGTTTTCCCGTTTCTATGTTTGGGCCTGATATGGTTCTCAATCAGAGGCAGGTGTTAGTCATTGTCTCTGATTGGGAACCGTATTTAGATAGCCTGTTTTGTGTTGGGTTTTTGTGGGTGGTTGTCTTCTGTCTTTGTGTTTTCTGCACCAGACAGAACTGTTTTGTTTTTTTCACATTTGTTATTTTGTAGTTTTCAAGAAATTTGCTATACATATAAAAAAATATTTTAGTGAAATGTAGTGCACTACATAGGGAATAAGGGTGCCATTTGGGACACAAGGTTGGCATTGCAGTGAGAAAACCAATCAATGATAGAGAGAAATCATCCATCAAACCCAATGCACAGAACTCATCAGTGATATTATTGAACCATAGTGCAGTTTTACCTTGTCAAGACGAGAAGGTTAAGGTTAGTTAAATTTACGGTCCCAAATGGCACCCTATTCCTTATTTAGTGCACTACTGTCGACCAGGGCCCACAGGGGACTGTTTCTACCTGTTAATGTTCACTCTGTTTCTACCTGTTAATGTTCACTCTGTCTCTCTGTTTCTACCTGTTAATGTTCACTCTGTCTCTCTGTTTCTACCTGTTAATGTTCACTCTGTCTCTCTCTGTTAATGTTCACTCTGTCTCTCTGTTACTACCTGTTAATGTTCTCTCTGTTTCTACCTGTTAATGTTCTCTCTGTTTCTACCTGTTAATGTTCACTCTGTTTCTCTGTTTCTACCTGTTAATGTTCACTCTGTCTCTCTGTTTCTACCTGTTAATGTTCTCTCTGTCTCTCTGTTTCTACCTGTTAATGTTCACTCTGTTTCTACCTGTTAATGTTCACTCTGTCTCTCTCTGTTAATGTTCACTCTGTCTCTCTGTTACTACCTGTTAATGTTCTCTCTGTTTCTACCTGTTAATGTTCTCTCTGTTACTACCTGTTAATGTTCTCTCTGTTTCTACCTGTTAATGTTCACTCTGTTTCTACCTGTTAATGTTCTCTCTGTTACTACCTGTTAATGTTCTCTGTTTCTACCTGTTAATGTTCTCTCTGTCTCTCTGTTACTACCTGTTAATGTTCACTCTGTCTCTCTGTTTCTACCTGTTAATGTTCTCTCTGTTTCTACCTGTTAATGTTCTCTGTTACTACCTGTTAATGTTCTCTCTGTTTCTACCTGTTAATGTTCTCTCTGTTACTACCTGTTAATGTTCTCTCTGTTTCTACCTGTTAATGTTCTCTGTTTCTACCTGTTAATGTTCTCTCTGTTACTACCTGTTAATGTTCACTCTGTTTCTACCTGTTAATGTTCACTCTGTTTCTACCTGTTAATGTTCACTCTGTTTCTACCTGTTAATGTTCTCTCTGTTACTACCTGTTAATGTTCTCTCTGTTTCTACCTGTTAATGTTTCTCTGTTTCTACCTGTTAATGTTCTCTCTGTCTCTCTGTTACTACCTGTTAATGTTCACTCTGTCTCTCTGTTTCTACCTGTTAATGTTTCTCTGTCTCTCTGTTTTACCTGTTAACTCTGTCTCTCTGTTTCTACCTGTTAATGTTCTCTCTGTCTCTCTGTTTCTACCTGTTAATGTTCTCTCTGTCTCTCTGTTTCTACCTGTTAATGTTCTCTCTGTCTCTCTGTTTCTACCTGTTAATGTTCACTCTGTCTCTCTGTTTCTACCTGTTAATGTTCACTCTGTCTCTCTGTTTCTACCTGTTAATGTTCACTCTGTCTCTCTGTTTCTACCTGTTAATGTTCTCTCTGTCTCTCTGTTTCTACCTGTTAATGTTCTCTCTGTTTCTACCTGTTAATGTTCACTCTGTTTCTACCTGTTAATGTTCACTCTGTCTCTCTGTTTCTACCTGTTAATGTTCACTCTGTTTCTACCTGTTAATGTTCACTCTGTTTCTACCTGTTAATGTTCTCTCTGTCTCTCTGTTTCTACCTGTTAATGTTCACTCTGTCTCTCTGTTTCTACCTGTTAATGTTCTCTGTCTCTCTGTTTCTACCTGTTAATGTTCACTCTGTCTCTCTGTTTCTACCTGTTAATGTTCTCTCTGTCTCTCTGTTTCTACCTGTTAATGTTCTCTCTGTCTCTCTGTTTCTACCTGTTAATGTTCACTCTGTCTCTCTGTTTCTACCTGTTAATGTTCACTCTGTCTCTCTGTTTCTACCTGTTAATGTTCACTCTGTCTCTCTGTTTCTACCTGTTAATGTTCACTCTGTTTCTACCTGTTAATGTTCACTCTGTTTCTACCTGTTAATGTTCACTCTGTTTCTACCTGTTAATGTTCTCTGTCTCTCTGTTTCTACCTGTTAATGTTCTCTCTGTTTCTCTGTTTCTACCTGTTAATGTTCACTCTGTCTCTCTGTTTCTACCTGTTAATGTTCACTCTGTCTCTCTGTTTCTACCTGTTAATGTTCACTCTGTTGCTACCTGTTAATGTTCTCTCTGTCTCTCTGTTTCTACCTGTTAATGTTCTCTCTGTTTCTCTGTTTCTACCTGTTAATGTTCACTCTGTCTCTCTGTTTCTACCTGTTAATGTTCACTCTGTCTCTCTGTTTCTACCTGTTAATGTTCTCTCTGTTTCTACCTGTTAATGTTCACTCTGTTTCTACCTGTTAATGTTCACTCTGTCTCTCTGTTTCTACCTGTTAATGTTCACTCTGTCTCTCTGTTTCTACCTGTTAATGTTCACTCTGTCTCTCTGTTTTAATGTTCACTCTGTCTCTCTGTTTCTACCTGTTAATGTTCTACCTGTTAATGTTCTCTGTCTCTCTGTTTCTACCTGTTAATGTTCTCTCTGTTTCTACCTGTTAATGTTCACTCTGTCTCTCTGTTTCTACCTGTTAATGTTCACTCTGTCTCTCTGTTTCTACCTGTTAATGTTTTCTGTTAATGTTCTCTGTCTCTCTGTTTCTACCTGTTAATGTTCTCTGTCTCTCTGTTTCTACCTGTTAATGTTCACTCTGTCTCTCTGTTTCTACCTGTTAATGTTCACTCTGTCTCTCTGTTTCTACCTGTTAATGTTCACTCTGTCTCTCTGTTTCTACCTGTTAATGTTCACTCTGTCTCTCTGTTTACTCTGTCTCTCTGTTTCACTCTGTTCACCTGTTCTGTCTCTCTGTTTCTACCTGTTAATGTTCACTCTGTCTCTCTGTTTCTACCTGTTAATGTTCTCTCTGTCTCTCTGTTTCTACCTGTTAATGTTCACTCTGTCTCTCTGTTTCTACCTGTTAATGTTCACTCTGTTTCTCTGTTTCTACCTGTTAATGTTCTGTCTCTGTTTCTACCTGTTAATGTTCTCTCTGTCTCTCTGTTTCTACCTGTTAATGTTTCTCTCTGTTTCTACCTGTTAATGTTCACTCTGTTTCTACCTGTTAATGTTCACTCTGTTAATGTTCTGTTAATGTTCACTCTGTCTCTCTGTTTCTACCTGTTAATGTTTCTCTGTCTCTCTGTTTCTACCTGTTAATGTTCTGTTTCTACCTGTTAATGTTCTCTCTCTCTGTACCCGTTAATGTTCACTCTGTCTCTCGTTTCTACCTGTTAATGTTCACTCTGTTTCTACCTGTTAATGTTCACTCTGTCTCTCTGTTTCTACCTGTTAATGTTCACTCTGTCTCTGTTTCTACCTGTTAATGTTCACTCTGTCTCTCTGTTTCTACCTGTTAATGTTCACTCTGTCTCTCTGTTTCTACCTGTTAATGTTCTCTCTGTTTCTACCTGTTAATGTTCACTCTGTCTCTCTGTTTCTACCTGTTAATGTTCTCTCTGTCTCTCTGTTTCTACCTGTTAATGTTCTCTCTGTCTCTCTGTTTCTACCTGTTAATGTTCTCTCTGTCTCTCTGTTTCTACCTGTTAATGTTCACTCTGTCTCTCTGTTTCTACCTGTTAATGTTCTCTCTGTTTCTACCTGTTAATGTTCTCTCTGTCTCTCTGTTTCTACCTGTTAATGTTTCTGTCTCTGTTTCTCTCTGTCTCTCTGTTTCTACCTGTTAATGTTCTCTCTGTCTCTCTGTTTCTACCTGTTAATGTTCTCTGTTTCTACCTGTCTCTCTGTTTCTACCTGTTAATGTTCACTCTGTCTCTCTGTTTCTACCTGTTAATGTTCACTCTGTCTCTCTGTTTCTACCTGTTAATGTTCTCTCTGTCTCTCTGTTTCTACCTGTTAATGTTCTCTCTGTCTCTCTGTTTCTACCTGTTAATGTTCACTCTGTCTCTCTGTTTCTACCTGTTAATGTTCTCTCTGTCTCTCTGTTTCTACCTGTTAATGTTCTCTCTGTCTCTCTGTTTCTACCTGTTAATGTTCACTCTGTCTCTCTGTTTCTACCTGTTAATGTTCACTCTGTCTCTCTGTTTCTACCTGTTAATGTTCACTCTGTCTCTCTGTTTCTACCTGTTAATGTTCACTCTGTCTCTCTGTTTCTACCTGTTAATGTTCACTCTGTCTCTCTGTTTCTACCTGTTAATGTTCACTCTGTCTCTCTGTTTCTACCTGTTAATGTTCACTCTGTCTCTCTGTTTCTACCTGTTAATGTTCTCTCTGTCTCTCTGTTTCTACCTGTTAATGTTCTCTCTGTCTCTCTGTTTCTACCTGTTAATGTTCACTCTGTCTCTCTGTTTCTACCTGTTAATGTTCACTCTGTCTCTCTGTTTCTACCTGTTAATGTTCACTCTGTCTCTCTGTTTCTACCTGTTAATGTTCACTCTGTCTCTCTGTTTCTACCTGTTAATGTTCACTCTGTCTCTCTGTTTCTACCTGTTAATGTTCACTCTGTTTCTACCTGTTAATGTTCACTCTGTCTCTCTGTTTCTACCTGTTAATGTTCACTCTGTCTCTCTGTTTCTACCTGTTAATGTTCACTCTGTCTCTCTGTTTCTCCCTGTTAATTATTTTAACTAGGCAAGTCATTTAAGAACAAATTCTTATTTTCAATGACGGCCTAGGAACAGTGGGTAGAACGACAGATCTGTACCTTGTCAGCTCGGGGGTTTGAACTTGTCACCTTCCGGTTACAAGACGAGTGCTCTAACCACTAGGCTACCCTGTCGCCCATATGTGTTTTTTCATAGTTTAGATGTCGTCACTATTATTCTACAATGTAGAACATAGTATAACAAATCAATTAAAAAAAACTTAGAATGAGTAGGTGTGTCCAAACTTTTCACTAGTCCTGTATATTATAACATTGTCTTTGTATCTCAAAGTAATTGTAATGTGGTTAACCTTAAAAAATCTAAATGAAAATTATGAAAATCTAAAATGAAATAAAATAAAATCCAAGTTTATTTGTCACGTGCCAAATACAACAGGTAAAATACAACCTTACAGTGAAATGTTTACTTACAACATATACAGTAGAGAGGTTATATACAGTAGAGAGGTTATATACAGTAGAGAGGTTATATACAGTAGAGAGGCTATATACAGTAGAGAGGCTATATACAGTAGAGAGGTTATATACAGTAGAGAGGTTATATACAGTAGAGAGGTTATATACAGTAGAGAGGCTATATACAGTAGAGAGGTTATATACAGTAGAGAGGTTATATACAGTAGAGAGGCTATATACAGTAGAGAGGCTATATACAGTAGAGAGGTTATATACAGTAGAGAGGCTATATACAGTAGAGAGGTTATATACAGTAGAGAGGTTATATACAGTAGAGAGGTTATATACAGTAGAGAGGCTATATACAGTAGAGAGGTTATATACAGTAGAGAGGCTATATACAGTAGAGAGGTTATATACAGTAGAGAGGTTATATACAGTAGAGAGGTTATATACAGTAGAGAGGTTATATACAGTAGAGAGGTTATATACAGTAGAGAGGCTATATACAGTAGAGAGGTTATATACAGTAGAGAGGCTATATACAGTAGAGAGGTTATATACAGTAGAGAGGTTATATACAGGCTCTAACCAATACTTACAACATATACAGTAGAGAGGTTATAGACAGTAGAGAGGTTATATACAGTAGAGAGGCTATATACAGTAGAGAGGCTATATACAGTAGAGAGGCTATATACAGTAGAGAGGCTATATACAGTAGAGAGGTTATATACAGGCTCTAACCAATACTTACAACATATACAGTAGAGAGGTTATATACAGTAGAGAGGCTATATACAGTAGAGAGGCTATATACAGTAGAGAGGCTATATACAGTAGAGAGGTTATATACAGGCTCTAACCAATACTTACAACATATACAGTAGAGAGGTTATATACAGTAGAGAGGCTATATACAGTAGAGAGGCTATATACAGTAGAGAGGTTATATACAGGCTCTAACCAATACTTACAACATATACAGTAGAGAGGTTATATACAGTAGGGAGGTTATATACAGTAGAGAGGCTATATACAGTAGAGAGGCTATATACAGGCTCTAACCAATACTTACAACATATACAGTAGAGAGGTTATATACAGTAGAGGCTATATACAGTAGAGAGGCTATATACAGTAGAGAGGTTATATACAGTAGAGAGGTTATATACAGTAGAGAGGTTATATACAGGCTCTAACCAATACTTACAACATATACAGTAGAGAGGTTATAGACAGTAGAGAGGTTATATACAGTAGAGAGGCTATATACAGTAGAGGGGCTATATACAGTAGAGAGGCTATATACAGTAGAGAGGCTATATACAGTAGAGAGGTTATATACAGTAGGGAGGCTATATACAGTAGAGAGGTTATATACAGGCTCTAACCAATACCAATACAACATATACAGTAGAGAGGCTATATACAGTAGAGAGTTATATACAGTAGAGGTTATATACAGTAGAGAGGCTATATACAGGCTCTAACCAATACTTACAACATATACAGTAGAGAGGTTATATACAGTAGAGAGGTTATATACAGTAGAGAGGTAGAGAGGTTATATACAGGTAGAGAGGCTATATACAGGCTCTAACCAATACTTACAACATATACAGTAGAGAGGTTATATACAGTAGAGAGGCTATATACAGTAGAGAGGCTATATACAGTAGAGAGGTTATATACAGGCTCTAACCAATACTTACAACATATACAGTAGAGAGGTTATATACAGTAGAGAGGTTATATACAGTAGAGAGGCTATATACAGTAGAGAGGCTATATACAGGCTCTAACCAATACTTACAACATATACAGTAGAGAGGTTATATACAGTAGAGGCTATATACAGTAGAGAGGCTATATACAGTAGAGAGGTTATATACAGGCTCTAACCAATACTTACAACATATACAGTAGAGAGGTTATATACAGGCTCTAACCAATACTTACAACATATACAGTAGAGAGGCTATATACAGTAGAGAGGCTATATACAGTAGAGAGGCTATATACAGGCTCTAACCAATACTTACAACATATACAGTAGAGAGGCTATATACAGTAGAGAGGTTATATACAGTAGAGAGGCTATATACAGTAGAGAGGTTATATACAGGCTCTAACCAATACTTACAACATATACAGTAGAGAGGCTATATACAGTAGAGAGGTTATATACAGTAGAGAGGCTATATACAGTAGAGAGGTTATATACAGGCTCTAACCAATACTTACAACATATACAGTAGAGAGGCTATATACAGTAGAGAGGCTATATACAGTAGAGAGGTTATATACAGGCTCTAACCAATACTTACAACATATACAGTAGAGAGGCTATATACAGTAGAGAGGTTATATACAGTAGAGAGGCTATATACAGTAGAGAGGCTATATACAGGCTCTAACCAATACTTACAACATATACAGTAGAGAGGCTATATACAGGCTCTAACCAATACTTACAACATATACAGTAGAGAGGCTATATACAGTAGAGAGGTTATATACAGTAGAGAGGCTATATACAGTAGAGAGGTTATATACAGGCTCTAACCAATACTTACAACATATACAGTAGAGAGGCTATATACAGTAGAGAGGTTATATACAGTAGAGAGGCTATATACAGTAGAGAGGTTATATACAGGCTCTAACCAATACTTACAACATATACAGTAGAGAGGTTATATACAGGCTCTAACCAATACTTACAACATATACAGTAGAGAGGCTATATACAGTAGAGAGGCTATATACAGTAGAGGTTATATACAGTAGAGAGGTTATATACAGGCTCTAATCAATACTTACAGCATATACAGTAGAGAGGTTATATACAGGCTCTAACCAATACTTACAACATATACAGTAGAGAGGCTATATACAGTAGAGAGGCTATATACAGTAGAGAGGTTATATACAGGCTCTAATCAATACTTACAGCATATACAGTAGAGAGGTTATATACAGGCTCTAACCAATACTTACAACATATACAGTAGAGAGGTTATATACAGGCTCTAATCAATACTTACAGCATATACAGTAGAGAGGTTATATACAGGCTCTAACCAATACTTACAACATATACAGTAGAGAGGCTATATACAGTAGAGAGGTTATATACAGTAGAGAGGTTATATACAGTAGAGAGGCTATATACAGTAGAGAGGCTATATACAGTAGAGAGGTTATATACAGTAGAGAGGCTATATACAGTAGAGAGGTTATATACAGTAGAGAGGCTATATACAGTAGAGAGGCTATATACAGTAGAGAGGCTATATACAGTAGAGAGGTTATATACAGTAGAGAGGCTATATACAGTAGAGAGGTTATATACAGTAGAGAGGCTATATACAGTAGAGAGGCTATATACAGTAGAGGCTATATACAGTAGAGAGGCTATATACAGTAGAGAGGCTATATACAGTAGAGAGGCTATATACAGTAGAGAGGCTATATACAGTAGAGAGGCTATATACAGTAGAGAGGTTATATACAGTAGAGAGGTTATATACAGTAGAGAGGTTATATACAGTAGAGAGGTTATATACAGTAGAGAGGTTATATACAGTAGAGAGGCTATATACAGGCTCTAACCAATACTTACAACATATACAGTAGAGAGGCTATATACAGTAGAGAGGTTATATACAGTAGAGAGGCTATATACAGTAGAGAGGTTATATACAGGCTCTAACCAATACTTACAACATATACAGTAGAGAGGCTATATACAGTAGAGAGGTTATATACAGTAGAGAGGCTATATACAGTAGAGAGGCTATATACAGGCTCTAACCAATACTTACAACATATACAGTAGAGAGGCTATATACAGGCTCTAACCAATACTTACAACATATACAGTAGAGAGGCTATATACAGTAGAGAGGTTATATACAGTAGAGAGGCTATATACAGTAGAGAGGTTATATACAGGCTCTAACCAATACTTACAACATATACAGTAGAGAGGCTATATACAGTAGAGAGGTTATATACAGTAGAGAGGCTATATACAGTAGAGAGGTTATATACAGGCTCTAACCAATACTTACAACATATACAGTAGAGAGGTTATATACAGGCTCTAACCAATACTTACAACATATACAGTAGAGAGGCTATATACAGTAGAGAGGCTATATACAGTAGAGGTTATATACAGTAGAGAGGTTATATACAGGCTCTAATCAATACTTACAGCATATACAGTAGAGAGGTTATATACAGGCTCTAACCAATACTTACAACATATACAGTAGAGAGGCTATATACAGTAGAGAGGCTATATACAGTAGAGAGGTTATATACAGGCTCTAATCAATACTTACAGCATATACAGTAGAGAGGTTATATACAGGCTCTAACCAATACTTACAACATATACAGTAGAGAGGTTATATACAGGCTCTAATCAATACTTACAGCATATACAGTAGAGAGGTTATATACAGGCTCTAACCAATACTTACAACATATACAGTAGAGAGGCTATATACAGTAGAGAGGTTATATACAGTAGAGAGGTTATATACAGTAGAGAGGCTATATACAGTAGAGAGGCTATATACAGTCGAGAGGTTATATACAGTAGAGAGGTTCTATATACAGTAGAAAGGTTATATACAGTAGAGAGGCTATATACAGTATATACAGTAGAGAGGCTATATACAGTATATACAGTAGAGAGGCTATATACAGTAGAGAGGCTATATACAGTAGAGAGGCTATATACAGTAGAGAGGTTATATACAGTAGAGGCTATATACAGTAGAGAGGCTATATACAGTAGAGAGGTTATATACAGTAGAGAGGCTATATACAGTAGAGAGGCTATATACAGTAGAGAGGTTATATACAGTAGAGAGGTTATATACAGTAGAGAGGTTATATACAGTAGAGAGGTTATATACAGTAGAGAGGTTATATACAGTAGAGAGGTTATATACAGTAGAGAGGTTATATACAGTAGAGAGGTTATATACAGTAGAGAGGCTATATACAGTAGAGAGGTTATATACAGTAGAGAGGCTATATACAGTAGAGAGGTTATATACAGTAGAGAGGTTATATACAGTAGAGAGGCTATATACAGTAGAGAGGTTATATACAGTAGAGAGGTTATATACAGTAGAGGCTATATACAATAGAGAGGCTATATACAGCAGAGAGGTTATATACAGTAGAGAGGCTATATACAGTAGAGAGGCTATATACAGTAGAGAGGCTATATACAGTAGAGAGGTTATATACAGTAGAGGCTATATACAGTAGAGAGGTTATATACAGTAGAGAGGTTATATACAGTAGAGAGGCTATATACAGTTTAGAGGCTATATACAGTTTAGAGGCTATATACAGTAGAGAGGTTATATACAGTAGAGAGGCTATATACAGTAGAGAGGCTATATACAGTAGAGAGGTTATATACAGTAGAGAGGTTATATACAGTAGAGAGGTTATATACAGTAGAGAGGTTATATACAGTAGAGAGGCTATAGACAGTAGACAGGCTATATACAGTTTAGAGGCTATATACAGTAGAGAGGTTATATACAGTTGAGAGGTTATATACAGTTGAGAGGCTATAGACAGTAGAGAGGCTATAGACAGTAGAGAGGCTATAGACAGTAGAGAGGCTATATACAGTAGAGGCTATATACAGTAGAGAGGCTATATACAGTAGAGAGGTTATATACAGTAGAGAAGCTATAGACAGTAGAGAGGTTATATACAGTTGAGGTTAAATACAGTAGACAGGCTATAGACAGTAGAGAGGTTATATACAGTTGAGAGGTTATATACAGTTGAGAGGTTAAATACAGTAGACAGGCTATAGACAGTAGAGAGGTTATATACAGTTGAGAGGCTATATACAGTTGAGAGGCTATATACAGTAGAGAGGCTATATACAGTAGAGAGGTTATATACAGTAGAGAGGTTATATACAGTAGAGAGGTTATATACAATAGAGAGGCTATATACAGTAGAGAGGTTATATACAGTAGAGAGGTTATATACAGTAGAGAGGTTATATACAGTAGAGAGGCTATATACAGTTGAGAGGCTATATAAAGTAGCGAGGCTATATACAGTTGAGAGGCTATATACAGTAGAGAGGTATATACAGTAGAGGCTATATACAGTAGAGGCTATATACAGTAGAGGCTATATACAGTTGAGAGGCTATATACAGTTGAGAGGCTATATACAGTAGAGAGGCTATATACAGTAGAGAGGTTATATACAGTAGAGAGGTTATATACAGTAGAGAGGCTATATAAAGTAGCGAGGCTATATACAGTAGAGAGGCTATATACAGTAGAGAGGTTATATACAGTAGAGAGGTTATATACAATAGAGAGGCTATATACAGTAGAGAGGTTATATACAGTAGAGAGGTTATATACAGTAGAGAGGCTATATACAGTAGAGAGGCTATATAAAGTAGCGAGGCTATATACAGTTGAGAGGCTATATACAGTAGAGAGGTATATACAGTAGAGGCTATATACAGTAGAGAGGCTATATACAGTAGAGGTTATATACAGTAGAGAGGTTATATACAGTAGAGAGGCTATATACAGTAGAGAGGCTATATAAAGTAGCGAGGCTATATACAGTAGAGAGGCTATATACAGTAGAGAGGTTATATACAGTATAGAGGTAATATACAGTAGCGAGGCTATATACAGTAGAGGCTATATACAGTAGGGAGGCTATATACAGTAGGGAGGCTATATACAGTAGGGAGGCTATATACAGTAGAGAGGTTATATACAGTAGAGAGGTTAAATACAGTAGCGAGGCTATATATAGTAGAGAGGCTGTATACAGTAGAGAGGCTATATACAGTAGAGAGGCGATATACAGTAAGAGAGAGTTGCAGTAGCGTAAAAGAGTGGTATTACAATTCGTGGGGAGGCAGAGGCACAATGTGTGGGGAAACAGAAACTCACATCAATACCTTTGTCAGATGACACTGTTAAACAAAGAATTTATGCTCAGACTAAATGACTCAAACTCCCCAGTTGATGCTCTCCAAATGGCTGTTAGCTCTGAGGTGCCGAGTGCATTAAATTTGTTCACTACACATGTCGGGGGATGCTATTCACAAGGACATATTGTTCTGTCTCACGATTCCCGAGCATGAAACGGAATAGGGAATGTTCAGTGTGCTATATTGACGAAAAACCGATTCTATGGGATCGAATGGTTGGCTTCTGCACAGGGCTTTATCTATGTCGGGGCGGCCTCTGTACTCCAGTTATGAAGGTCTCTCCCTCTAACATATCGGCATATTGTATGTTGCACTGGCGGAAAATAAGCTGAGCACAGATCTCAGAGACACACTGCAGCAGGTAAGTTCGATTGTTAACTCCATCAAACCACATCCACTGTGAGCACGCCTGTTCACAAAGCCATGTGGAGATATGGAATATAGACGATGCTCTATTTCACACCAAGGCTTGGTGGTTATCGAGGAGGGGTATTGAGAGAGGAACGGTTGTCGTTCACAATCGATGTAAAAAAACAAACAAAAAAACTTGGTTTACTTTCTGTGTAATGAAAAGAAAATAACAGAAAACTGACTGGCCTTTACGACCAGGTCCACCTCTACAAGGCAACAATTCCAACTTTCCAATTCCACCATGAAGAACGTCACCCTCAATCGCCCCAGCCCTCACACAGGAGCAACAGAGCAATGGACATCCCCACCTAGATCAGCGAGACACCCTCCCAGACGTGCAAGACCCCCTCCTGAAGGACCTGCACCAAGAAAACACACACCAAGAAGACTTACACTCAGAACTTAGCATCACCAGCCACACCCCAACCAGCTAAGACCGCCCTGAGCAAACACTGGCCACACCCTATATAGACTCCCCCCATATCGATTGCTACGATTGTCAAATTGGAGGGTCTGTTGTCCGGGCCTCTGGCAGTTTCTATGGGGGTGCCACAGGGTTCAATTCTTGTACCGACTCTCTTCTCTGTATACATCAATGATGTCGCTCTTGCTGCTGGTGAGTCTCTGATCCACCTCTACGCAGACCACACCATTCTGTATACTTCCGGCCCTTCTTTGGACACTGTGTTAACAACCCTCCAGGCAAGCTTCAATGCCATACAACTCTCCTTCCGTGGCCTCCAATTGCTCTTAAATACATGTAAACTTAATGCATGCTCTTCAACCGATCAGTGCCTGCACATGCCCGCCTGTCCAACATCACTGCTCTGGACGGCTCTGACTTAGAATATGTGGACAACTACAAATACCTAGGTGTCTGGTTAGACTGTAAACTCTCCTTCCAGACATATCCAATCCAAAGTTAAATCTAGAATCGGCTTCCTATTTCGTAACAAAGCATCCGTCACTCATGCTGTCAAACATACCCTTGTAAAACTGACCATCCTACCAATCCTCGACTTCGGCGATGTCATTTACAAAATAGCCTCCAATACCCTACTCATTATATTGGATGCAGTCTATCACAGTGCCATCCATTTTGTCACCAAAGCCCCATATACTACCCACAACTGCGACCTGTACTCTCTCGTTGGCTGACCCTCACTTCATACTTGTCGCCAAACCCACTGGCTCCAGGTCATCTACAAGACCCTGCTAGGTAAAGTTCCCCCTTATCTCAGCTCGCTGGTCACCATAGCAACACCCACCTGTAGCACACGCTCCAGCAGGTATATCTCTCTGTTCACCCCCAAAACCAATTCTTCCTTTGGTCGCCTCTCCTTCCAGTTCTCTGCTACCAATGACTGGAACAAACTACAAAAATCTCTGAAACTGGAAACACTTATCTTCCTCACTAGCTTTAAGCACCAGCTGTCAGAGCAGCTCACAGATTACTGCACCTGTACATAGCCCACCTATAATTTAGCCCAAACAACTACCTCTCCCCCTACTGTATTTATTTATTTTGCTCCTTTGCACCCCATTATTTCTATCTCTACTTTGCACATTCTTCCAATGCAAATCTACCATTCCAGTGTTTTACTTGCTATATTGTATTTACTTTGCCACCATGACCTTTTTTTGCCTTCACCTCCCTTATCTCACCTCATTTGCTCACATTGTATATAAACTTATTTTTATACTGTATTATTGACTGTATGTTTGTTTTACTCCATGTGTAACTCTGTGTTGTTGTATGTGTCGAACTGCTTTGCTTTATCTTGGCCAGGTCGCAATTGTAAATGAGAACTTGTTCTCAACTTGCCTACCTGGTTAAATAAAGGTGAAAACAAAGATATCAGACCTATGGCCCTTCTGCCCACCCCATGACCCCCACCCCATGACCCCCGAACCCCAACATGACAGCAGGACATAATGTGATCCTGGGATTCAACAGGCCTAAACATCACTATTATACCAGCCCAAGCCCCATCCTGCGACCTAAAGAGGTGTGTATCAGATACTCAAAATGCTCCACTCACACCTACTGTGATGGTCTGGGGCCTAAACCACACAGAAAACAACACTAGACACTATGGAACACAAATCTTGTACTATCTCATCCTGGAATATCAAAGGCCTGAGGTCATCTGCCTTTGGCCTATATGGCAGGAACCTGGACTCAAAGAAATCGTAAATACAGACATTGATATCCTACAAGAAACATGGTATAGAGGAGACGGACCCACTGGTTGCCCTCTAGGTTACAGAGAGCTGGTAGTCCCATCTACCAAACTACCAGGTGTGAAACAGGGAAGGGACTCAGGGGGGATGCTAATTTGGTATAGAGCAGACCTAACTCCATTAAATTAATCAAAATTTGCAGAGGAAATGATCTTAACAGAGGAACATGTCCTCCTGTGTGCTACCTATATCGCCCCACTAAAATCCCCATACTTCAATGAAGACAGCTTCTTCATCCTGGAGGGGGAAATCAATAATTTCCAGGCCCAGGGACATGGACTAGTTTGTGGCAACCTAAATGCCAGAACCGGACAAGAACCTGACACCCTCAACACACAGGGGGACAAACACCTGCCTGGAGGTGACAGCATTCCCTCCCCCATATGCCCCACTAGGCACAACTACAGTATGACAACACAACCAACAAAAACAGGTCACAACTCCTGCAGCTCTGTCGCACGCTGGGTATGTACATAGTCAATGGTAGGCTTCGAGGGGACTCCTATGGTAGGTACACCTATAGCTTATCACTGATCTCAACCCAGTCTTTCAGAGCGTTCACAGTCAGCTCACTGACACTCTCATCAGATCACAGCAAAATCACAGTCTACTTGAACAGAGCAATACTCAATTATGAGGCATCAAAGCCAAAGGAACTGAGTAACGTTAAGAAATGCTATAGATGGAAGGAATGTAGTGTGGAAACCAACCAAAAAACAGTTAGGCAACAACAAATATCAATCCCTCTTAGACAACTTCCTGGACAAAAGGTTCCACTGTAATAGTGAAGGTGTAAACTTGGCAGTAGAACATCTTAACAGTATATTTGACCTCTCAGCTTCCCTATCAAATCTAAACATTTCAAACAGAAAACCGAAGAAAATGAACAATAATGACAAATGGTTTTGATAAAGAATGCAAAAACTTAAGAAAAGTTGAGAGACCCAGAAAACCTGAGTCTACGCTTTCACTATGGTGAATCACTAAAACAATACAGAAATACACTACGGAAAAAGAATGAACAGCACCTCAGAAATCAGCTTAATTGAATTGAAGAATCCATAGACTCTAACCACTACTTCTGGGAAAACAGGAAAACACTAAACAAACACAAATAATTATCTACCCAAATGGAGATGTCTGGGTAAACCACTTCTCCAATCGTTTTGGCTCTATAACAAAGAACAAACATATACATGATCAAATACAAATCTTAGAATAAACTATTAAAGACGACCATAAACCACTGGATTCTCCAATTACATTGAATGAACTACAGGACAAAATCCAAACCCTCCAACCCTAAAAGGCCTGTGGTGTTGATGGTATCCTACATTACATTATACAAACCCTCCAACCCAGAAAGGCCTGTGGTGTTGATGGTATCCTACATTACATTATACAAACCCTCCAACCCAGAAAGGCCTGTGGTGTTGATGGTATCCTACATGAAATGATTAAATATACAGACCACAAATTCCAATTGGCTATACTAAAACTTTTTAACATAATCCTTAGCTCTGGCATCTTCCCCAATATTTGCAACCAAGGACTGATCACCCCAATCCACAAAAGTGGAGACAAATTTGACCCCAATAACTACCATGGGATATGAGTCAACAGTAACCTTGGGAAAAATCCTCTGCATTATCATTAACAGCAGACTTGTACATTTCCTCAGTGAAAACAATGTACTGAGCAAATGTCAAATTGTCTTTTTACCAAATTATCGTACGACAGACCACGTATTCACCCTGCGCACCCTAATTGACAAACAAACAAACCAAAACAAAGACAAAGTCTTCTCATGCCTTGTTGATTTAAAAAAAGCCTTTGACTAAACTTGTCATGAGGGTCTGCTATACAAACCCATTAGGATCTGGCTAAAAATGCTTGAATCAGTTGCAGAACCCATAGCCCTTTATGGTTGTGAGGTCTGGGGTCCACTCACCAACCTAGAATTCAGAAAATGGGACAAACACCAAATTGAGACTGCATGCAAATTGAGAATTGAGAATATCCTCTGTGTACAACGTCAATCACCAAATAATGCATGCAGAGCAGAATTAGGCTGATAACCGCTAATTATCAAAATACAGAAAAGAGCCGTTAAATTCTACAGCCACCTAAAAGAAAGTGATTTCCAAACCTTCCATAACAAATCCATCAACTACAGAGAGATGAACCCCTTAAGCAAGCTGGTCCTGGGGCTCTGTTCACCATCACAAACAGACCCCACAGAGCCCCAGGACAGCAACACCTTTATTACAACACAACACAATTAGACAAACCAAATCCTTCACTCTGCGGGCCAACTCATCCCAAACCATCTCAATTGTGTTGAGTTTGGGTGATTGTGGAGGGCAGGTCATCTGATGCAGCACTCCATCACTCTCCTTATTGGTCAAATAGCCCTTACACAGCCTGGAGGTGTGTTTTGGGTCATTGTCCTGTTGAAAAACAAGTGATAGTCGCACTAAGCGCTGTAGAATGCTGGTTAGGTGTGCCTTGAATTATAAATAAATCACAGACAGTGTCACCGGCAAAGCACCCTCACACCATCACACCACCTCCTCCATGCTTCACGGTGGGAACCACACGTGCGGAGATAATCTGTTCACCTACTCTGCTTCTCACAAAGACACGCCGGTTGGGACCAAATATCTCCGATTTGGACTCATCAACACGAAGGACAGATTTCCACCGGTCTAATGTCCATTGCTTGTGTTTTTTTGGTCCAAGCAAGTCTTTTCTTGTTATTTGTGTCCTTTAGTAGTGGTTTCGTTGCAGCAATTCGACCATGAAGTCCTGATTTATGCAGTCTGATATTGAGATGTGTCTGTTACTTGAACTCTGTGAATCATTTATTTGGGCTGCAATTTGAGGTGCCATTAACTCTAATGAACTTATTCTCTGCAGCAGAGGTAACTCTGAGTCTGCCTTTCCTGTGGCAGGTCCTCATGAGAGCCCGATTTATCATAGCGCTTGAATGTTTTTGCGACTGCACTTGAAGAAATCTGTATTGACTGACATTCATGTTTTAAAGTAATGATGGACTGTCGTTTCTCTTTGCTTATTTGAGCTGTTCCTGCCATAATATGTATTTTTCCAAATTGGGCTATCTTCTGTATACCACCCCACCTTGTCACTACACAACTGATTGGCTTAAACACATTAAAAAGGAATGAAATTCCACAAATTAACTTTAATCAAAATGCATTCCAGGTGCCTACCTCGTGAAGCTGGTTGAGAGAATGCCAAGAGTGTGCAAAGCTGTCATCAAGGCAAAGGGTGGCTACTTTGAAGAATCGCAAATATAAAATATATTTTGATTTGTTTAACACTTGTTTAGTCACTACTTGATTTCATGTGTTATTTCATAGTATTGATGTGTCCACTGTTATTCTAGAAAATAGTACAAAATAAAAGCTCTGGAATGAATAGGTTTGTCCAAACATTTGACTGGTACTTTATATGGGGTTCAGAGGGAGACCCTTTTTCTATAATTACCAGGGGAAGGATCACCTGAGATGAGCAGATTGCAAAAACCAACTAATGTGTGTTTTATAGACAAAATCAAAACATCGCAGCCAGGCTTCCTCCCATATGGCATCCTATTCCTTAACAAGGGCACTTGGGTCTCTGGTCAAAAATAGTGCACTATGTAGGAAATATGGTGCCATTTGGGATGCAGGCCCAGCCAATACAATCATATCAACGGGTAATGGCTCTATCAAGAATCCGGAAACGGTTTTTTACGAGTCATAGATCACTGTAAAAAAAAATGTATCAGCATAACAACATAACATACTGCTATCGAAAAGAAGAAACAAATACAATGACAATCTCAAATCCTGTTACAGTAAAATGGTGGGGGTTTTGGGGGGTTATTCCAGGTAATAACCTCATATCTAAAACATATAATATGGACATTCCTCTGAAGCCAATAAACGTTTAGAACGATTTCTGTAATCTATCCATAAAATGCACTTAACAGTCTTATACATGCTGCTAGCATACAACATACGTAAAGTACAACGTTTAATACATTTTCCATAATATAATTCATATTAAGATTAATATCTATAGACTTGTAAACATAAATATTCCGAGGCGATACATTCTAACTCATTCTTCCACTAATTAGTAAGAGTCACCACTTTAAAGCGTTGGGGTGAGGCCATGACAACAGTATCTAACGAGACCATAAATAACAGGTAGGTTGTTATAACAGCAGTATCTAATGAGACCATAAATAACAGCTAGGTTGTTATGACAACAGTATCTAATGAGACCATAAATAACAGCTAGGTTGTTATAACAACAGTATATAAAGACCATAAATAACAGGTAGGTTGTTATAACAACAGTATCTAATGAGACCATAAATAACAGGTAGGTTGTTATAACAGCAGTATCTAACGAGACCATAAATAACAGGTAGGTTGTTATAACAGCAGTATCTAACGAGACCATAAATAACAGGTAGGTTGTTATAACAGCAGTATCTAATGAGACCCTAAATAACAGGTAGGTTGTTATAACAACAGTATCTAATGAGACTATAAATAACAGGTAGGTTGTTATGACAACAGTATCTAATGAGACCATAAATAACAGGTAGGTTGTTATAACAGCAGTATCTAATGAGACCATAAATAACAGCTAGGTTGTTATGACAACAGTATCTAATGAGACCATAAATAACAGGTAGGTTGTTATAACAGCAGTATCTAATGAGACCATAAATAACAGCTAGGTTGTTATAACAACAGTATATAAAGACCATAAATAACAGGTAGGTTGTTATAACAACAGTATCTAATGAGACCATAAATAACAGCTAGGTTGTTATAACAACAGTATCTAATGAGACCATAAATAACAGCTAGGTTGTTATGACAACAGTATCTAATGAGACCATAAATAACAGGTAGGTTGTTATAACAACAGTATCTAATGAGACTATAAATAACAGGTAGGTTGTTATAACAGCAGTATCTAATGAGACCATAAATAACAGGTAGGTTGTTATAACAGCAGTATCTAATGAGACCATAAATAACAGCTAGGTTGTTATGACAACAGTATCTAATGAGACCATAAATAACAGCTAGGTTGTTATAACAACAGTATATAAAGACCATAAATAACAGGTAGGTTGTTATAACAACAGTATCTAATGAGACCATAAATAACAGCTAGGTTGTTATAACAACAGTATCTAATGAGACCATAAATAACAGCTAGGTTGTTATGACAACAGTATCTAATGAGACCATAAATAACAGGTAGGTTGTTATAACAACAGTATCTAATGAGACTATAAATAACAGGTAGGTTGTTATAACAGCAGTATCTAATGAGACCATAAATAACAGGTAGGTTGTTATAACAGCAGTATCTAATGAGACCATAAATAACAGCTAGGTTGTTATGACAACAGTATCTAATGAGACCATAAATAACAGCTAGGTTGTTATAACAACAGTATCTAATGAGACCATAAATAACAGCTAGGTTGTTATGACAACCGTATCTAACGAGACCATAAATAACAGGTAGGTTGTTATAACAGCAGTATCTAATGAGACCATAAATAACAGCTAGGTTGTTATGACAACAGTATCTAATGAGACCATAAATAACAGCTAGGTTGTTATAACAACAGTATATAAAGACCATAAATAACAGGTAGGTTGTTATAACAACAGTATCTAATGAGACCATAAATAACAGCTAGGTTGTTATAACAACAGTATATAAAGACCATAAATAACAGGTAGGTTGTTATAACAACAGTATATAAAGACCATAAATAACAGGTAGGTTGTTATAACAACAGTATCTAATGAGACCACAAATAACAGCTAGGTTGTTATAACAACAGTATCTAATGAGACCATAAATAACAGGTAGGTTGTTATAACAGCAGTATCTAATGAGACCATAAATAACAGGTAGGTTGTTATAACAACAGTATCTAATGAGACCATAAATAACAGGTAGGTTGTTATAACAACAGTATCTAACGAGACCATAAATAACAGGTAGGTTGTTATAACAACAGTATCTAATGAGACCCTAAATAACAGGTAGGTTGTTATAACAACAGTATATAAAGACCACAAATAACAGGTAGGTTGTTATAACAACAGTATCTAATGAGACCATAAATAACAGGTAGGTTGTTATAACAACAGTATCTAATGACAGCATAAATAACAGGTAGGTTATTATAACAACAGTATCTAATGAGACCATAAATAACAGCTAGGTTGTTATAACAACAGTATCTAATGAGACCATAAATAACAGGTAGGTTGTTATAACAGCAGTATCTAATGAGACCATAAATAACAGGTAGGTTGTTATAACAACAGTATCTAATGAGACCATAAATAACAGGTAGGTTGTTATAACAACAGTATCTAACGAGACCATAAATAACAGGTAGGTTGTTATAACAACAGTATCTAACGAGACCATAAATAACAGGTAGGTTGTTATAACAACAGTATCTAATGAGACCCTAAATAACAGGTAGGTTGTTATAACAACAGTATATAAAGACCACAAATAACAGGTAGGTTGTTATAACAGCAGTATCTAATGAGACCATAAATAACAGGTAGGTTGTTATAACAACAGTATCTAATGAGACCATAAATAACAGGTAGGTTGTTATAACAACAGTATCTAACGAGACCATAAATAACAGGTAGGTTGTTATAACAACAGTATCTAATGAGACCATAAATAACAGGTAGGTTGTTATAACAACAGTATCTAATGAGACCATAAATAACAGGTAGGTTGTTATAACAACAGTATCTAATGAGACCATAAATAACAGGTAGGTTGTTATAACAGCAGTATCTAATGAGACCATAAATAACAGGTAGGTTGTTATAACAACAGTATCTAATGAGACCATAAATAACAGGTAGGTTGTTATAACAACAGTATCTAACGAGACCATAAATAACAGGTAGGTTGTTATAACAACAGTATCTAACGAGACCATAAATAACAGGTAGGTTGTTATAACAACAGTATCTAATGAGACCCTAAATAACAGGTAGGTTGTTATAACAACAGTATATAAAGACCACAAATAACAGGTAGGTTGTTATAACAGCAGTATCTAATGAGACCATAAATAACAGGTAGGTTGTTATAACAACAGTATCTAATGAGACCATAAATAACAGGTAGGTTGTTATAACAACAGTATCTAACGTGACCATAAATAACAGGTAGGTTGTTATAACAACAGTATCTAACGAGACCATAAATAACAGGTAGGTTGTTATAACAACAGTATCTAATGAGACCCTAAATAACAGGTAGGTTGTTATAACAACAGTATATAAAGACCACAAATAACAGGTAGGTTGTTATAACAACAGTATCTAATGAGACCATAAATAACAGGTAGGTTGTTATAACAACAGTATATAATGACACCATAAATAACAGGTAGGTTATTATAACAACAGTATCTAATGAGACCATAAATAACAGCTAGGTTGTTATAACAACAGTATCTAATGAGACCATAAATAACAGGTAGGTTGTTATAACAGCAGTATCTAATGAGACCATAAATAACAGGTAGGTTGTTATAACAACAGTATCTAATGAGACCATAAATAACAGGTAGGTTGTTATAACAACAGTATCTAATGAGACCATAAATAACAGGTAGGTTGTTATAACAACAGTATCTAATGAGACCATAAATAACAGCTAGGTTGTTATAACAACAGTATCTAATGAGACCCTAAATAACAGGTAGGTTGTTATAACAACAGTATATAAAGACCACAAATAACAGGTAGGTTGTTATAACAACAGTATCTAATGAGACCATAAATAACAGGTAGGTTGTTATAACAACAGTATCTAATGAGACCATAAATAACAGCTAGGTTGTTATAACAACAGTATCTAATGAGACCATAAATAACAGCTAGGTTGTTATAACAACAGTAACTAATGAGACCATAAATAAAAGGTAGGTTGTTATAACAGCAGTATCTAATGAGACCATAAATAACAGGTAGGTTGTTATAACAACAGTATCTAATGAGACCATAAATAACAGGTAGGTTGTTATAACAACAGTATCTAATGAGACCATAAATAACAGATAGTTTGTTATAACAACAGTATCTAATGAGACCATAAATAACAGCTAGGTTGTTATAACAACAGTATCTAATGAGACCATAAATAACAGGTAGGTTGTTATAACAACAGTATATAAAGACCACAAATAACAGGTAGGTTGTTATAACAACAGTATCTAATGAGACCATAAATAACAGCTAGGTTGTTATAACAACAGTATATAAAGACCACAAATAACAGGTAGGTTGTTATAACAACAGTATCTAATGAGACCATAAATAACAGCTAGGTTGTTATAACAACAGTATCTAATGAGACCACAAATAACAGGTAGGTTGTTATAACAACAGTATCTAATGAGACCATAAATAACAGGTAGGTTGTTATAACAACAGTATATAAAGACCATAAATAACAGGTAGGTTGTTATAACAACAGTATCTAATGAGACCATAAATAACAGGTAGGTTGTTATAACAACAGTATCTAATGAGACCATAAATAACAGGTAGGTTGTTATAACAACAGTATCTAATGAGACAATAAATAACAGCTAGGTTGTTATAACAACAGTATCTAATGAGACCATAAATAACAGGTAGGTTGTTATAACAACAGTATCTAATGAGACCATAAATAACAGCTAGGTTGTTATAACAACAGTATCTAGTGAGACCATAAATAACAGGTAGGTTGTTATAACAACAGTATCTAGTGAGACCATAAATAACAGGTAGGTTGTTATAACAACAGTATCTAATGAGACTATAAATAACAGGTAGGTTGTTATAACAACAGTATCTAATGAGACCATAAATAACAGGTAGGTTGTTATAACAACAGTATCTAATGAGACCATAAATAACAGCTAGGTTGTTATAACAACAGTATCTAATGAGACCATAAATAACAGCTCGGTTGTTATAACAACAGTATCTAATGAGACCATAAATAACAGCTAGGTTGTTATAACAACAGTATCTAATGAGACCCTAAATAACAGCTAGGTTGTTATAACAACAGTATCTAATGAGACTATAAATAACAGGTAGGTTGTTATAACAACAGTATCTAGTGAGACCATAAATAACAGGTAGGTTGTTATAACAACAGTATCTAATGAGACTATAAATAACAGGTAGGTTGTTATAACAACAGTATCTAATGAGACCATAAATAACAGGTAGGTTGTTATAACAACAGTATCTAATGAGACCATAAATAACAGGTAGGTTGTTATAACAACAGTATCTAATGAGACCATAAATAACAGCTAGGTTGTTATAACAACAGTATCTAATGAGACCATAAATAACAGCTAGTTTGTTATAACAACAGTATCTAATGAGACCATAAATAACAGGTAGGTTGTTATAACAACAGTATCTAATGAGACCATAAATAACAGGTAGGTTGTTATAACAACAGTATCTAATGAGACCATAAATAACAGCTCGGTTGTTATAACAACAGTATCTAATGAGACCATAAATAACAGCTAGGTTGTTATAACAATGACCATAAATAACTCACCAATGAAGCAACCAAACACATCATTTTTGCTTTTGGGGCAGAGCTGCTTCCAGAACAAGATCCATGACTAAAATCGCTTACATGCTCAGGCCTGCCTGCTACTGCCAAAGACGTATTTAAACGTCCCTTTCAACTTCAGTTTTGGATGTTTACTGTTTTCCTTTGGATATTATAGATGTAATTCATAATGGTTGACTCACCAAAATGGAAAACATTTGTGTTCAATCTGAGGAAGAAGTGTTGGAATGAATGAATAGTGTAATATATATATATATATATATATATATAATATAATATAATATATATATATAATATGCCTGAAACTTAAAGCCTCCTAAAATCAAAAGCTGCTGCCGTCCTTTTTTTCTCTCAAAATGGCACATAGAAAATGTCACCCAGAATAAAAACACAGAGTATAAGAATGAAATAGAAATGTCTGCTTCTAAAACAAGAGAAACTGTTCCCACTCAGTAGGATCACTTGTTTTGTCTCTACACAGAGAATAACCTTAGAGGGGGTAATGAATATTTTTTGAGGGATTCAGACAATAACCTTAGAGGGGGTAATGAATCTTTGAGGGATTCAGAGAATAACCTTAGAGGGGGTAATGAATCTTGAGAGATTCAGAGAATGACCTTAGAGGGGGTAATGAATCTTTGAGGGATTCAGAGAATAACCTTAGAGGGGGTAATGAATATTTGAGAGATTCAGAGAATAACCTTAGAGGGGGTAATGAATCTTGAGAGATTCAGAGAATAACCTTAGAGGGGGTAATGAATATTTGAGGGATTCAGAGAATAATCTTAGAGGGGGTAATGAATATTTGAGGGATTCAGAGAATAACCCTAGAGGGGGTAATGAATATTTGAGGGATTCAGAGAATAACCTTAGAGGGTGTAATGAATCTTTGAGAGATTCAGAGAATAACCTTAGAGGGGGTAATGAATATTTGAGGGATTCAGAGAATAACCTGAGAGGGGGTAATGAATCTTTGAGGGATTCAGAGAATAACCTTAGAGGGGGTAATGAATCTTTGAGGGATTCAGAGAATAACCTTAGAGGGGGTAATGAATCTTTGAGGGATTCAGAGAATAACCTTAGAGGGGGTAATTTTACATCTACAGCAACCTTTTTCACAGATGAAAAAGCTAGAAAACCCTTTAAACTCCCCGCTTAAGTCCAAAAATGGCACCCTATTCCTTATATAGTGAATTACTTTTAACAAGAGCCATGTGGGCCCTGGTCAAATGTTGTTCACTATATGGAGAGTAAGGTGCCATTTGGGACGCAGACTCTACTGGGGGATCACTAACTCAGTCTGGCTGCCCGGGAAGAAAGGAGACAAAGGACAGGGAGAGAGGAGAAGAGTATCTCAGAGTATTGAACAAGTGAAATTCTTCAGCTTCTATTACACGGTCCAGAGATGAAGCTCAACCCCTTTTAAATAAAACCCTCAGAGATACAGGATCAATCAGGTTTTCAGTCCCCAGAAACACTGGATTGAAAGACTGGAGAATGCCTCCCAAATGGTAATCTATTCCCTCTACAGTGCCCTACTTTGGACCAGAACCCAACGGGTTTCCCTTTGGGTTTCCCTACGGGCACTGGTCCGAAGTAGTTGACTATAGCGGGAACAGGATGCTGTTTGAGACTCAGAAAGGATTGCCAATAGCGGCTTGGTAGCACAGAACTGATACCCTTTGTGGTCGGCTCTAAAGTTAAAGCCTGGAGATTGGCACTGTCATTAGAACTGAACTTAGATGTCGTAAACTTATCTTTTTCCTTCCTTTTCCAGTGAGGTGTTTTTCTACGGTTGTCAAAAGAGAGGGGGATATACATTTCTTGAACATGGAAATTCTCAGGAAGAGAGTGATTCACAAGGCGAGAGTGTTTGAACTCTTAAAATGGAGAACACACACACACACAGTGAGTAAACCAAGGTGTTAAAAGTAGATAAGTGGTATATTTGTTTACCTATTTCTTGATGTCCTCAGAATCACCTACACACACACACACACGTAAACACACACACACACGTAAACAAACATGAAATACTCCTCTCCATCACCCTATATTAGCTCTCTCAGACAGAGTCCTGACATGGCAGTCAAAACTGATTTTTTTTTCTTTGCCACCAATAACGACGTGTTTATAAAACATAGAGCAGGTCAGGAGCACCACTGGTTTTCTGTGTAAGGAGGCCCGAGTGTCATAGCGGGAGGGCCGAGTGTCATAGCGGGAGGGCCAAGTGTCATAGCGGGAGGGCCGAGTGTCATAGCGGGAGGGCCAAGTGTCACAGGTGGAGGGCCGAGTGTCTGCATGTGGAGGGCCGAGTGTCATAGCGGGAGGGCCGAGTGTCCTGCATGTGGAGGGCCGAGTGTCTGCATGTGGAGGGCCGAGTGTCTGCAGGTGGAGGGCCGAGTGTCTGCAGGTGGAGGGCCGATTGTCTGGAGGTGGAGGGCCGATTGTCCGGAGGTGGAGGGCCGAGTGTCTGGAGATGGAGGGCCGATTGTCTGCAGGTGGAGGACCGATTGTCTGCAGGTGGGGGGCCGATTGTCTGGAGGTGGAGGGCCGAGTGTCTGCAGGTGGATGGCCGATTGTCTGCAGGTGGAGGGCCGAGTGTCTGCATGTGGAGGGCCGATTGTCTGCATGTGGAGGGCCGAGTGTCATAGCGGGAGGGCCAAGTGTCATAGCGGGAGGGCCGAGTGTCTGCATGTGGAGGGCCGAGTGTCATAGCGGGAGGGCCGAGTGTCATAGCGGGAGGGCCGAGTGTCATAGCGGGAGGGCCAAGTGTCATAGCAGGAGGGCCAAGTGTCATAGCGGGAGGGCCAAGTGTCATAGCGGGAGGGCCAAGTGTCTGCATGAGGAGGGCCAAGTGTCTGCATGAGGAGGGCCAAGTGTCTGCATGTGGAGGGCCAAGTGTCATAGCAGGAGGGCCAAGTGTCATAGCGGGAGGGCCAAGTGTCTGCATGAGGAGGGCCAAGTGTCTGCATGTGGAGGGCCAAGTGTCTGCATGTGGAGGGCCGAGTGTCATAGCGGGAGGGCCAAGTATCATAGCGGGAGGGCCGAGTGTCATAGCGGGAGGGTCGAGTGTAATAGCGGGAGGGCCAAGTGTCATAGCGGGAGGGCCAAGTGTCATAGCGGGAGGGCCGAGTGTCATAGCGGGAGGGCCAAGTGTCATAGCGGGAGGGCCGAGTGTCATAGCCCGAGGGCCAAGTGTCATAGCGGGAGGGCCAAGTGTCATAGTGGGAGGGCCGAGTGTCATAGCGGGAGGGTCGAGTGTAATAGCGGGAGGGCCAAGTGTCATAGCGGGAGGGCCAATGTGTCATAGCGGGAGGGCCGAGTGTCTGCATGTGGAGGGCCGTGTGTCTGCATGTGTAGGGCCAAGTGTCTGCATGTGGAGGGCCGAGTGTCATAGCGGGAGGGCCAAGTGTCATAGCGGGAGGGCCGAGTGTCATAGTGGGAGGGCCGAAGTGTCATAGCGGGAGGGCCAAGTGTCATAGCGGGAGGGCCGAGTGTCATAGCGGGAGGGCCGAGTGCCATAGCGGGAGGGCCGAGTGTCATAGCGGGAGGGCCGAGTGTCATAGCGGGAGGGCCTAGTGTCATAGCGGGAGGGCCGAGTGTCATAGCGGGAGGGCCAAGTGTCATAGCGGGAGGGCTGAGTGTCTGCATGAGGAGGGCCAAGTGTCTGCATGTGGAGGGCCAAGTGTCTGCATGTGGAGGGCCGAGTGTCATAGCGGGAGGGCCAAGTGTCATAGCGGGAGGGCCGAGTGTCATAGCGGGAGGGCCAAGTGTCATAGCGGGAGGGCCGAGTGTCATAGCGGGAGGGCCGAGTGTCATAGCGGGAGGGCCGAGTGTAATAGCGGGAGGGCCGAGTGTCATAGCGGGAGGGCCGAGTGTCTGCGGGAGGGCCAAGTGTCATAGCGGGAGGGCCAAGTGTCATAGCGGGAGGGCCAGAGTGTCATAGCGGGAGGGCCAAGTGTCATAGCGGGAGGGCCAAGTGTCATAGCGGGAGGGCCGAGTGCCATAGCGGGAGGGCCGAGTGTCAAGCGGGAGGGCCGAGTGTCTAGCGGGAGGGCCAAGTGTCATAGCCGGAGGGCCAAGTGTCATAGCGGGAGGGCCGAGTGTCTGCATGTGGAGGGCCCAGTGTCATAGCGGGAGGGCCAAGTGTCATAGCGGGAGGGCCGAGTGTCATAGCGGGAGGGCCAAGTGTCATAGCGGGAGGGCCGAGTGTCATAGCGGGAGGGCCGAGTGTCATAGCGGGAGGGCCGAGTGTCATAGCGGGAGGGCCAAGTGTCATAGCGGGAGGGCCAAGTGTCATAGCGGGAGGGCCGAGTGTCATAGCGGGAGGGCCAAGTGTCATAGCCGGAGGGCCGAGTGTCTGCAGCGGGAGGGCCAAGTGTCATAGCGGGAGGGCCAAGTGTCATAGAGGGAGGGCCGAGTGTCATAGCAGGAGGGCCGAGTGTCATAGCGGGAGGGCCGAGTGTCCTAGCGGGAGGGCCAAGTGTCATAGCGGGAGGGCCAAGTGTCATAGCCGGAGGGCCGAGTGTCATAGCGGGAGGGCCAAGTGTCATAGCGGGAGGGCCAAGTGTCATAGCCGGAGGGCCGAGTGTCATAGCGGGAGGGCCGAGTGTCATAGCGGGAGGGCCAAGTGTCATAGCGGGAGGGCCAAGTTTCATAGCGGGAGGGCCGAGTGTCATAACCGGAGGGCCGAGTGTCATAGCGGGAGGGCCAAGTGTCATTTGGGAGGGCCGAGTGTCTGCATGAGGAGGGCCAAGTGTCTGCATGTGGAGGGCCAAGTGTCTGCATGTGGAGGGCCGAGTGTCATAGCCGGAGGGCCAAGTGTCTGCATGTGGAGGGCCAAGTGTCATAGCGGGAGGGCCGAGTGTCTGCATGTGGAGGGCCAAGTGTCTGCATGTGGAGGGCCGAGTGTCATAGCGGGAGGGCCAAGTGTCATAGCGGGAGGGCCGAGTGTCATAGCGGGAGGGCCAAGTGTCATAGCGGGAGGGCCAAGTGTCATAGCGGGAGGGCCAAGTTTCATAGCGAGAGGGCCGAGTGTCATAGCGGGAGGGCCAAGTGTCATAGCTTTGGGAGGGCCAAGTTTCAAAGCGGGAGGGCCGAGTGTCATAGCGGGAGGGCCGAGTGTCATAGCGGGGAGGGCCTAGTGTCATAGCGGGAGGGCCGAGTGTCATAGCGGGAATTGCCGGTGTCAAAAGCGGGAGGGCCAAGTGTCATAGCGGGAGGGCCAAGTGTCTCAGCGGGAGGGCCGATGTCATCAAGCGGGAGGGCCAAGTGTCATAGCGGGAGGGCCGAGTGTCATAGCGGGAGGGCCAAGTGTCATAGCGGGAGGGCCAAGTGTCATAGCAGGAGGGCCGAGTGTCATAGCCGGAGGGCCAAGTGACATAGCGGGAGGGCCAAGTGTCATGACAATGGGTGGGCCAGTGTGTCATCAGCCTTTCATTAGTGTCATAGACGGGAGGGCCAAGTGTCATAGCGGGAGGGCAAAAGTGTCATAGCGGGAGGGCAACGAGTGTCATAGCGGGAGGGCCAAGTGTCATAGCGGGAGGGCCGAGTGTAATAGCGGGAGGGCCGAGTGTCATAGCGGGAGGGCCGAGTGTCATAGCGGGAGGGCCGAGTGTCATAGCGGGAGGGCCGAGTGTCATAGCGGGAGGGCCATGTGTCATAGCGGGAGGGCCGAGTGTCATAGCGGAGGGCCGAGTGTCATAGCGGGAGGGCCGAGTGTCATAGCGGGAGGGCCAAGTGTCATAGCGGGAGGGCCAAGTGTCATAGCGGGAGGGCCAAGTGTCATAGCGGGAGGGCCAAGTGTCTGCATGAGGAGGGCCAAGTGTCTGCATGTGGAGGGCCAAGTGTCTGCATGTGGAGGGCCGAGTGTCATAGCCCGAGGGCCAAGTGTCATAGCGGGAGGGCCGAGTGTCTGCATGTGGAGGGCCAAGTGTCTGCATGTGGAGGGCCGAGTGTCATAGCGGGAGGGCCAAGTGTCATAGCGGGAGGGCCGAGTGTCATAGCGGGAGGGCCAAGTGTCATAGCGGGAGGGCCAAGTGTCTAGCGGGAGGGCCAAGTTTCATAGCGGGAGGGCCGAGTGTCATAGCATGGGAGGGCCAAGTGTCATAGCGGGAGGGCCAAGTGTGTCATAGCGGGAGGGCCGAGTGTCATAGCGGGAGGGCCAAGTGTCATAGCCGGAGGGCCAAGTGTCATAGTGGGAGGGCCGAGTGTCATAGTGGGAGGGCCGAGTGTCTGCATGAGGAGGGCCAAGTGTCTGCATGTGGAGGGCCAAGTGTCTGCATGTGGAGGGCCGAGTGTCATAGCCCGAGGGCCAAGTGTCATAGCGGGAGGGCCGAGTGTCATAGCGGGAGGGCCGAGTGCCATAGCGGGAGGGCCGAGTGTCATAGTGGGAGGGCCGAGTGTCTGCATGAGGAGGGCCAAGTGTCTGCATGTGGAGGGCCAAGTGTCTGCATGTGGAGGGCCGAGTGTCATAGCCCGAGGGCCAAGTGTCATAGCGGGAGGGCCGAGTGTCTGCATGTGGAGGGCCAAGTGTCTGCATGTGGAGGGCCAAGTGTCTGCATGTGGAGGGCCGAGTGTCATAGCCCGAGGGCCAAGTGTCATAGCGGGAGGGCCGAGTGTCTGCATGTGGAGGGCCAAGTGTCTGCATGTGGAGGGCCGAGTGTCATAGCGGGAGGGCCAAGTGTCATAGCGGGAGGGCCGAGTGTCATAGCGGGAGGGCCAAGTGTCATAGCGGGAGGGCCAAGTGTCATAGCGGGAGGGCCAAGTGTCATAGCGGGAGGGCCGAGTGTCATAGCGGGAGGGCCAAGTGTCATAGCGGGAGGGCCAAGTGTCATAGCGGGAGGGCCGAGTGCCATAGCGGGAGGGCCGAGTGTCATAGCGGGAGGGCCGAGTGTCATAGCGGGAGGGCCATGTGTCATAGCGGGAGGGCCGAGTGTCTGCATGTGGAGGGCCGAGTGTCATAGCGGGAGGGCCAAGTGTCATAGCGGGAGGGCCGAGTGTCTGCATGTGGAGGGCCAAGTGTCATAGCGGGAGGGCCGAGTGTCATAGCGGGAGGGCCAAGTGTCATAGCGGGAGGGCCAAGTGTCATAGCGGGAGGGCCAAGTGTCATAGCGGGAGGGCCGAGTGTCATAGCGGGAGGGCCGAGTGTCATAGCGGGAGGGCCAAGTGTCATAGCGGGAGGGCCAAGTGTCATAGCGGGAGGGCCAAGTGTCATAGCGGGAGGGCCGAGTGTCATAGCGGGAGGGCCAAGTGTCATAGCGGGAGGGCCAAGTGTCATAGCGGGAGGGCCGAGTGCCATAGCGGGAGGGCCGAGTGTCATAGCGGGAGGGCCAAGTGTCATAGCGGGAGGGCCGAGTGTCATAGCGGGAGGGCCATGTGTCATAGCGGGACGGCCGAGTGTCTGCATGAGGAGGGCCAAGTGTCTGCATGTGGAGGGCCAAGTGTCTGCATGTGGAGGGCCGAGTGTCATAGCGGGAGGGCCAAGTGTCATAGCGGGAGGGCCGAGTGTCATAGCGGGAGGGCCGAGTGTCTGCATGTGGAGGGCCGAGTGTCATAGCGGGAGGGCCGAGTGTCTGCATGTGGAGGGCCGATTGTCTGCAGGTGGAGGGCCGAGTGTCTGCATGTGGAGGGCCGATTGTCTGGAGGTGGAGGGCCGAGTGTCTGCAGGTGGAGGGCCTATTGTCTGCAGGTGGAGGGCCAAGTGTCTGCATGTGGAGGGCCGATTGTCTGGAGGTGGAGGGCCGATTGTCTGCAGGTGGAGGGCCGATTGTCTGCATGTAGAGGGCCGAGTATCACAGGTGGAGGGCCGAGTGTCTGGAGATAGAGGGCCGAGTGTCTACAGGTGGAGGGCCGAGTGTCTGCAGGTGGAGGGCCGAGTGTCTGCAGGTGGAGGGCCTATTGTCTGCAGGTGGAGGGCCAAGTGTCTGCATGTGGAGGGCCGATTGTCTGGAGGTGGAGGGCCGATTGTCTGCAGGTGGAGGGCCGATTGTCTGCATGTAGAGGGCCGAGTATCACAGGTGGAGGGCCGAGTGTCTGGAGGTAGAGGGCCGAGTGTCTACAGGTGGAGGGCCGAGTGTCTGCAGGTGGAGGGCCGAGTGTCTGCAGGTGGAGGGCCTATTGTCTGCAGGTGGAGGGCCGAGTGTCTGCATGTGGAGGGCCGATTGTCTGGAGGTGGAGGGCCGAGTGTCTGGAGATGGAGGGCCGATTGTCTGCAGGTGGAGGGACGATTGTCTGCATGTAGAGGGCCGAGTATCACAGGTGGAGGGCAGAGTGTCTGGAGGTGGAGGGCTGAGTGTCTACAGGTGGAGGGCCGAGTGTCTGCAGGGGGAGGGCCGATTGTCTGGAGGTGGGGGCCGATTGTCTGGAGGTGGAGGGCCGATTGTCTGGAGGCGGGGGGCCGATTGTACTACTTGATTGATGAATTAATGTCACTGATCAGTTAGGAACTCCCCTCACCTAGTTGTCTAGTTTTTATTTGGACACAACTTCAAAGGAAATAACAATAGGCAGAAAAATCGTCCCTCCATGGAATGACTTTGAAACTCCTGTCCTCTGTCTTCTACATTGTAATTTCTGCGACAACAGTGGCATGGCTTGCTGAATCTGGCATCTTCTTCGTGTTTTGAAAGCCTATCATAGTCTTTTGTGGCAATTGTGCCCTTTCGATTTTATAGTTATGTGTTAGCAAGGGCACTTCCCTTCCCATATTTTAAAGGAAATTGCTTTTATATGAAATATTAATGGTTGAATCTCCCGCTAGCCCAGGGTTCCCCAAACTCAGTCTTGGACATAGGACTATACAGCCGATTCAAATAACCAACTCATCATCAAGATTTGATTATTTAATTCCTCTATGAAGTGCTTGGGTAAGAAACCAGACCGCCAGGGGGACTTTGTTAGGAAACCCTGCTCTTGCCTCCAATGTTTTAAGATTAGTTGGAAGTAGTGTGCAAGTGTACACTTCAGGGAAAGGAGTGATAATTGGGATGCACCCAGGGTATACTCTTCATTGTAGCCCGCACGCGTTAATGACTTTGCTCATGATCATGCACAACGCAAATGACAATTTGGCGCACTGGAGCTCGCCATAGATCCTTGAATTTTGGTGCCTTTTCATTATGTGGATAGACACTTGTGTTTTGTTGCTAAAGTTACACCAATCAAAGTAGTAGAGTGTGTAGTGAAGCCTTAGTGGTCAACACCATTCATCTTTGGGGCGACGGGGGGAGTGAGTTTGCAGAGTTCTATCATATCACGCAATTCTACCATTTATAATATACCTTTTTTATTTTAATTTTTTTATTTTTTTTTATTTTACCTTTATTTAACTAGGCATGTCAGTTAAGAACACATTCTTATTTTCAATGACGGCCTGGGAACAGTGGGTTAACTGCCTGTTCAGGGGCAGAACGACAGATTTGTACCTTGTCAGCTCGGGGGTTTGAACTCGCAACCTTCCGGTTACTCGTCCAACGCTCTAACCACTAGGCTACCCTAAAGGGAACACTTAAACAACACAATGTAACTCCAAGTCAATCACACTTCTGTGAAATCAAACTGTCCACTTTGGAAGCAACACTGATTGACAATAAATGTCACATGCTGTTGTGCATATGGAATAGACAACAGGTGGAAATTATAGGCAATTAGCAAGACACCCCCAATAAAGGAGTGGTTCTGCAGGTGGTGACCACAGACAACTTCTCAGTTCCTATGCTTCCTGGCTGATGTTTCGGTCACTTTTGAATGCTGGCGGTGCTTTCACTCTAGTGGTAGCATGAGACGGAGTCTACAACCCACACAAGTGGCTCAGGTAGTGCAGCTCATCCAGGATGGTACATCAATGCGAGCTGTGGCAAGAAGGTTTGCTGTGTCTGTCAGCGTAGTGTCCAGAGCATGGAGGCGCTACCAGGAGACAAGCCAGTACATCAGGAGATGTGGAGGAGGCTGTAGGAGGGCAACAACCCAGCTTCAGGACCGCTACCTCCACCTTTGTGCAAGGAGGAGCACTGCCAGAGCCCTGTAAAATTACCTCCAGCAGGCCACAAATGTGCATGTGTCTGCTCAAACGGTCAGAAACAGACTCCATGAGGGTGGTATGAGGGCCTGACGTCCACAGGTGTGGGTTGTGCTTACTGCCCAACACCGTGCAGGATGTTTGGCATTTGCCAGAGAACACCAATATTGGCAAATTCGCCACTGGCGCCCTGTGCTCTTCACAGATGAAAGCAGGTTCACACTGAGCACATGTGACAGACGTGACAGAGTCTGGAGACGCCGTAGAGAACGTTCTGCTGCCTGCAACATCCTCCAGGATGACCGGTTTGGCGGTGGGTGAGTCATGGTGTGCGGTGGCATTTCTTTGGGGGGCCGCACAGCCTTCCATGTGCTCGCCAGAGGTAACCTGACTGCCATTAGGTACCGAGATGAGATCCTCAGACCCCTTGTGAGACCATATGCTGGTGCGGTTGGCCCTGTGTTCCTCCTAATGCAAGACAATGCTAGACCTCATGTGGCTGGAGTGTGTCAGCAGTTCCTGCAAGAGGAAGGCATTGATGCTATGGACTGGCCCGCCCGTTCCCCAGAACTGAATCCAATTGAGCACATCTGGGACATCATGTCTCGCTCCATCCACCAATGCCACGTTGCACCACAGACTGTCCAGGAGTCCAGGTCTGGGAGGAGATCCCTCAGGAGACCATCCGCCACCTCATCAGGAGCATGCACAGGCGTTGTAGGGAGGTCATACAGGCATGTGGAGGCCACACACACTACTGAGTCTCATTTTGACTTGTTTTAAGGACATTACATCAAAGTTGGATCAGCCTGTAATGTGCTTTTCCACTTTAATTTTGAGTGTGACTCCAAATCCAGACCTACATGGGTTGATAAATTTGATTTCCATTGATAATTTGTGTGTGATTTTGTTGTCAGCACATTCAACTATGTAAAGAAAAAACTATTTAATAAGAATATTTCATTCATTCAGATCTAGGATGTGTTATTTTAGTGTTCCCTTTATTTTCTTGAGCAGTGTATATATATATACAGACTATCTAGAGAATAAGTGAAAATTTACAAATAATCCGGTAAATTATGATGCTTTTCTGTCAAAAGTGGATGAATAAAATTCGATTTGATTTGATTTTGATGTGTAAAAACCAATTTTCCCCCTCTATTTTAATTAGCTCCATGGCTCAGGAGGCCACAAGGCTGTTTGGCTCATCTCAGTCACAAAGAGGTAGAACTTCACAACCGTTTCTGAATCTTTTATATGTACCTAAAGGTAATTGGAAATGTAATTGACTTAATCCCCAAAAGTAATTGTTTTTATCATGAGAGGACCATAAACAGTAACTAGTAATGCTGTATATTCCAAGAAAGGTTCAAATCTCACCATTTAGTTCATGTTTTTATCAATTGCTGAGGACAGAACACAGTGAAATATTTCATGTTTATTGGATTGGTTTAAGGATTCCAGGCATATGCGTTGGTAGTGGCTGTGTCATAGTGTTCAGCCTGGAGTTGATGGACAGTCGGAAGAGCAAACAAAATGGTAGGAGGGACATCCCAGCTTCAAGTGTCATAGTGTTCAGTCGGAAGAACAAATGAAATGGTAGGAGGGACATCCCAGCTTCAAGTGTCATAGTGTTCAGCCTGGAGTTGATGGACAGTCGGAAGAAGAAATGTAATGGTAGGAGGGGCATCCCAGCTTCAAGTGTCATAGTGTTCAGCCTGGAGTTGATGGACAGTCGGACGAGCAAATGAAATGGTAGGAGGGACATCCCAGCTTCAAGTGTCATAGTGTTCAGCCTGGAGTTGATGGACAGTCGGAAGAGCAAATGAAATGGTAGGAGGGACATCCCAGCTTCAAGTGTCATAGTGTTCAGCCTGGAGTTGATGGACAGTCGGAAGAGCAAATTAAATGGTAGGAGGGACATCCCAGCTTCAAGTGTCATAGTGTTCAGCCTGGAGTTGATGGACAGTCGGAAGAGCAAATGAAATGGTAGGAGGGACATCCCAGCTTCAAGTGTCATAGTGTTCAGCCTGGAGTTGATGGACAGTCGGTGTCACGAATCCCGTTTCCTGAGTCTGTTTTTTGCCTGTGTTCTGTCCTGGAGTGTTTTTTCCGGCGTCCTGGAACGCACCCTGTCTGGTTGCCGGGCAATGTAGCCAGTTGGGAGTTCTGATTACCCGCACCTGTATCCCATCAGCTATCTGCACACCTGGTCCTGATCATCATTTCTCCTCTTCATAAGCCCGGACCTGACATCCATTCCCTGCCGGATCGTTAGCCATGAACAGTATTTTGTGCCATAGTATCAGCCTCAAGTTGGATAGAATTTGTTTTGTTGTTTTTTACGTATTGCTTGCCTTAAACTTACCTCTGTTTGTTCTGTCTTCAGCTACTCACCCGGATCATTTACCCCATTCCCGCATGGTCGTCGGAGGATTCCGCTACCCCATTGGATCCACCTATTTACTCCCATCAACTCACCACCGCTGCCCGCTACGCCACCTGGATATATCTACCCATTCACATTCACTTGTGAATAAATACTCACCTTCTTCCTACTCTCCTTGTCCTGGTCTGCTTCTGGGTTCGATTTTGAAAGAACGTGACAGTCGGAAGAGCAAATTAAATGGTAGGAGGGACATCCCAGCTTCAAGTGGTGTCGGACTTCACATCCTGATTCCTGCTTCACACAGGCAAGCAAGACTTACTCCTGTGTCCATGACGATCAGGGTTACTGCTCAAAGCCTTTTCGATTTACGTTGTCCACAGCAACAATGCCAGTCAGAACTGGTACCAGAACTACGCAGGTCCCCTTCCAATGCCATGCTCGTACATGTAGGTGCTAACACTCTTCTGCATTGTCTTTTTGTTGCTACTTGACTACCTGCCAAACGTTCTCTCCTTTTCCTTTCAAGAACTGTTTTAATAAAACTCTGTATTTATAAACAAGTTTACGATTGTCTTAGTTTTTTCAAAAAAAAAATCATAACTTTTTCACCCCATACGCTTTAATTCAATTCAAGGGATTTATTGGCATGGGAAACATGTGTTCACATTGCCAAAGCAAGTGAGGTAGACAACATATAAAGTGAAAAACAACAAAAATTAACAGTAAACATTACACATACAGAAGTTTCAAAACAGTAAAGACATTACAAATGTCATATATATATAGTGTTTTAACAATGTACAAATGGTTGAAGGACACAAGATAAAATAAATATGGGTTGTATTTACAATGGTGTTTGTTCTTCACTGGTTGCCCTTTTCTCGTGGCAACAGGTCACAAATCTTGCTGCTGTGATGGCACACTGTGGAATTTCACCCAGTAGATATGGGAGTTTTTCAAAATTGGATTTGTTTTCGAATTCTTTGTGGATCTGTGTAATCTGAGGGAAATATGTCTCTCTATGGTCATACATTGGGCAGGAGGTTAGGAAGTGCAGCTCAGTTTCCACCTCATTTTGTGGGCAGTGAGCACATAGCCCGTCTTGAGAGCCATGTCTGCCTACGGCGGCCTTTCTCAATAGCAAGGCTATGCTCACTGAGTCTGTACATAGTCAAAGCTTTCCTTAATTTTGGCTCAGTCACAGTGGTCAGGTATTCTGCCGCTGTGTACTCTCTGTGTAGGGCCAAATAGCATTCTAGTTTGCTCTTTTTTGTTAATTCTTTCCAATGTGTTAAGTAATCTTTTTTGTTTTCTCATGATTTGGTTGGGTCTAATTGTGCTGTTGTCCTGGGGCTCTGTAGGGTGTGTTTGTGTTTGTGAACAGAGCCCCAGGACCAGCTCTGGCATGGATCTGCAGGACCTCCTGCAGCTGGAAAAGCGAAGTAACATCTCTTGGCAGTCGCTGTACTCGTAATATATAGGAGAACTATTGCCTTAAGGTGAGGATAGCTGAGTTGCAAGCCCTGCTTCAGATGCAATCGTAAAGCAAGGTCAATGTAAGGAAAGGTTTAAAAAGTGGGTCATCAGTAAAAACACATTTCTTATTAATTCCCCGGTGTTTTAAAAAAAAGTAATACATTGTTATTGATTACAAGTAATACATTGTTATTGATTACTGCTGTCACGCCCTGACCTTAGAGAGCCTATGTCTCTAGTTGGTTTGGTCAGGGGTGTGTGATTTGGGTGGGCATTCTATGTGTTGTATTTCTTTGTGTTTGGCCGAGTGTGGTTCCCAATCAGAGACAGCTGACTATCGTTGTCTCTGATTGGGAATCATACTTAGGCAGCCTTTTTTCCCCACCTAAGTTGTGGGATCTTGTCCTTGTATTGTTGCTGTTGAGCCCTACAAGGCTGTACGTTTCGTTGGTTCTCGCGTTCTTGTTTTTCTAGTTTTCATTAAAGAATATGATTCATCTACCCCCACGATGCATCTTGGTCTAATTCCACCAACGACGAACGTTACAGCTGCATTGTGGGGTTTTGAGTTTGCAAGAAAGGCATTTCACTGTACTTCACTGTACTGCATGTGACATTAAAAATGTGAACTTGAAACCCGTAGTGTTTCAGCAAGCTGGACAATTTTCTCATGGCTTCTGGGAAGAAATACAGTAGGTATATTCAACTGGTGTCACTCAATCAGTCGGTAGAAACATTCAACTGGTTTTCCTCCACTAAGTTGTAGTCATGTCTCAAGCCTGATGAATTTAATACTTTAAATCAAATCAAATGTATTTATATAGCCCTTCGTACATCAGCTGATATCTCAAAGTGCTGTACAGAAACCCATTCTAAAACCCCAAACAGCAAGCAACACAGGTGTAGAAGCACGGTGGCTAGGAAAAACTCCCTAGAAAGGACCAAAATCTAGGAAGAAACCTAGAGAGGAACCAGGCTATGTGGGGTGGCCAGTCCTCTTCTGGCTGTGCCGGATAGAGATTATAACAGAACATGGCCAAGATGTTCAAATTTACATTTACATTTACATTTAAGTAATTTAGCAGGCGCTCTTATCCAGAGCGACTTACAAATTGGTGCATTCACCTTATGACATCCAGTGGAACAGCCACTTTACAATAGTGCATCTAAATCTTTTAAGGGGGGTGAGAAGGATTACATTATCCTATCCTAGGTATTCCTTAAAGAGGTGGGGTTTCAGGTGTCTCCGGAAGGTGGTGATTGACTCCGCTGTCCTGGCGTCGTGAGGGAGTTTGTTCCACCATTGGGGGGCCAGAGCAGCGAACAGTTTTGACTGGGCTGAGCGGGAACTGTACTTCCTCAGTGGTAGGGAGGCGAGCAGGCCAGAGGTGGATGAACGCAGTGCCCTTGTTTGGGTGTAGGGCCTGATCAGAGCCTGGAGGTACTGAGGTGCCGTTCCCCTCACAGCTCCGTAGGCAAGCACCATGGTCTTGTAGCGGATGCGAGCTTCAACTGGAAGCCAGTGGAGAGAGCGGAGGAGCGGGGTGACGTGAGAGAACTTGGGAAGGTTGAACACCAGACGGGCTGCGGTGTTCTGGATGAGTTGTAGGGGTTTAATGGCACAGGCAGGAGCCCAGCCAACAGCGAGTTGCAGTAATCCAGACGGGAGATGACAAGTGCCTGGATTAGGACCTGCGCCGCTTCCTGTGTGAGGCAGGGTCGTACTCTACGGATGTTGTAGAGCATGAACCTACAGGAACGGGCCACCGCCTTGATGTTAGTTGAGAACGACAGGGTGTTGTCCAGGATCACGCCAAGGTTCTTAGCGCTCTGGGAGGAGGACACAATGGAGTTGTCAACCGTGATGGCGAGATCATGGAACGGGCAGTCCTTCCCCGGGAGGAAGAGCAGCTCCGTCTTGCCGAGGTTCAGCTTGAGGTGGTGATCCGTCATCCACACTGATATGTCTGCCAGACATGCAGAGATGCGATTCGCCACCTGGTCATCAGAAGGGGGAAAGGAGAAGATTAATTGTGTGTCGTCTGCATAGCAATGATAATAGAGACCATGTGAGGTTATGACAGAGCCAAGTGACTTGGTGTATAGCGAGAATAGGAGAGGGCCTAGAACAGAGCCCTGGGGGACACCAGTGGTGAGAGCGCGTGGTGAGGAGACAGATTCTCGCCACGCCACCTGGTAGGAGCGACCTGTCAGGTAGGACGCAATCCAAGCGTGGGCCGCGCCGGAGATGCCCAACTCGGAGAGGGTGGAGAGGAGGATCTGATGGTTCACAGTATCGAAGGCAGCCGATAGGTCTAGAAGGATGAGAGCAGAGGAGAGAGAGTTAGCTTTAGCAGTGCGGAGCGCCTCCGTGATGCAGAGAAGAGCAGTCTCAGTTGAATGACTAGTCTTGAAACCTGACTGATTTGGATCAAGAAGGTCATTCTGAGAGAGATAGCGGTAGAGCTGGCCAAGGACGGCACGTTCAAGAGTTTTGGAGAGAAAAGAAAGAAGGGATACTGGTCTGTAGTTGTTGACATCGGAGGGATCGAGTGTAGGTTTTTTCAGAAGGGGTGCAACTCTCGCTCTCTTGAAGACGGAAGGGACGTAGCCAGCGGTCAGGGATGAGTTGATGAGCGAGGTGAGGTAAGGGAGAAGGTCTCCGGAAATGGTCTGGAGAAGAGAGGAGGGGATAGGGTCAAGCGGGCAGGTTGTTGGGCGGCCGGCCGTCACAAGACGCGAGATTTCATCTGGAGAGAGAGGGGAGAAAGAGGTCAGAGCACAGGGTAGGGCAGTGTGAGCAGAACCAGCGGTGTCGTTTGACTTAGCAAACGAGGATCGGATGTCGTCGACCTCCTTTTCAAAATGGTTGACGAAGTCATCTGCAGAGAGGGAGGGGGGGGGGATTCAGGAGGGAGGATAAGGTGGCAAAGAGCTTCCTAGGGTTAGAGGCAGATGCTTGGAATTTAGAGTGGTAGAAAGTGGCTTTAGCAGCAGAGACAGAGGAGGAAAATGTAGAGAGGAGGGAGTGAAAGGATGCCAGGTCCGCAGGGAGGCGAGTTTTCCTCCATTTCCGCTCGGCTGCCCGGAGCCCTGTTCTGTGAGCTCGCAATGAGTCGTCGAGCCATGGAGCGGGAGGGGAGGACCGAGCCGGCCTGGAGGATAGGGGACATAGAGAGTCAAAGGATGCAGAAAGGGAGGAGAGGAGGGTTGAGGAGGCAGAATCAGGAGATAGGTTGGAGAAGGTTTGAGCAGAGGGAAGAGATGATAGGATGGAAGAGGAGAGAGTAGCGGGGGAGAGAGAGCGAAGGTTGGGACAGCGCGATACCATCCGAGTAGGGGCAGTGTGGGAAGTGTTGGATGAGAGCGAGAGGGAAAACGATACAAGGTAGTGGTCGGAGACTTGGAGGGGAGTTGCAATGAGGTTAGTGGAAGAACAGCATCTAGTAAAGATGAGGTCGAGCGTATTGCCTGCCTTGTGAGTAGGGGGGGAAGGTGAGAGGGTGAGGTCAAAAGAGGAGAGGAGTGGAAAGAAGGAGGCAGAGAGGAATGAGTCAAAGGTAGACGTGGGGAGGTTAAAGTCGCCCAGAACTGTGAGAGGTGAGCCGTCCTCAGGAAAGGAGCTTATCAAGGCATCAAGCTCAATGTTCATAAATGACCAGCATGGTCGAGTAATAATAAGGCAGAACAGTTGAAACTGGAGCAGCAGCACGGCCAGGTGGACTGGGAACAGCAAGGAGTCATCATGTCAGGTAGTCCTGAGGCATGGTCCTAGGGCTCAGGTCCTCCGAGAGAGAGAAAGAGAGAATTAGAGAGAGCACACTTAAATTCACACTGGAGAAGTACTCCAGATATAACAAACTCACCCAAGCCCCCCGACACATAAACTACTCTGCAGCATAAATACTGGAGGCTGAGACAGGAGCGGTCAGGAGACACTGTGGCCCCATCCGAGGACACCCCCGGATGAATGAGGCCTCTTCTTCTGGTTACACTCATGACCATGTCCCCGAAAGCATCGCGTAAAGGTGTTTTTAACATTTATGACAGCAAATTTCAATTCACGGAGGAGAAAAAGTTCTAGTCATGAAATCTATGCAGCCTAATCAATCACTTTTTACGGCTATTGTTTACAGACAACCTGGGCCATGTACAGTGTTCCTCACTGAGATCCCTGGATTCCTATCGGACGTCGTGGCAGATAATATTCACATTTTAGGTGACTTCAATATTCACATAGAGAAGTCCAGACTTTAGGAGCCATCATCACTCGGTTTGTTTCATCCAACATGTCTCAGGACCTACGCATTGCCCAAGTCATACCATGGATCTAGTTTTGTTCTGTGGATGTTGTAGATGTAAATGTTTTTCTCATAATCCAGGACTAATCCAGGACTATCACACCACCATTTTGTTATGTTTTCAATCACAGCAAATAATTGTCTCAGACACCAACCAAGGATTATCAAGAGGTGCGTTATAAATTCTTGGGCAACGCGAAGATTCTAAGATGCCCTTCCAGACTCCTTCCAATTACCCAAGAAGTCGGAGTATCAGGGTCTAAACTTAACTTTGTGTAATACCCTAAATGCAGTCACACTGCTAAAAAAAACATTTGTCACAAGAAACAAGATGCCAGCTATACAGAAAATACCAGAGCCCTGAAACGAGCCTACAGAAAATGCCAGAGCCCTGAAACAAGCCTACAGAATATACCAGAGCCCTGCAACAAGCCTACAGAAAATACCAGAGCCCTGAAACAAGCCTACAGAAAATACCAGAGCCCTGAAACAAGCCTACAGAAAATACCAGAGCCCTGAAACAAGCCTACATAAAATACCAGAGCCCTGAAACAAGCCTACAGAATATACCAGAGCCCTGAAACAAGCCTACATAAAATACCAGAGCCCTGAAACAAGCCTACAGAAAATACCAGAGCCCTGAAACAAGCCTACAGAAAATACCAGAGCCCTGAAACAAGCCTACATAAAATACCAGAGCCCTGAAACAAGCCTACAGAATATACCAGAGCCCTGAAACAAGCCTACATAAAATACCAGAGCCCTGAAACAAGCCTACAGAAAATACCAGAGCCCTGAAACAAGCCTACAGAATATACCAGAGCCCTGAAACAAGCCTACATAAAATACCAGAGCCCTGAAACAAGCCTACAGAAAATACCAGAGCCCTGAAACAAGCCTACATAAAATACCAGAGCCCTGAAAAAAGCCTACAGAAAATACCAGAGCCCTGAAACAAGCCTACAGAAAATACCAGAGCCCTGAAACAAGCCTACAGAAAATACCAGAGCCCTGAAACAAGCCTACATAAAATACCAGAGCCCTGAAACAAGCCTACAGAAAATACCAGAGCCCTGAAACAAGCCTACATAAAATACCAGAGCCCTGAAACAAGCCTACAGAAAATACCAGAGCCCTGAAACAAGCCTACAGAAAATACCAGAGCCCTGAAACAAGCCTACAGAAAATACCAGAGCCCTGAAACAAGCCTACATAAAATACCAGAGCCCTGAAACAAGCCTACAGAAAATACCAGAGCCCTGAAACAAGCCTACATAAAATACCAGAGCCCTGAAACAAGCCTACATAAAATACCAGAGCCCTGAAACAAGCCTACAGAAAATACCAGAGCCCTGAAACAAGCCTACATAAAATACCAGAGCCCTGAAACAAGCCTACAGAAAATACCAGAGCCCTGAAACAAGCCTACAGAAAATACCAGAGCCCTGAAACAAGCCTACAGAAAATACCAGAGCCCTGAAACAAGCCTTCATAAAATACCAGAGCCCTGAAACAAGCCTACAGAAGATACCAGAGCCCTGAAACAAGCCTACAGAAACCTGGAACAGAAACGGTGCTCCACCAAACTGGAAGTCTTCCGACTAGCTTGGAAAGACAATAATGTGCAATATTGAAAAGCCCTCATTGCTATTTGATCAGCCTACTTTTGCCATTCTGATTGAGGAGAATAAAAATAATCCAAAATGTATTTTCGATACTGTCGCAAAACTAAGTAAAAAGCAGCATTCCCCAAGTGAGGATGACCTTCACTTCAGCAGTGATGAATTCATGAACTTCTTCGAAGATGAGATCATGATAATTAGAAAGCAGAATTACACTCCTCTTTTGAACATGCGTACTTCTCCCAAACTCAGTTGTCCTGATTTTTTAACCCTGTGATTTTTTAACCCATTGGGCTCGTGTGGTGGTGGAGATCTTTGTGGGCTATACTCCACCTTGTCTCAGAGTAGGACGTTAGTGGTCTGTTGATATCCCTCTAGTGGTGTGGGGTCTGTGCTTTGGAAAATGGATGGGGTTATGTCCTGCCTGGTTGGCCCTGTCCAGGGGTATCGTGGGGCAGGGCCACAGTGTCCCCCGACCTCGACCCCTCCCCGTCTCAGTCCCCAGTATCTCTGCTGGAGTAGTCTATGTGCCAGGGGGCTAGGGTCAGTCTGTCATGTCTGGTGTAATTCTCCTGTCCTATCTGGTGTCCTGTGTGATCGTAGGTATGCTCTCTCTCCAGTTTCTGCTGTTCTGCCTGCGGCCATGGAACTCTGACCTGCTCACCGGATGTGCTACCTTATCCCAGACCTGCTTTTTTGACACTCTCTCTCTCTCTCTCTCTCTCTCTCTCTCTCTCTCTCTCTCTCTCTCTCTCTCTCTCTCTCTCTCTCTCTCTCTCTCTCTCTCTCTCTCTCTCTCTCTCTCTCACTCTCACACACCACATCACACCTGCTGTCTCGACCTCTGAATGCTTGGCTATGAACGCCGTCTGACATTCACTCGTGAGGTTTTGACCTGTTGCACCCTCTACAACCAAATGTGATTATTATTTGACCCTGCTGGTCATCTATCAACATTTTTAAGACTAATCTGGCCTTAATAACCTTAAGTACTCTTGTAATCTTTACCCATCACAGCCAGAAGAGGACATGCCACTCCTCAGAGCCTGGTTCATCTCTAGGTTTCTGAAATTAAATGTAGGCTGAAAATAATTTGTATGTCATGTCATGGGAAAATAAAGTGCATTCATTTGCTAAAAGTGGGCAGCTCAGATTTGTCACTTCAAGCCCAAATATATCATACTAAACGACTAAAACGATGACTTATTTACTTAAATCGTTGTGCAACATTGGGGACGAATCAAATGGCATATTCATCAAAAAATAATTTGATGTTGATGTTACTTCATTGGCAAAATGGTCAAATTTAGGCAGAAAATGCCAACAACAAACAGTGAGACATCAGATGTATGCATAAAAAAATCTAACAACGATTTTTTTTTAAAAACATGTTGTAAAATTAGTGTGGGAGAGAATTATTGTTTTCGATCAATAATGACAAACCTCCTGGCATTGACAACTTAGATGGAAAGCTACTGAGGATGTTTGCTGACTCTATAGCCACTCCTATCTGTCATATCTTTCATCTGAAACTAGAGGAAAGTCTTTGTCCTCAGGCCTGGAGGGAAGCCAAAGTCATTCCACTACCCGATAGTGGTAAAGCAGCCTTTACTGGTTCTAACAGCCGACCTATCAGCTTGCTGCCAGCTCTTAGCAAACTGTTGGGAAAAAATGGTGTTTGACCAAATACAATGTTATTTCTCTGTAAACAAATTAACAGACTTTCAGCACAATTATAGAGAAGGGCACTCAACATGTACTGCACTGACACAAATGACTGATGATTAGTTGAAAGAAATTGATAATAAGAAGATTGTGGGAACTGTACTGTTAGATTTCAGTGCAGCCTTTGATATTATTGACCATAACCTGTTGTTTGAGGAAACATGCAGTGGGGAGAACAAGTATTTGATACACTGACGATTTTGCAGGTTTTCCTACTTACAAAGCATGTAGAGGTCTGTAATTTTTATCATAGGTACACTTCAACTGTGAGACGGAATCTAAAACAAAAATCCAGAAAATCACATTGTATGATTTTTAAGTAATTAATTAGCACTCCGTCTTTACCACTATTGAAGGTTTTAAGTGTATTAGTGTAACTTTTATTGTAGTAATACATCAAATTAACAACAATACATCTATAAACATACATTATATAGAGTGGAGAACACTGTGGAGAAGTGTGTGTACCAATGTTATATATATTTCTTAATGAACCTTTATTTAACTAGGCAAGTCAGTGCAACTTCTTATTTACAGTTATGCCTACCACCCCCCTATCCACATCGATGGGACAGCAGTGGAGAAGGTGGTACGTTTTAAGTTCCTCTGTGATCATATCACCGACAAAACTGAAATGGTCAGACAGTGTGGTGAAGAAGGCGCTACTGCGCTTCTTCAATCTCAGATGGCTGAAAAAAATGTGGCTTGTCACCAAAAAAACCTCACTAACTTCATTAACTTTTACAGATACACAATTGAGAGCATCCTGTCGGGATGTATCACCGCGTGGTATGGCAACCAGGACACCTACAACACCCGATGTTACAGGAAGGCAAAAAATACTCAATCCACTACCTGTTCATCCCGCTTCCATCCAGAAGGTGAGGACAAAAACAGCGTCTATCTGAAGGCCATCAGATTGCTAAAAATCCACCACTGGCACCTACAGACTTGATATCAATGATAAATGATCTATTAATAAATGGAACATGAATGTTTACTTATCTCGCATTACTCATCTCATATCTATATACTGTATACAGTATCCTTCACTATCTATTATTTGCTATCTATTGCATCATAGCTTCTCTGTCACTGCTAATCCATATATTTTATACTTGGAAAGGGAAGAGAATTTATTTTACTAGATTGTGTATATTAGGTTTTGTTTTTGGAATTTGTTACATATTACCTGATATTACCTGTTGGATACTGTTGCACTGTCGGATCTAGAAGCATAAGCATTTCGCTACACATTGCAATAACATGTGCTAACCACGTGTACCAATAACATTTGATTTGGCATATCAATACACGCAATATCTAGGTAAAATATGGGAGAGGAGTTGGGCTGTGAGGTGTTGCTTTATCTGGGTTTTTTTTTTTCAACTAGGTTTGCTGTTATTTGAAACAATATGAGATGGAAGAGAAGTCCATACAATAATGTCTCTGTATAATACTGTATGCTTTCTCGAATTTGTTCTGGATTTGGGGGGACAGTGAAAATACTCGTGGTGTCTGGTGGGGTAAGTGTGTGTGTCAAAACTGTGTGTAAGTTGACGATGCAAACCATTTGGAATTTCCAACACATTAATGTGTCTTATAAGAAGAAGAAGTGATGCAGTCAGTTTTTTTTTTTTTTTTTTTTTTTTACCTTTATTTAACCAGGCAGGTCAGTTAAGAACATATTCTTATTTTCAATGACGGCCTGGGAACAGTGGGTTAACTGCCTGTTCAGGGGCAGAACGACAGATTTGTACCTTGTCAGCTCGGGGGTTTGAACTCGCAACTTTTCGGTTACTAGCCCAACGCTCTAACCACTAGGCTACGCTGCCGCCCCAGTCTCTCCTCAGCTTTTATCCAAGAGAGACTGGTAAATGCATAGTATTTATATTATCCCTATTATTATTATTATTATATTATTATATTATATGAAATGAAAAATGTTGTTTTAAACAACAACAACAACAACAACACAATCGGTACATGTAAGTGTCTAATAAAGAAAGATTCAATTCTTGTTAATCTAACTGCAGTGTCCAATTTACAGTAGCTGTTACAGTGAAATAATACCATTGCTATTGTTTGAGAATAGTGCACAACAACAAAACACTTTTTTCACCTTTCGACAGGTTTGATACATTCACCTCTGAATGGGAATAACTTACTTACATTCTGAAATCTTGTTCTGATTTGTCATCCAAAGGGTCCCGGCGATAAAATGTAGCGTAGTTTTGTTTGATAAAATCCTATATAAAGGTCTGTATTTTCATGTACCAAGGTAATGGCATTCAATCAATGATTGAACTCTCTATAACCAGGCCACGAAGCAATTCCTCGTGCATACTGATGCTATCTCCCTGGGCGGAGATGGCGTTGCACAGCTGACCCGGCTCTACTATCAGGTATCAAGGTAAGACCCAGATGCAGACCGTGTCAAAGTAATAATGTTTATTACAGCAACAGGGGCAAAGGTACAGGACGGCAGGCAGGCTCAGGGTCAGGGGCAGGCAGAGGTCGGTAATCCAGAGGTGGGGCAAAGGTACAGACAGCAGGCTCAGGGTCAGGGGCGGGCAGAGTGGTCAGGCAGGCGGGTTCAGGGTCAGGGTCAGGCAGAGTGGTCAGGCGGGCGGGTTCAGGGTCAGGACAGGCAAGGGTCAAAACCAGGAGGACGAGAAAAGAGAGACTGGGTAAAAGCAGGAGTTTAAAGGTTTGGAAACTTTAGAGTGTTATCTATCCTAATCTGTCATTTATATGCATATTCTAGCATCTGGGCCTGAGAAATAGGCTGTTTACTTTGGGAACGTTATTTTTCCAAACATAAAAATAGTGCCCCCCTAGTCACAGTGGGTACAACATCTCCTATACACTTCCATATAAACTCACTCACAGAGTCAGCGTACATGTCAATGTTATTGTTTGAGGCATAAATAATACATAAATAAACTACACCGTTTCCTAAGGACTTGGATCCAAGCTGCCATCTCTATTGACGCCATCTTGTGGGTGTGTAGGCTATGCGTACCATTTTGAAATGTAGTTCTGTCCTTGAGCCGTTCTTGTCTATTAATGTTCTGTATTATGTCATGTTTCATGTTTTGTGTGGAGCCCAGGAAGAGTAAGCAGCTGCTTTTGCAAAAGCTAATGAAGATCCTAATAAAATACCAAATGGGTAAGCTTTGGCCATTGTCTTTCAGCTCAAAAAGGTGGATTTGTACTGGTGTTGACATTTAAGACTGTCTCGAAGGTACCACCATGTTCGGAACAGTGGGAGCCAAAGATTTAATGACTGATAGGACAAACTCACTTGATACAATCTGTGCTATCTGAGTTTTTAGTTCTCGTTCCACTCAGAAAGAGTTCAGAATCAGATCTTTCAGGCTTCGTCAGAAACGACATCCTATTCTTATCGGGCTCTGATCAAAAGTAGTGCACCCTATTCTCATAGGGCTCTGATCAAAAGTAGTGCACCCTATTCTCATAGGGCTCTGATCAAAAGTAGTGCATCCTATTCTCATAGGGCTCTGATCAAAAGTAGTGCATCCTATTCTCATAGGGCTCTGATCAAAAGTAGGGCACCATCAAGGGAATAGGGTACTATCTAAGGAATCGGGCACTATCTAGGCTATAGGGCACTATCTAGGGTATAGGGCACTATCTAGGGAATAGGGCACTATTGGGATAGGGCACTATCTAAGGAATGGGGCACTATCTAAGGAATGGGGCACTTTCTAGGGAATAGGGTGCAATTTCGGAAGCATCATCTGATATTTCTCTAACTTCAGGTGATCCATGAAATGAAATGTAAAATCTCACCTTGATAATTAATTGAAGAAAAAAGCTGCTGTATATTTCAGAATTTTTCATAAATATATTTATTTATTATTTATTTCAATGACTAAAGTATTTTACCTGCCAAGCTCTGACTGTCCCGCTGCGAAATGTAAGTTGCCCTTAACCACACACACATTCTAAGGATATAAAGTGATGTAATGGTGGGGGAGTGAGGGCCTCCCAAGTTGCGCAGCGGCCTGAGGCACTGCATCTCAGCAGTAGAGGCAGTACTACAGACCTGGGTTTGATCCCAGGCTGTGTCGCAGCCGGTTGCGACTGGGAGACACATGAGGCGGTGTATAATTGACCTAGTGTTGTCCAGGATAGGGAAGGGTTTGGCCGGCCCGGGATGTCCTTGTCCCGTCGCGCTCTAGCGAATCCTTTGGCAAGCCGGTCGCAATGCATGCTGACTTCGTTCACCAGTTGTATGGTGTTTCCTCAGACACATTGGTACGGCTGGCTTCCGGGTTAAGCGAGCAGTTTGTCAAGAAGCAGTGCGGCTTGGCAGAGCTGTGTTTCGGAAGATGCATGGCTCTCGATCTTCGACTCTCCCGAGTTGCAGCGACGGGACAAGACTGTAACTACCAATTGGATATCACAAAATTGGGGAGAAAAAGTCACCCCCCCCCCCCAAAAAAAAAAAAACTATGAACAAATGCTCCTGTGTCCATATCATTCTGTGATATATGTATGACAGCTCAATGGGAAGTCTAATAACTCTGAACTTGACACAGGAGCAACACTGAGTTTACATCAGAGAGGGATCCGGGGAGGAATATTTTACAGATACAGTACAGTGCAGTATCAGAACTTATTTTTATGGGCAGGGATATCACAATGTCATTTACAAGGTTTTTATTCACTAATATATACAATTGTTTTGAAGCAGACCAATCTTTAATCTATATAGCCTACACCCATTCTGAGATACAGTATCATTCAATTCTCAACCACAATAACACCAAAAGTAAATGAAAGACAGTCTACTGTGAGTCATGTTCTCCACAAGGGCAAAGAGGGGTAATTTTTAAAAACATTTTACCTTTATTTAACTAGGCAAGTCAGTTAAGAATAAACTCTTATTTTCAATGATGGCCTAGGAACAGTGGGTTAACTGCCTTGTCAGGGGAAGAACAACAGATTTTTACCTAGTCAGCGCAGGGATTTGATCTAGCAAACTTTTGGTTACTGGCCCAACCTTCTAACCTCTACCTGCCGCCCCAGGAAGCCTCCATCTTGTACACAGGTCACACAGTGTACTGTATAATCTTATAGCTTTCATAGAGGGGTTGGATTTATTCTGAGGCCAACAAAGACAGAAGAATCTATTCACTTTGAAGCTTTGAAGACACCACTGAAGTTTATTGAATTGAGTCATCAATTTTTAATAACATAAAGAAGGAAGAGGAAGAGGAGAAGGAGAAGAGAAGGAGAAAGAAGAGGAGAAGGAAAAGGAGAAGGAAGAGGAGAAAGAGAAGGAAGAGGAGGAGAAGAAGAAGGAACATGAGAAGGAGTAGGAAGAAGAGAAGAAAAAGAAGAGGAGAAGGAGAAAGAAGATGAGAAGGAGAGGGAAGAGGAGAAGGAAGAAGAGAAGAAAAAGAAGAGGAGAAGGAAGAAGAGAAGAAAAAGAAGAGGAGAAGGAGAAAGAAGAGGAGAAGGAGAGGGAAGAGGAGAAGGAGAAAGAAGATGAGAAGGAGAGGGAAGAGGAGAAGGAAGAAGAGAAGAAAAAGAAGAGGAGAAGGAAGAAGAGAAGAAAAAGAAGAGGAGAAGGAGAAAGAAGAGGAGAAGGAGAGGGAAGAGGAGAAGGAGAAAGAAGAGGAGAAGGAGAGGGAAGAGGAGAAGGAAGAAGAGAAGAAAAAGAATAGGGGAGGGAGAAAGAACAGGAGAAGAGAAAGAACAGGAGAAGAGAAGAGAAGGAAGATAGGAAGGAAGGGGAAGAGAAGAGGAAGAGGAGAGGATAAGGAAGAGGAGAAGGAGAAGGAAGAGGAGAGGAGAAGGAGAAGGAAGAGGAGAGGAGAAGGAGAAGAAGGAAGAGGAGAAGAGGAGAAGGAGGGGAGAGGAGGAGGAGAAGGAGAAGGAAGAGGAGAAGGAGAAGGAAGAGGAGAAGGAGAAGGAAGAGGAGAAGAGGAGGAGGAGAAGGAGAAGGAAGAGGAAGGAAGAGGAGAAGATAAGGAGGAGGAGAAGGAGGGGAGAGGAGGAGGAGAAGGAGGGGTGGGGGAGGAGAAGGAAGAGGAGGAGGAGGAAGAGGGGGAGGAGGAGGAGGAGAAGGAGGGGAGGAAGGAGGGGGAGGAAGAAGAGAAGGTAGAGGAAGCGGAGGGGGAGGAGGAGGAGGAGGAGGAGAAGGAGGGGAGGGGGAGGAGAAGGAAGAGGAGGAGGACGAGGGGAGGGGGAGGAGAAGGAAGAGGAGGAGGAGGAGGAGGAGGAGGAGGAGGAGGAGGAGGGGGAGGAGGAGGAGGAGGAGGAGGAGGAGGAGGAGGAGAAGGAGGAGGGGGAGGAGGAGGAGGAGGAGGAGGAGGAGGAGGAGGAGGAGGAGAAGGAGGGGAGGGGGAGGAGAAGGAAGAGGAGGAGGATGAGGAGGAGGGGGGGAGGAGGAGTTGGAGATGGAGAAGGAAGATGAGGAGAACGAGGGTGGGGGAGGAGGAGGAGTGTATGGACGTGGCTCTGCTTCAGACAGAGGGGGTGGGAGGTCCATGCTCCACTTGGCATATTTATAACATTTTGGAGTGAAGACCTTATTGAAGACTCCATCATGTTTCATATTTAATTGCTACACAGCAGTGATCCGACTCTGGAATTTTGATGTGCCCATAGAGTATATTATATTCAAAATTATATAGATATTTTTTAAATATAGCCATATCAATTATGCTATATTTTCACTATTCATATGAATGTTTTTCAATATTTATAAATTAATGTAAACATATTTCAACTGACCACTATCATTCCATACGCCAGGATATGTTAACTGGTGACTATCATTCCTTACCACATGATACTTCAGCTGGTGACCATCATTCCTTACCACATTATACTTTAGCTGGTGACCATATCACTCCTTACCACATGATACTTTAGCTGGTTGCTTTCATTCCTTACCACATGATACTTTAGCTGGTGACTATCATTCCTTACCACATGATACTTTATCTGGTTGCTTTCATTCCTTACCACATGATACTTTAGCTGGTGACTATATAATTCCTTACCACATGATACTTTAGCTGGTGACTATCATTCCTTACCACATGATACTTTAGCTGGTGACTATCATTCCTTACCACATGATACTTCAGCTGGTGACCATCATTCCTTACCACATGATACTTTAGCTGGTGACCATATCACTCCTTACCACATGATACTTTAGCTGGTTGCTTTCATTCCTTACCACATGATACTTTAGCTGGTGACTATCATTCCTTACCACATGATACTTTATCTGGTTGCTTTCATTCCTTACCACATGATACTTCAGCTGGTGACCATCATTCCTTACCACATGATACTTTAGCTGGTGACCATATCACTCCTTACCACATAATACTTTAGCTGGTTGCTTTCATTCCTTACCACATGATACTTTAGCTGGTGACTATCATTCCTTACCACATGATACTTTAGCTGGTGACTATCATTCCTTACCACCTGATACTTTAGCTGGTGACTATCATTCCTTACCACATGATACTTTAGCTGGTGACTATCATTCCTTACCACATGATACTTTAGCTGGTGACTATCATTCCTTACCACATGATACTTTAGCTGGTGACTATCATTCCTTACCACCTGATACTTTAGCTGGTGACTATCATTCCTTACCACATGATACTTTAGCTGGTGACTATCATTCTTTACCACCTGATACTTTAGCTGGTGACTATCATTCCTTACCACATGATACTTTAGCTGGTGACTATCATTCCTTACCACATGATACTTTAGCTGGTGACTATCATTCCTTACCACCTGATACTTTAGCTGGTGACTATCATTCCTTACCACCTGATACTTTAGCTGGTGACTATCATTCCTTACCACATGATACTTCAGCTGGTGACTATCATTCCTTACCACATGATACAGGTGACTATCATTCCTTACCACATGATACAGGTGACTATCCGGGAGCACTCTGTTGCTGCATGAATCTGGGACAAGTAAACAATGATTCACCTTCATCAGAGGGTTTTGAAGTCAGCAGATTTCTGTTTTTTCAGTTTTCCGAACAACATCACCAAATCGAAAGGAGCTTGAAGTCGAGACTTAAATACAGAAACAATAACAGATGTTGGGTGCAGTTCTCTGACTATCTCAGGGAACGTACCCTCAGAGACTTCAGTATACGGCAACAAAAATTCAATACTGTCACTAAAATACGGAGACTATAAAAATCAGAAAGGGAATTTTTGGAAATACTTGCAGACCCATTTTACAACTCACTAGACTCCTGTGTAACGGCTGTCGGTTGAAGAAGGTGCGTGGCTGAACTATGAGGTGCACCTCGGAAACCGGATTGCATAGTGGAGAAGGTACGGTAGGATTCGAAGTGGTCAGTGATCTGTTTGTTAACTTGGCTTTTGAAGATTTTAGAAGGGCAGGGCAGGACTAATATAGGTCTATAACAGTTTGGGTCTAGAGTGTCTCCCCCTTTGATGAGGGGGATGACCACAGCAGCTTTCCAATCTTTGGGGATCTCAGAGAGTTTGAACAGGCTAGTAATAGGGGTTGCAACAATTTCAGCAGATAATTTTAGAAAGAGAGGGTCCAGATTGTCTAGCCCAGCTGATTTGTAGGGATCCAAATTTTGCAGCTCTTTCAGAACATCAGCTGTCTGGATTTGGGTGAAGGAGAAGCGGGGGGGGGGCTTAGGAAAGTTGCTGCTGGGGGTGCAGAGCTGTTGACTGGGATAGGGGTAGCCAGGTGGAAAGCATGGCCAGCCGAAAAAAAAGCTTATTAAAGTGACCGATTATCGTAGATTTATCGGTGGTGACAGTGTTTCTTAGCCTCAGTGCAGTGGGCAGCTGGAAGGAGATGCTCTTATTCTCCATGGACTTTACAGTGTCCCAAAACCTTTTGGAATTAGTGCTACAGGATGCAAATTTCTGTTTGAAAAGCTTGCCTTAGCTTTCCTTACTGACTGTGTTTATTCGTTCCTGACTTCCCTGAAAAGTTGCATATTATGAGGACTATTCGATGCTAATGCAGAACGCCACAGGATTCTTTTGTGCTGGTCAAGGGCAGTCAAGTCTGGGGTGAACCAAGGGATATATCTGGTCTTAGTTCTACATTTCATTTTTTGAATGGGGCATGGTCATTTAAGATGGAGAGGAAAGCACTTTTAAAGATCAACCAGGCATCCTCTACTGACGGGATGGGGTCAATATACTTCCAGGATACCCAGGCCAGGTCAATTAGAAAGGCCTGCTCGCAGAAGTGTTTTAGGGAGCGTTTGACAGTGATGAGGGGAGGTCGTTTGACGGCTGACCCATTCCGGACGCAGGCAATGAGGCTGTGATCACTGAGATCCTGGGTGAAGACAGCAGATGTGTATTTAGAGGGCAAATTGGTCAGGATGATATCTTGGAGTGTGCCCATGGTTACGGATTTAGGGTTGTACCTGGTAGGTTCCTTGAAAATTTGTGTGAGATTGAGGGCATCTAGCTTAGATTGTAGGACGGCTGGAGTGTTAAGCATATCCCAGTTTAGGTCACCTAACAGTATGAACTCTGAAGATAGATGGGGGGCAATCAAATCACATATGGTATCCAGGGCACAGCTGGGGGCTGAAGGTGGGTCTATAACAAGCGGCAACGGTGGGAGACTTGTTTCTGGAAAGGTGGATTTTTAAAAGTAGAAGCTTGAATTGTTTTGGTACAGACCTGGATAGTAAGACAGAACTCTGCAGGCTATCTCTGAAGTAGATTGCAACTCCGCCCCCTTTGGCAGTTCTATCTTGTTGGAAAATGTTGTAGTTGGGGATGGAAATTTCAGAATTTGTGGTGGCCTTCCTAAGCCAGGATTCAGACATGGCTAGGACATCAGGGTTGAGTGAGTGTGCTAAAGCATTGAATAAAACAAGCTTAGGGAGGAGGCTTCTGATGTGTTAACATGCATGAAACCAAGGCTTTTATGGTTACAGAAGTCAACAAATGAGAGCGCCTGGGGAATAGGAGTGGTGCTGGGTGCTGCAGGGTTAACCTCTACATCAGCAGAGGAACAGAGGAGGAGTAGGATAAGGGTATGGCTAAAGGCGAAAGGCTATAAGAACTGGTCGTCTAGTGCGTTCGGAACAGAAAGTAAAAGGAGCAGATTTCTTGGTGTGGAAGAATAGATTCAAGGCATAATGTATAGACAATGGTATGGTAAGTTGTGAGTACAGTGGCGGTAAACCTAGGCATTGAGTGACGATGAGAGAGGTTTTGTCTCTAGAGGCACCAGTTAAGCCAGGTGAAGTCCAAATGGCTATCTAAGGCATGTCGGGCAGGGCAGGAGAATCTACAGTGAAATAAGACAATAATAACTAACTAAAACAGCAATATACAAGGCATACTGACATTAGGGAGATGCAACAAGAGTGTGTTTGCTCACTGAGCTAAAGTCTACAGTTTAAAGGGCATCCTGGCCTGACAGCAGAGAGACCAGGTGAGCCAGAGCTGGAACCAGGCAGCCAGGACCTGACAGCACAGACACCAGGGGATTTAGAGTCAGAGCCAGGCAGCCATACCTGTGGTGTGGGGGCTGTGCTTTGGCAAAGTGGGTGGGGTTATATCCTTCCTGTTTGGCCCTGTCCGGGGGTGTCCTCGGATGGGGCCACAGTGTCTCCTGACCCCTCCTGTCTCAGCCTCCAGTATTTATGCTGCAGTAGTTTGTGTCGGGGGGCTAGGGTCAGTTTGTTATATCTGGAGTACTTCTCCTGTCCTATTCGGTGTCCTGTGTGAATCTAAGTGTGCGTTCTCTAATTCTCTCCTTCTTTCTTTCTCTCTCTCGGAGGACCTGA